>NC_079189.1:68367018-68684518 GCF_029499605.1 Hyla sarda
GAAAAGCAAGAAAATTGATTTTGGCTTAGATAAGTTTTAGAAATTGACTTGCAGTAGTAAGAGACTGTCTCTAAAAAGTCACTATAGAGGAAAACTTTGCTTAAAGTTACTCCAGCATAGTCCTGGCTTACAGATTTTGCTTACATGAGCAAAATCTCAAAATGGAAAGCAGAATGGAGGAAAAAAGCTGATTTGCTTACGTGAGACAAGTGTTATATATTTGTTGCACGTAAGCAAAACATTAAGCAAAATAAAACGACTAAAAAAAAATACATACATAAGCAAGTTTTTATGAATGTCCCCCCATATCTTTATGGGAAATGGTTGGAGTTGGGGTGGTAGTAGGTAAGTGGATCTAGACGATCCCCTAGTCATGTATTCTTTCTGTCGTAATTTATGAAACCCTCATATTCTTTAGTGCTGCACAAGTATTCTCAACATACACATCCCTCTATGTCCCCATCAGAGCTCGTAATCTAATTTCCCTATGTCAGGAACACAAAGCCACAATTCATGAGAAGCCACTTAACCTATCAGTATGAGAGGAAACACATAAATAAATAAATAAATAAATAAAAAACACACAAAGAAGAAAGCCATAAAAAGATGAAAAGAACATACAAATTCCATGCAGATTTTTGGTCCCTGTGCCACAGTGCTGAAGACTTTTCTGGTTAAAAAACAATGGTACTACTTCAAAATTAGAGTAAACCCTAAAGTTATATTCCCAATAAATTTCTGAACTGTGCTGTTCTCCGTTATTCCTCCTACAACTCCTTTTGTCAATGAGACATATCCTCACACTCTGATACTGTCAGCACTTATAGATCATTGTCAGACTGTCTAGGGACACCTCCTATAGAAATGGAAAATGTGACACACCGGACAATGCAAAGATGCTTTAGAATTTTTATTTTATGGAGAATAAAAATACTTAAAGGGGTACTACACTGTAAACATTTCCTTTTAAATCAACTGGTTCCAGAAAGTTAAAAAGATTTGTAAATGACTTCTATTAAAAAAAATCGTAATCCTTCCAGTACTTCTTAGTTGCTATATATTACAGAGGAAGTTCTTTTCTTTTTGAATTTCTTTTCTGTCTGCTCTCTGCTGACACCTCTGTCCATGTCAGGCATTGTCCAGAGCAAGAAAGGTTTGCTATGAGGATTTGCTTCTACTCTAGACAGTTCCTGACCTGGACAGATGTGTCAGCAGAGAGCACTGTGGTAAGGCAGAAAGGAAATTTATAAAGGAAAGAACTTCCTGTGGAGCATATAGCAGCTGATAAGTACTGGAAGGATTAAGATTTTTTTAAATAGAAGTAGTCTACAAATCTGTTTTACTTTCTGGCTCCAGTTGACAAAAAAACCAAAAAAAAAAAAAAAATGTTTTTCCAGCGGAGTAACCCTTTAAATAGAAATGTCTGGAGAACTTTAATCACCTTTGTGCATTTTGATGTAGACCAGTGGTCTCAAACTGTGGCCCTCCAGATGTTGCAAAACTTCAACTCCCAGCATGCCCGCACAGCCAACGGCTGTCCGGGCATGCTGGGAGTTAAAGTTCTGCAAAACTTGGACGGCCACAGTTTGAGACCACTGCTGTAGATAGATATGATAGCAAAAGTCATGCCAAGCCCAAAAGTAAAGCAAACAACCACATACATGACTGCTCCTCTAGTTTTCTATGATCCGTTGCTTTGGCCACTCCCCTGTTTTTTCTGCAGTAGTTTGTATATATCACCCCTGTAGTGTGGGGTGGGGGTGGGGGGGACAAAAGTCATGCCAAGCTCAAAGGGGGGCAGAGAGTATGGTAGAAATGGCATGTCATGTTTTGGAAAAGTCAGTGTTGGGCACTTGGTGCAGGGCCCTGGCAGAAGACCGACTGAGCACACCGGGGCTTTGTTTAATATTTACTTGCGGAATTTGTGTGATATATTCAGGGTTATTCAATCTCTATTTTCTCTCTGCCGCCTGAATTTGGAAGCAGATTATGGGTGAGATGTCAGCATAGCAAATGTACTGAAACAGAGAATGTTCAGAAGAGATTTATGTAGCAATGGATTTCAATATTTCAATTGTAATCATGCTTGGTATTCATATTTGTATAAATATTTTCAGTCTCAGGCATATTATGTATCGCCAACATGCTCAGAATACTAACCAGGGCAAATCACTGCAGCATTGCTGGCACATCTCATGGGATCTCCTCTTATTAGAAGTTAAATATTCGGAATTACTGAATAATACATTTGTATGTTAATAACAACGATTAGAATATCAACTAAAAGAGGGCTGTGTTTTAACACCGTAATGGAGGGGGTCCAGATGAAGCAAGTACACCGGGGCACAGGGGGCCCTATTACATATTTTGTATTGGGGTCCAGTAAGTACAGTACAAGTTACGCCTCTGCCCCCACCTCTAGTCATCTGTTTGGAGCTACAAGGAGAACACCACCTTGTAAGATGGCTCTGTCTATGCTAACCGTTGCTGAGTGTACATATGGACCTACGGTCAGAACAAGTGCATCTTATTGGTTGATTTGTTCTGTGATTCCTACTAGATCAAGGAGCAGGAACAAGATTGACAAGTGTCTAAATGCTGCCCTGTTCTTACCAGGGCTGGCTCTGCCTATAGGCAAAATAGGCAGCTGCCTAGAGCACCTTCTTGAGGGGGGCGCTGCTCTGCCCGCCGCAACTTAGCCAGCCAGCATCCAGACCACACACTCACAGACAGAACCACTCCCCCCGATGCCCCCATTGTTTGTTATAGTGTGTCACCTCAGTTGTCAGAACAGTACATAAGGAGGAGGTTTGATAGTGTTTGACCCCAGTAGTAAGGTGATTATATGAGGAGGAGGTGTGTTCCAGTGTGTCACCCCAGTAGTAAGGAAATTACATAAGGAGGATGTTTGTTACAGTGTGTCACCCCAGTAGTAAGGAGGGGAGTGTTAGGGCGGAGACAATGGGCAGGGTCGGGGGGGCTGGCAAATTTAACTTTTGCCTATTCTAGCAAAAATCTGTGCACGAGCCCTGGTTTTTGATTGATGTCTTGTGTGCCCCATTCTCCATATTTAGGCCAGGAAAAGTGGGAGGGTAAATGATTTCCTGTAGAGTACTCAACCATTGTGACCCCTGACTGTATGTTGTGGAACAAATTGGTACAACAAGTAGCCAAAAAGCTAGCCCCTTCCACTGTAATAGTTAATTTAGGAGTTCTCACCCTTCTACTTACTTTGGTTAGGTTCCTGGAGCCAACTTTGTTATCTCCAAGAGTAAGTATATTTGATGACTTGCTGTTTCAAGCAATGCAGGTGGGCAACCACACTGAAGGGTAAGGTTGGCAGAGCCATGTATAGAGCAGCCTCAGTTCTTCTGTGCCTTCTAGATTCCTTCTGGAGGACTCTCTTGATCTAAAGTACCTTGAGACAGGTGGACCAGCCCAAGTTCCACTCTCTGGAAATGTTAAATGCCAGTCCTTCTCTCCTCAGTGGTGGTATCGCAATGTTTAAATTTCCTTCTCCTTTCTTTGCCCAGGAGCAGACATTCCCATGCCAACATTTCCATGCCACGTCCCCATTTTGCTGATAAGTTTCCTGTTCCCATCAACAGCCATAGGAAGACAGGCCAGCAGCCCCCATTGTGCTGAGGAGACCTCCTCCATCACAAAAGTCCTCTCTGTGTCTCTCCAACCCTACTGTTCCAGCAGTTGATAAATGGGCTAAGACCCTCTTTGAGCAGGAAACATGTGGCCCAGTCCTCTTCTTTCCCCTCTTACGCTCCCACAGGTCCTGATCACCCTCCCTCTTCCCATCCCAGGAATTCAGACACTGTGGATCCATTGTGA
This sequence comes from Hyla sarda, assembly GCF_029499605.1. NCBI lineage: Eukaryota > Metazoa > Chordata > Amphibia > Anura > Hylidae > Hyla > Hyla sarda. Next base: position 68,370,862 of record NC_079189.1, read on the forward strand.
GACACCACAGTTATTGTTGAAGATGTTTTAGAGCCTTGAGGAGGCACAGATGTTGCAGGTCACCCAGATTGTCCTTGCCAGATAAAGGTAGAATTCATTAACAAATTCTGTTGGTCATCATGCTGAATATAAAAGATCCTCTGGGAATGTATAGGGCAACGAGCTGGATGGAAGCTGAGATTCCTGCTGCACCTCCTGTGTCTGCATCTTCTCCAGGTGTTAGTGAGTTCTAATAGGCAGGGGCCTGGGGATGGGTGGTAGTACCAAGTCAGATTTGGAGGCTCCCCTTAAAGGGGTACTCCCCCCTAGACATCTTATCACCTATCCACCCCCTCCCATAGACTTGCATTGAGGGGGCGTGGTCGTGATGTGCCGCAGCTGAGATCAGACATTTTATCCCCTATCCTTTGAATAGGGGATAAGATGTCTAGGGGCGGAGTACCCCTTTAAGACCTGAGTGGAAAAGTTCACACACCACACCCTCAGCTAGTGACACTAAAGACAAGATATTGAATAATCCATATGTGGACATATGTTCCCTTATCTCAGTTGATCAGCATACAATTGATAGGGAGAGAATGTCCAGTCCCAGACAGACAATGGGAGGAATTTATTAAACTCCTGCCAGTGTACGATTGCACTCGATTCCTTAAGAGGTGCACGCTTAGAGCCGGCATAGATTTCCATTACAATTTATGTCTACCATTAGGACCAATCAGCCAAAAGTTGCAAAACTCTATATACAGTATATGGACATGGTCTACAATTCGTATAAGTCATTCCTTCTATGACAAGCTGAAGGTGCTGAGGAATTCAGAAATAAGTGACCTTTCCATTTCTTTTCAAAATAAAAATTATCTGTCTACTTTGCACACAATTTTCAGGTTTCTGTGTATTACATTATAATATACTTGTACTTGAAAAAGTAGCCACTAGATGGCAAATCCCCTCTGCTCAGTGCTCACAGCTCCTGTGCTTAAAAGATGGCTGTCAAAGGAGTGAAAAATACCGTTCTAACATACTGTATATAGTCAATGACAGACTTTTGGGTCCTAGGACTATAACGTTTCAGTAAATGACTCCAGTAGACTGTTATTGTCACGATGCCGGCTGGCAGGAGGTGGATCCTCTGTGCCAGAGAGGGATTGGCGTGGACCGTGCTAGTGGACCGGTTCTAAGTCACTACTGGTGTTCACCAGAGCCCGCCGCAAAGCGGGATGGTCTTGCTGCGGCGGTAGTGACCAGGTCGTATCCACTAGCAACGGCTCTACCTCTCTGACTGCTGAAGATAGGCGTGGTACAAGGGAGTAGACAGAAGCAAGGTCGGACGTAGCAGAAGGTCGGGGCAGGTAATAAGGTAATAGCAGGAGGTCAAGTACACAGTAAGGACAAACACAGTAACGCTTTCACTAGGCTCTAAGGCAACAAGATCCGGCAGGGGAGTGCAGGGGCAGTGAACAGATATAGTCTGGGAGCAGGTGGAAGCCAATTAAGCTAATTGGGCCAGGCACCAATCATTGGTGCACTGGCCCTTTAAGTCTCAGGGAGCTGGCGCGCGCGCGCCCTAGAGAGCGGAGCCGCGCGCGCCAGCACATGACAGCAGGGGACCGGGACGGGTAAGTGACCTGGGATGCGATTCGCGAGCGGGCGCGTCCCGCTGTGCGAATCGCATCCCCGACGGCCATGACAGTGCAGCGCTCCCGGTCAGCGGGACCGACCGGGGCGCTGCGGAGAGAGAGACGCCGTAAGCGCTCCGGGGAGGAGCGGGGACCCGGAGCGCTAGGCGTAACAGTACCCCCCCCCTTAGGTCTCCCCTTCTCTTTGTCCGGTAACTGCCTCCCCTGGGATGAGGACACCGGGAAAGAATGGAGGGATTCCTCAACAACAGGCAGTACAGCAGGAGTGGGAATGGGGAGGGAGGGCAGAGGGCGAGGCCTGGCACGGGGCAGTGTGACACCAGGACGGGGGCCATGAGGAGGCACCGAGGCTTGCCTGACTGGACTGGGAGGGGGGGAGAGGCACTTCTTATGGCAGGCAGAGTCCATAAAGACTTTAGGGAGACCGGATACAGGGGAACACACAGGGTCACGGCAGGGAGTACTGGGAACCGGTTTAAGGCAGTCCTTGAAACAAGAGGTACCCCAGCTCTTGATCTCCCCTGTGGACCAATCCAGGGTTGGGGAATGGTGTTGAAGCCAGGGTAGTCCAAGGAGAATTTCGGAAGTGCAATTGGAGAGGACCAAAAACTCAATTCTTTCGTGATGAGGTCCGATGCACATTAGGAGGGGCTCCGTGCGGTAACGCACGGTGCAATCCAACCTGACTCCGTTGACCGCGGAAATGTGGAGTGGCTTGACGAGACGGGTCACCGGGATGCGGAATTTATTCACCAAGGACTCCCGAATAAAATTCCCAGAGGCACCAGAGTCCAGGCAGGCCACGGCTGAGAGGGAAGAGTTGGCTGAAGGAGAAATCCGTACAGGCACCGTGAGACGTGGAGAAGCCGACTTAGCATCAAGAGACGCCACACCCACGAGAGCTGGGTGCGAGCGTGCGTTTCCCAGACGTGGAGGACGGATAGGGCAATCCACCAAAAAATGTTCGGTACTGGCACAGTACAGACAAAGATTCTCTTCCCTACGGCGATTCCTCTCTTCCAGGGTCAGGCGAGACCGATCCACTTGCATGGCCTCCTCGGCGGGAGGCCTAGGCGCAGATTGCAATGGAGACTGTGGGAGAGGTGTCCAGAGATCTAAGTCTTTTTCCTGGCGGAGCTCTTGATGCCTCTCAGAAAAACGCATGTCAATGCGAGTGGCTAGATGAATGAGTTCATGCAAGTTAGCAGGAGTTTCTCGTGCGGCCAGAACATCTTTAATGTTACTGGATAGGCCTTTTTTAAAGGTCGCGCAGAGGGCCTCATTATTCCAGGATAGTTCAGAAGCAAGAGTACGGAATTGTATGGCGTACTCGCCAACGGAAGAATTACCCTGGACCAGGTTCAGCAGGGCAGTCTCAGCAGAAGAGGCTCGGGCAGGTTCCTCAAAGACACTTCGAATTTCCGAGAAGAAGGAGTGTACAGAGGCAGTGACGGGGTCATTGCGGTCCCAGAGCGGTGTGGCCCATGACAGGGCTTTTCCAGACAGAAGGCTGACTACGAAAGCCACCTTAGACCTTTCAGTAGGAAACTGGTCCGACATCATCTCCAAGTGCAGGGAACATTGCGAAAGAAAGCCACGGCAAAACTTAGAGTCCCCATTAAATTTGTCCGGCAAGGACAAGCGGAGGCTAGGAGTGGCCACTCCCTGCGGAAGGGGTGCAGGAGCTGGCGGAGGAGATGGTTGCTGCTGTAGCAGAGGCAGAAGTTGCGACTGAAGTTGTTGCACCGTGGTGGACACTTCCGACAGCTGGTGGGTTAGATGGGCGACCACCGTGGTGAGATCAGAGATATAAGGCAGGGGAACCTCAGCGGGATCCATGGCCGGATCTACTGTCACGATGCCGGCTGGCAGGAGGTGGATCCTCTGTGCCAGAGAGGGATTGGCGTGGACCGTGCTAGTGGACCGGTTCTAAGTCACTACTGGTGTTCACCAGAGCCCGCCGCAAAGCGGGATGGTCTTGCTGCGGCGGTAGTGACCAGGTCGTATCCACTAGCAACGGCTCTACCTCTCTGACTGCTGAAGATAGGCGTGGTACAAGGGAGTAGACAGAAGCAAGGTCGGACGTAGCAGAAGGTCGGGGCAGGCAGCAAGGATCGTAGTCAAGAAGGTAATAGCAGGAGGTCAAGTACACAGTAAGGACAAACACAGTAATGCTTTCACTAGGCTCTAAGGCAACAAGATCCGGCAGGGGAGTGCAGGGGCAGTGAACAGATATAGTCTGGGAGCAGGTGGAAGCCAATTAAGCTAATTGGGCCAGGCACCAATCATTGGTGCACTGGCCCTTTAAGTCTAAGGGAGCTGGCGCGCGCGCGCCCTAGAGAGCGGAGCCGCGCGCGCCAGCACATGACAGCAGGGGACCGGGACGGGTAAGTGACCTGGGATGCGATTCGCGAGCGGGCGCGTCCCGCTGTGCGAATCGCATCCCCGACGGCCATGACAGTGCAGCGCTCCCGGTCAGCGGGACCGACCGGGGCGCTGCGGAGAGAGAGACGCCGTAAGCGCTCCGGGGAGGAGCGGGGACCCGGAGCGCTAGGCGTAACAGTTATATAATCACAGCTGATATTTAGCAATCAGGATTTTGACCAGAATGTATGGATGCTTAGTGAGAGGCTCATCCTATAGCTATTACCACCATTGGAATTCTCATCAGCTTCGGCTGATTTATATCTTAATATCTGTTGGAGATCATTTTGAGATATTTGTGCCATCTGTATGACAGAGCTACAAGGATTCCCTATGTTTATATAAACTAACTCCTACCGAATAAGTAGATATCAACAATGTAAGTGTGCCAAGTAAATGGATTTTATTGTTAGTTGGTATGATTCAAATTTTTCACAATATAAGCACCAGTCACACTGCCACCATGATTGCCACCTATAGTAACTATATTGTACTGTCAGTACTATTGTGTAATGCCGGCAGTTGGCATCCGCCAGTGTACTGTGTGTCCTGAAAGTCTCCAGCGCAGAGACACATTTTCTGTTCCACATCTCTGTTGTAGGTCCCGGACTCACTCCTGCTGCTTCTACCATTGCTGCAGTTCTTGTTCTGCCCTCTAGGGGGTGTGCACAGGCACTGGCTGTAACCTAAAGGGTCAGTGTGCTCTTCTCTAAAGTTTCCCTCATCAATCACTGTCTGGCACCAAATATATATGTTTCTTCACCCATCTTCTGGTACTTGAGCAATATTATAGCTTCTTTACTAGGGAAGGTGGCTGTATGATCTGCTGTGTTTTTGTATTTCTGACCCAAGCCGGTTACCTGACTCTGCCTTTGTCTGATATTACTGTACCTAACTGATTCTTTAGTTCATGAACCATATGGTCGACTACGCCTCTGTATTCTGAGCAAACTAACACCCCCTGGTTGCATCTGAGCTACTATTAACACCTACCAAACTCTGCTACATTGGACTCTGTGTGCTGTGCTTTAACTATCTACAGCTCCAGCTCTCCCCTCCTGCCTGTGCTTGGTTCTGGCTTGGCTGCAAAGATGCCACTTAACCCCTTAAAGGGGTACTCCGGTGAAAAACATTTTAAAATAAACTGGTGCCAGAAAGTGAAACAGGTTTGTAAATTATTTCTATTAAAAAATCTTAATCCTTCCTGTACTTAATCCTGCCCTGCCTTTCGGAGCTCCGCACGCAGCGTCCGTAAGTTCATTACTCCGAGCGCTGTGTGCGGGCTTCCGTGTTCGCGGCCGCCGGGCGTGACGTCATGCCCGGCCCCCTCGTGACGTCACGCCCGCCCCCTCAGCAAAAGTCTATGGGAAGGGGGCGCGACCGCTGTCACGCCCCCTTCCCATAGACTTTGGTAGAGAGGGCGGGCATGAAGTCACGAGGGGGCCGGGCGGCCGCGAACACGGAAGCCCGCACACAGCGTTCGGAGTAATGAACTTCCGGACGTTGCGTGCGGAGCTCTGAAAGGCAGGGCAGTGCACAACCCCTTTAAGGCTAAGTTTCTACTTGTTTTTGTTGTGCTGCGTTTTTTGGGTAGAAGAAAACGCCTGAAAAAAACGGCAGTGCAATTTTCTGCGTCTGGCGCTTTTTCTGCCGTTTTTTTTTATTTGTGTGGAAATTGCACCTTGGCAGTTTTTTTTTTTTTTGGTACCCAAAATTTGTTGGGTACCAAAAAAAAAAAAAAAAAAAAAAGTAATGTAGCAGTGATGGAAATTTTTTTATTAAACAAAATGTATATATTTTATAACAACATTTTTATTATTTTTTAATAAAGTGTTTGTGTTTCACTTTTTTTTTCTCTATTTTATTAAATTTTTTAGGTAGTACTACTACTCCCAGCATGGAACACACTGTTCCATAATGGGAGCAGTAGTACTTGTACTATAGATCGTCCATAATATAGCAGACATGCAGCTGTATACAATGCTCACATCTCTGCTCTGTACTCCAGCCAGTGATGTGAATAGAACATCACTCATTCATATTTTCCGCCCAGAGCTGTGATTGGCCGGATGGTTGCAGCCAATCACAGATCTGAGGGAAATATGAATGAATGAATGGCCGGCCGGAGTATAGTGCAGAGATGCGAGCGCTGTGTACAGCCGCTCTGCATCTCTGCTATAGACAGGACGATCGCAGCAGATGTCAGTAGTGATACCCACTGTGATCTTTCCTTAAAGGAGAAATCTGGAATATAAAAATTGTCCCCCGTACTGCCAGCAGTAAAAAAATAAAGATGTACATACCTTCCTCCGCTCCCCCAGGGCCTCCGGTAACCATCTCCGGTCTCCGCCATGATCCTCTTCCTGGTTGCCGGTGGTCGGCGAGTCATACTCCCGGCCGAGTCGGGACATCACTGCGGCCGGCGATAGGCTGAGCGGCAGTGTGAGAACGCTTCAGGACACAAAATTCTTCAATACACCGGCACCTGCTGCCGGGGCCGAAAAAGTCACACTGCTGCTCAGCCTATCACCGGCCGAGCCGGGACTTCACTGCGGCTGGTGATTGGCTGAGTTCAGTATGACTCGCCGACCACCAGCAACCAGGAAGAGGATCGCGGCGGAGACCAGAGCCAGTTACCGGAGGCCCTGGGGGAGCGAAGGAAGGTATGTACATCTTTATTTTTTTACTGCCGGCAGTATGGGGGACAATTTTTATATTCTGGGGTTCTCCTTTAACTGCAAGTACTACTACTCCCAACATGGAGCACACTCTGCTCCGTGCTGGGAGCTGTAGTACTTGCATTAATAGATCACAGTGAATGTAACTTCTGACACCCGCTGCGATCTGTCTATTAATGCGGGTACTACAGCTCCCAGCATGGAGCAGAGTGTGCTCCATGTTGGGAGTAGTAGTACCTGCAGTTAAGGAAAGATCACAGCGGGTATCACTCCTGACACCCGCTGTGATCCTCCTGTGTAATGGATAGATGCGGCGGACGCTCTTCTATGGTCCCCTGCACTGCCGTATATATATACATGTTCCTATTTCTCACAGAGAGGTGTGATTGGCTGGAACCATCTGGCCAATCACAACTCTCTGCGGGAAATATTGATATGTGTATATATACGTCAGTGCAGGGGACCATAGAAGAGCGACCGCATCTATACATTATACAGGAGGATCACACCGGGTGTCAAGAGTGATCGCAACGGCGATCTGTCAATTAGTACAGGTACTACTACTCCCATCATGGAACAGTGTAAAAAATTTAATGTAAAAAAAGAAAGAAAAAAAGTGAAAAAACACACGCACTACATTTTTATTATTCTCTGCAATTTTTTTTTTATTTTTTATCATTTTTTAATGGTACCCTACGAAATTTTATTAAAAAAGGTATCTCAGTCACTTTTTTGGATCGCTAAAATCCAAAAAAGAATGAAAACTGCCCGCAAAAACACCAAAGTTAAAACCCACATATCTTTTTTCTTAGCATTTTTTCACTCCCATAGACTTCTATGGGAGAAAAACGCCAGGATTTTGACAAAAAAAAAATCACCAGTGGCACTACATGCTGTGATTGCCAATCTGAAAACTGCCAAAAAAAGAGTGAAAAAACGCCAAAAGGATTAAAAAAACGCCAAAGTGAAAAATGACAAGTGGAATAAGAATTTTGCGATTTCTCATTGATTTACAGCTAACATCTGGCCACAGCGTTTTTTGGCGTTTTTCTTGGCGTGTATCCCCCCAAAAAACAAGTGGAATTGCAGCCTAAGGACGCAGCAAATTTTTGTTTCTGCATTTTTGATTTTCCTCCTTCCTTTCTAAAAATCATAACACTTTCAATTCTGCACCTACAGACCCATATATGGTCTTGTACTTTGTAATGTTATCACTTATTTTATAATAAAATCTGCGGCGAAACAAAAAAAATATTTGTGGGGTGAAATAAAAAAAACAAAACGCCATTTGTAACTTTTGAGGGCTCCCGTTTCTACGCAGTGCACGTTTCAGTAAAAATGACACATTATCTTTATTCTCTAGATCCATACAGTTACAAGAATACCCAATATATCTGGGTTTTATTTTATTTTAATACTTAAATTATTAACTGCATGCACCAAAATTAGTATGTTTAAAATTGGCATTTTCTGACCCCTATAACTTTTTTTGTTTTTCCATATATGGGGCTATATGAGGGCTAATTTTTTGCGGTCATTTGTTTTGATGAGACTTTTTGATCACTTTTTATTAATATTTTTATGGTATATGAAGTGACCAAAAATTGTGGACTTTGAAATTTTTTTACGTGTACGCCATTGACTTTACGGTTTAGCCAATCTTATATTTTAATAGTTCGAACATTTACGCACACGGCAATGCCACATATGATCTTATTTAAAAAATGGGAAAAGGGGGGTGATTTAAACTTTTAATAAGGAAGGGGCTAATGAACCTTTATTAACATATTTTTTGACCCTTTTTTTTAGCACTTTTTTTTTACACCTTTTCTTAGGGGGCTATAACATGCAATCTTCTGATTGCATATACTGATCAATGCTATGCCATAGCATAGCATTGATCAGTGTTCTCTGCACTCTGCGGCTCCAGCCAGGATCCTCTCGTCATCCAGTAAGCTGATCGGGACATCGTGATTTTGTCGCAATAGTCCCGCTGCCAGGACAGTTAGTTTTGTTTTAGTCCTTAAGGACTCGGGATTAAATGTGTATCTCTATGCCCTGCGTCCTTAACAAGTTAACCAGGACCACTCTTTTGGTACGAAAAAGGTATCTCCCCTGCTGCTGAAGTCCAGCTTCCACATTCTGGAGCAGGATAAATGAATGAGTGATGTGAATTTCTATTCCCATCACTGGCCGGCCGGAGTACAGAGCTGAGATGCGAGCGCTGTATAGAGCCGCTCCGCATCTCTGCAATGGATAGGAAGATCGGATCGGGTGTCAGGAGTGACACCCGGGGCGATCTGTGAATTAGTACAGGTACTACCACTCCCATCATGGAGCAGTGTATTCCATGCTGGGAGTAGTAGTACTACCTAAAATAATGTAAAAAAAAGTTAAAACCACACACACACACACTACATTTTTATTATTGTCGGCTACATTTTTAGTGCCCTGCCCACACACATAAATTGATCCCTGTTTAATAATTACTAAAAATGTTGTTATAAAAAAGATAAATTTCGTTAAATACAATTTTTCCATCCCTACTGTATCTTTATATTATGCTGTGACTTTGCAAAACCACCAAGGAGCTGAAAAACACCAAAAAGAGAAAAATAATTTTACGTTTTTTTCATTGATTTATAGCTAACATCTGGCCGCAGTGTTTTTTAAATGAAAAAAAAAAAAAAAACGCCATGGGGGCCGTTTTGGATTTTTTTGGGGCAAAAAGCCTAATGGTAATCTCACAACACATCCATTTAGCCACAAGACAAGCACAGATCCTTCCTAAGCATGTCAGACAGATGAGTACTAAAATCACTTTATGGTGGATAACTCCTTTTAACTCCTTCACAAAGGTAAATAATAAAAAGAACACAATGGTCTAAGTGCTGTATTTTAGTTGTCCCATACACTAACTAAGAACTGTACATCATTTTTATTGAGCCGCACAATCTCTTGTTCTAAATTTATACGCCAACCATCCATTACTGAAGGTGACGGTAAGACCTCAAAGAAACACATAATGGCCTTTTCATTAGAGAAGTAGAAATGAAAAGGAGAATAAATGTCCTATACAAACATATTAAAGTAATCAAATCAGTCTGTAAAATTAGGATCAATAGCAACGTCTATTCCTCTCAGGGCCAAGGGGACATGTAATGCAATATAAATCAATGTGTTATTAGATTAAAATAAACAGTGGCATGTCTCATCCACTGCAATGTGAAGGCAAGCTGCTCTGCAAACCTTCCAGCTTTACCTCCTCCCAACAAAGGTCGGCAATACAATGTTATGATGCTGGGACTGTCCAGCACTACAGGAACACACATTGGGGGAGATTTATCAAAACCTGTCCAGAGGAAAAGTTGCCCAGTTGCCCATAGCAACCAATCAGATCACTTCTTTCATTTTTGAAAAGGCCTCTGAAAAATTTAAGTGGTGATCTGATTGGCTGCTATGGGCAACCCAGCAACTTTTCCTCTGGACAGGTTTTGATAAATATCCCCCATTATGACCACCCAATACTGAAATATCACCATATTGTTATAGCTGCAGGAACAAAATATACAAATTTTTCAACCAATGTATATTATAAATATACGTATCATGTTATTTTCTACATTATATAAAAAGTTTTGTTAACGACAGGTACACTTTAAAAAAAATCTTCTGAAATGATAGGTATGCTATAAAGGGTTATTAATGACTTGGCTGCTCTAAAGTGGCCACTGCAGGGGAAATGCCTGACTATCTGCAGCTTGCTGTTACGTAATGCGCTTCGGCCACACGCTGGCCATGAGCGCATGGTCCCCTTACTTTCTGCTGCCGACGGGGCTGGGACTCCCATCGTGGTATGCGCCCGCATGCGAGCCAAAGTCTGTCACTCTCTGGGTGTTTCTCCTGCCTCTGCCTTTCTGCTCCTGCGTGCGTGTCCCCGTTAAAAACACAATTTTCCCCTCACAGAAATATCTCTAAACCTTGACAAACATACATGTGCGTGTTTCTTCTATGGATTAATTATATTCGGGGCAGTAAATGTTTCCAATGATATTCAGGCTTCATTTTCCCCCTCGTCTGTTGGGTGGATAATTGAATTTTTATCAGGAATGTGCATTTAGTGTTGTTTATTATGGAAATTATGCAGATGAAGATGCTATCTCATAAAGTAATTGGAAATGAGTTCAAATAAGAAGATAACATTTGCGCGAAGATTGCCATAAAGAAATTTATTTACTAGAACTTTCTTCTGGAAATGAACAATTACTTTTAATAGTTGTTTATCTTTATCTTTTGGAACACTGGGCAACATTGTGTTTGTTAGAGCAGCTTTCTTTGAGGTGCTGCAAAATACTATGTCGGAAAATTAGTAAATGCCACGAGATGGTGATGCCCTTTAATCACAAAAATACCCTCTAAGGATTTAAATGGCCAAGTTATAGGTCAGAGGCTTCTAAGGGTAAAGTTGTATTGTGACATTTGCCACCATTTTTTTTTATTCAGGTGAGATAATAGAACTGATATAATGCTTGACATATAAAACAAACTATAGAAAGACTAAAAAAGAATTCAGTATTAAGTTACTTGTAAATTTTTCCATGAATGCAAGGCATTGTGATCTTCTCATTTAAAGGCCAGTGAATATAATTCCTTGAGCTAGTAAGTTTTTAACCATTATCTTCAGAAGAGTCTTTATTTTAATATATATCATCAACTCCCCATTATTCCTATATAATACACCATATGGCCAAAAGTTTGTTGACATCTGTCCATTGCACTTATATGAACTTGTTGAAGATAAAATTGGAAACAAATTGGTGTTAATATGGAGTTGGACACCTGTTTATGGCTATACAACCTCTACTACTCTTGGCTTTTGGTGTGGATGTGTGAATTGGTGTCTGTTCAGCCAAAAGTGTATTTGTGCAGTCAGGCATTGATATTGGATAAGAAGGTTTGGTGTGTCCGGGGCGGACACAGAGGTAGTGCAGAGTATGGCCACTTGTTCAGTAGTAAAGGTGTACTGCTGTAGGTGGCTTTAGAAAGTGGATGGACCCTAGTGTTCCCCAGAGTTACCATAACAAATTGCAAGCAGGGCCGGTTTTAGGCTTAGTGTGGCCCTGGGCAAAATGGTGTCGATGATGTGTCGATGACCACTGGAGACTGAAGGACTGGTATGTGTCCCAGGAGGCAGGGGGACCCCTAGTGGCCACTTTTTTGACTGGCTTCTTCATTATGAAATACTAAAAAATTTCTGAGGAAAGCAATTGCAAAACATTCTTTTTGCATGCTTTATAACATATCAAAAGTTATTGTGTCTGACAGTGCCCATTTAATGTTTTATGTGTTGAGAAACCAAGACACTGGGACTCAAAGAGTGTAGCAGCATAAGGGGTAACTTTTACTAAACTCCTTTCACATAATAGCGGCACATATCTTGAACAACTCCAATGACAACAGTACCTGAGTAAGTAGATGGCAAGTGGTAGATGATACTGAATGTTAATCCATGTGAAGTGAAGATGTTCAATTAAGCAGTTACTGAGATGGTAGATTCCATGTAAAGACTTGGAAAAGCACTGTAGGTTGGCTCCCAATAATAGGAAGTATTACAAAGTAAGACCTGTAGATTATGATAATTTCCTTATGCAGGATATCTATAGTCGTTTTTCTAGTAACCTATACACTATGCTGGTAGGCTTTACCAACTTTGCTTAAACTTCAACTCAAATAACGGCAACTCTAGTAAATCTTGCAGCCCTGAGACAATGTGGCCTTGAAAAGCTAGACTTACAGATGTAGCAGAGTTAACAGTCGGTTATAGCGTATTTACAGAATGCTACACCAGCACCTCTTATGCAAGTCTATGCACATGGGTTTAGGTGCTGGCTACATTTTCAGTTTTTTTTCTTTGCTGTGCAATTTTGGGGGGAGTGGCTCCCTCTGTAGCCGTGCATCCCCTCCCCTATTTTCACAGGAGGTGGTTTGGATCGTTAGTGGATCCAACATGTCACCCAGCCTGAGGTAGGTGAGTGTTTAGGGACCCATCCGATAAGAGGCCACCTCCGCGTGGTGGATGGGGGACACGTTTTGATCAAAAAGTGCGCTAAGAGCCTCCATTTTGTTGACCAAGTGTGCTGCTGCCATTTTCTTTTTTTACATGTTTTGTACTTGCCACAGCAGCGTGCACCCGTGTATTGGGTTTAGGTGCTGGCTACATTTTCAGTTTTTTTTCTTTGCTGTGCAATTTTGGGGGGAGTGGCTCCCTCTGTAGCCGTGCATCCCCTCCCCTATTTTCACAGGAGGTGGTTTGGATCGTTAGTGGATCCAACATGTCACCCAGCCTGAGGTAGGTGAGTGTTTAGGGACCCATTCGATAAGAGGCCACCTCCGCGTGGTGGATGGGGGACACGTTTTGATCAAAAAGTGCGCTAAGAGCCTCCATTTTGTTGACCAAGTGTGCTGCTGCCATTTTCTTTTTTTACATGTTTTGTACTTGCCACAGCAGCGTGCACCCGTGTATTGGGTTTAGGTGCTGGCTACATTTTCAGTTTTTTTTCTTTGCTGTGCAATTTTGGGGGGAGTGGCTCCCTCTGTAGCCGTGCATCCCCTCCCCTATTTTCACAGGAGGTGGTTTGGATCGTTAGTGGATCCAACATGTCACCTAGCCTGAGGTAGGTGAGTGTTTAGGGACCCATCCGATAAGAGGCCACCTCCGCGTGGTGGATGGGGGACATGTTTTGATCAAAAAGTGCGCTAAGAGCCTCCATTTTGTTGACCAAGTGTGCTGCTGCCATTTTCTTTTTTTTACATGTTTTGTACTTGCCACAGCAGCGTGCACCCGTGTATTGGGTTTAGGTGCTGGCTACATTTTCAGTTTTTTTTCTTTGCTGTGCAATTTTGGGGGGAGTGGCTCCCTCTGTAGCCGTGCATCCCCTCCCCTATTTTCACAGGAGGTGGTTTGGATCGTTAGTGGATCCAACATGTCACCCAGCCTGAGGTAGGTGAGTGTTTAGGGACCCATACGATAAGAGGCCACCTCCGCGTGGTGGATGGGGGACACGTTTTGATCAAAAAGTGCGCTAAGAGCCTCCATTTTGTTGACCAAGTGTGCTGCTGTCATTTTCTTTTTTTACATGTTTTGTACTTGCCATAGCAGCGTGCACCCGTGTATTGGGTTTAGGTGCTGGCTACATTTTCAATTTTTTTTCTTTGCTGTGCAATTTTGGGGGGAGTGGCTCCCTCTGTAGCCGTGCATTCCCTCCCCTATTTTCACAGGAGGTGGTTTGGATCGTTAGTGGATCCAACATGTCACCCAGCCTGAGGTAGGTGAGTGTTTAGGGACCCATCCGATAAGAGGCCACCTCCGCGTGGTGGATGGGGGACACGTTTTGATCAAAAAGTGCGCTAAGAGCCTCCATTTTGTTGACCAAGTGTGCTGCTGCCATTTTCTTTTTTTACATGTTTTGTACTTGCCACAGCAGCGTGCACCCATGTATTGGGTTTAGGTGCTGGCTACATTTTCAGATTTTTTTCTTTGCTGTGAAATTTTGGGGGGAGTGGCTCCCTCTGTAGCCGTGCATCCTCTCCCCTATTTTCACAGGAGGTGGTTTGGATCGTTAGTGGATCCAACATGTCACCCAGCCTGAGGTAGGTGAGTGTTTAGGGACCCATCCGATAAGAGGCCACCTCCGCGTGGTGGATGGGGCACACGTTTTGATCAAAAAGTACGCTAAGAGCCTCCATTTTGTTGACCAAGTGTGCTGCTGCCATTTTCTTTTTTTACATGTTTTGTACTTGCCACAGCAGCGTGCACCCTTGTATTGGGTTTAGGTGCTGGCTACATTTTCAGTTTTTTTTCTTTGCTGTGCAATTTTCGGGGGAGTGGCTCCCTCTGTAGCCGTGCATCCCCTCCCCTATTTTCACAGGAGGTGGTTTGGATCGTTAGTGGATCCAACATGTCACCCAGCCTGAGGTAGGTGAGTGTTTAGGGACCCATCCGATAAGAGGCCACCTCCGCGTGGTGGATGGGGGACACGTTTTGATCAAAAAGTGCGCTAAGAGCCTCCATTTTGTTGACCAAGTGTGCTGCTGCCATTTTCTTTTTTTACACATAAAGATGTAGAAGAGTTTAAGCCAGACTTGGTGTGTTAACTCACCTACAACTTTGATTGTTCACATCTATATATAGGAAGCTAAATATAATAAGGCCACATATATGGTAGGATTCCAGTGAATTCCCAAAGGTTATCTGCAATAATGCTTTCCACCAGAGCTGGCAGCAGAGAGCAACAAGTGTATGTGATTGTAAGTTAATGGGTTAAACTCCTGTATACTATTTGAAATTACCATACAAAATATAAAAATCGCAATTACAGTGCAAAGAATTCCGGTGATATTTTATCAAACCGCACAAAATATACTGGAACACTGCAAAGGTCTTGTTTACAATTAGTGTTTAATTTATTTCAAAGGTCTTTGATGTTGAGGTCAGGACTCAAAATGTCTTTATGGACCGTGCTTTGTTCACTGGGGCACAGTTACGCTGGAATAGAAAAGACCTTCTCCAAATTGTATGAAGCATACAGTTGTCTAAAGCGCCAATGAATTCTGTAGTATTAACGTTACGTTTCACTTGACATTATTGGCCTAGCCCAAACCATGAAAAATAGCCTCCTACCTTTATCCCTTATTAATCTGTTTTCTCAGTAGGTACTATGCTTTCTGGTAGATAGCATTCTCAGATCATGCGCCAAATCCAAATATATCCATCAAACTGACAGATATTGAAATGTAACTCACCACTAGAGGAGACACATTTTCACTCTTACAGAGTCTAGTGGTGACAGGTTTTGCAACACTCAAGCCAACACTTGCTGCACATGTTGATCCTAGGCTAGTGTGCAGATTCTTGACAATGAATTCAATTTCATGAAGATACCTGTGCAGTTTTTGTGCTGAAAATCAGAAGTGTCCTTCCTTACTGCTGTATATATCCCAATATAAGATGACTTAGCTTAATAAAAAGAAAGCATGATTTTTATGTTGGGGGCCACCAAAGGGTTGTGATGTGTATTTCAGTCTGTTAATGGTTTTGCTAGCAAATACTTGAAGAGTCCCTGTCATTTTGTCCAGCGGCAGGATATGTTTTAAGGGGTACTCCACTGGAAAACATTTTCTTTTAACCCCTTAAGGACTCAGGGTTTTTCAGTTTTTGCACTTTCGTTTTTTCCTCCTTACCTTTTAAAAATCATAACCCTTTCAATTTTCCACCTAAAAATCCATATTATGGCTTATTTTTTGCATCGCCAATTCTACTTTGCAGTGACATCAGTCATTTTACCCAAAAATGCACGGCGAAACGGAAAAAAAAAATCATTGTGTGACAAAATCGAAGAAAAAATGCCATTTTGTAACTTTTGGGGGCTTCCGTTTCTACGCAGTGCATATTTCGGTAAAAATTACACCTTATCATTATTCTGTAGGTCCATACGGTTAAAATGATACCCTACTTATATAGGTTTGATTTTGTCGCACTTCTAGAAAAAATCATAACTACATGCAGGAAAATTTATACGTTTAAAAATGTCATCTTCTGATTCAAGAGAGACTGTGTCTGGAATTGAAGGCCATGTGCGTTTACAAAGCCCCCATGGTGACAGAACAGTGGACCCCCCCACATGTGACCCAATTTTGGAAACTACACCCCTTACGTAATGTAATAAGTTGTAAAGTGAGCATTTACACCCCACAGGTGTCTGACAGATTTTTTTGAACAGTGGTCCATCAAAATGAAAAATTATGTTTTTAATAAGCACAGCCCACTGTTCCAAAGATCTGTCAAACCCAGTGGGGTGTAAATGCTCACTGCACCACTTATAACATTCTGTGAGGGGTGTAGTTTAATAAATAGGGTCACATGTGGGGGGGTCCACTGTTCTGGCACCATGGGGGCTTTGTTAATGCACATGGCCCCGACTTCCATTCCAAACAAATTCTCTCTCCAAAAGACCAATGGCGCTCCTTCTCTTCTGAGCATTGTAGTTCACCAGCAGAGCACTTTACATCCACATATGGGGTATTTCCATACTCAGAAGAAATGGGGTTCAAAATGAAAAATTTGGAATAACAGTAGTATTTTAGTGAAAGTGTTTTTTTTTATTTACACATCCGACTAAGTTAAGGCTCACTGTAGTGCCCCCACAGTGCACTTGATGTCCACACATGGGGTATTTCCATACTCAGAAGAGATGGGGTTACAAATTTTGGGGGGCATTTTCTCCTATTACCCCTTGTAAAAATGTAAAATTTGGAGAAAAAAACTGCATTTTAGTGAAATTTTTTTTAATTTACACATCCAATGTTAACGAAAAGTTGTCAAACACCTGTGGGGTGTTAAGGCTCACTGTATCCCTTGTTACATTCCTTGAGGGGTGTAGTTTCAAAAATAGTATGCCATGTGTTTTTTTTTTTGTTTTTTTTTGCTGTTCTGGCACCATAGGGGCTTCCTAAATGTGACATGCCCCCCAAAAACCATTTCAGAAAAACTCACTCTCCAAAATCCCATTGTTGCTCCTTCCCTTCTGAGCCCTTTAGGGCACCCTTGATGACAATTTACCACTAACATAAAGTAGAATATGTCACGAAAAAAAATCTCTGAATCAGAATCAGAATGAAAAGTAAAAGCATCTTAGAGTTATTAATGCTTAAAGTGACAGTGGTCAGATGTGCAAAAAATGCTTGGGTCCTTAACCCCTTAAGGACCAAGCATTTTTCTGTTTTTACACTTTCGTTTTTTCCTCCTTACCTTTTAAAAATCATAACCCTTTCAATTTTGCACATAAAATCCATATGAGGGCTTATTTTTTGCGCCACCAATCCTACTTTGGAATGACATCAGTCATTTTACACAAACATTTATGGCGAAACGGAAAAAAAAATCATTGTGCGACAAAATTTATGAAAAAACACCATTTTGTAAATTTTGGGGGCTTCTGTTTCTAGGCAGTACATTTTTCGGTAAAAATGACACTTTATCTTTATTATATAGGTCCATACGATTAAAATGATACCCTACTTATATAGGTTTGATTTCGTCATACTTCTGGAAAAAATCATAACTACATGCAGGAAAATTTCTACATTTAAAATTGTCCTTTTCTGACCCCTATAACTTTTTTATTTTTCCACGTACAGGGTTGTTTGAGGGCTCATTTTTTTGCGCCATGATCTGAAGTTCCATTTTTATTTTGATTGGACTTCTTGATCGCTTTTTATTCCTTTTTTTATGGTATGAAAAGTGACCAAAAATACGCTATTTTGGACTTTGGAATTTTTTTGCGTGTACGCCATTGACCATGCGGTTTAATTAATGATATATTTTTATAGTTCAGACATTTACGCATGCAGCGATACCACATATGTTTATTTTTATTATGGTTACATATTTTTTATATGGAATTTGGGAAAAGGGGGGTGATTTAAACTTTTAGGAAGGGGTTAATGTGTGTGTTTTTAAACTATTTTTAAACTTTTTTTTTTTTACACTTTTAGTCCCCTTAGGGGACTTTTAGGAGGAATCATTAGATTCCTCATACAGATCATTGTGGTTTCATAAAACCACAATGATCTGCGTGCTCTGCGCTCGATTGATAAAGCCTGGCCCTGCCAGGCTTTATCATTCAGAGCACCGGAGCCGCCGCAGCAGGAGAGGTAAGCCCTCAGGCTACCTCAGTAGTGGATCGCTCCCCCGCGATCGCGCTGTGGGGGGGCGATACACCCCACTGGACCACCAGGGACTGTAACACAGGCACCTTTAGATGCCGCTGTCAACTTTGACAGCGGCGATCTAAAGGATTAATAGCCGGCCGCGGCGATCGCCGCATGTCGGCTATTAACACCGGCCCCCAGCTACAGCAATCAGATGGGGGCTGGCCGCTATGATGCGGGCTCGAGTCGGGAGCCCGCGTCATACCCGGTAACGGCCATTGGACGAGTATAGACGTCCATGGTCGTTATCGGGTTAAGGTAAAAATGGTCTGGGTCCTTAAGGAGTTAAAAATCCAGCACAATCCAGTAGCCTAAGGCTATGTTCACACCTCAGAATGTCCACACAGAATATCTCTGTGCGGACATTCCAAGTACTGCTGGCGCTGGAATATCATGCTGGCGCAAATTTCGCAGTGTCCACAGCACAGAAGACTCCCATTTAATACAATGGGACTCTGCTGCTGCGGAATCTCTGGTGGATTTCCAATGCATGGAAATTCCGGACACGTGAGCATGGCCTAAAACTTGTCCTGAGATGATGTGATCAGGAGATGTATGTCCAGAATTCCAATGGACTTGCATCACTGAGCATCCCTGTTAATTTAAATCATATCCTGTACCTGACATTAGTGACAGGTTTGCTTTATCTAAATTCAAAGAAAGGTAAGAATGAGTTGAGCTGTTGCCATAGTTTATTGTGACTCATCACCATTTAAGCACTGCTGGTCTCTTCGGAAGGTCTTTTTTGGGGCATTTTGTACTTGTACTATCTGTAAGCCCAAATGCTGTTCCACTTTTGCAGTAGTTGTGTCTTCAAGCCCAGAAACCCCAGTCAAATAAATCAAGTTACTTTCCTGTCGCTAGATATAGCCAGTAAAAGCACAGACAAGTTAAAAGTTTTGATCAATTGGGGGTCTTAGTCCTGAGACTCCCACCACTTATTAGCTATAGCCAGCAAAAGTGCAACTGTGCATCCCACTATTCAACTAGCCACTTGTTCCAACTCGTTGCATGAGACAGGATCTATTGTAAGTCTATGGAGACCATCCGATGAAAACTTTTGACAAGTCTGTGTGGCATGACAAAAGTTTTTACTGAACACTAATGCTTTATGCAGAGATAAACCAGTGACAAGCAACATGAGTGAAAGTTGATTTCACTTTGTCAATGCTCACAGTTCTTACCATGTACTACGATATATAGCCTACTTAGTGCCTCAAAACCGTGCTCAGTTAATGCCATACCTTGTCAATATCCCTTAATGCCACTATCATAAAATTTTGAAGAAGTCATTAACACAGAAGTTCACTTACTTTTTTTTCCTGCTCTATGGATGTTTACTTGTGCTTGATAAAATGTATAATATTTTTATTAAAAATTAAAGCAGAAATCCAGGCAATTCCACAGAGTTTACCCAATTTTTATTGTCGCTGTACTTGTCCTGAATCCTTAGTTTTAGAACTTTGTGCACACAGTCGTGTTACCTATTTGTATGGAGCCATCATAGGGTTCCAATTTTACTGGATACTGCTGTGCTTTATTTATATATAGGTGGTGTGGCTTGACACCCTGGAGGCGGGATGCAGCTTGGGCAACCGAAATAGGAACATAGTCCAGGGGAATCCACCCCCCCCCCCCCCCCCCCCCGCTGATCCTCTGGAGCACCAACAGGCGATCACTGGGTTTTTTCAGCTGGCACCACCCTCACAAGTGCCGCGGCCCCTGGACCAGCCTGGGCCATCTTCTCCTCCACTTCTGGCTCTCTTGTGCCCAGTGCAGGAGGCTCCGGCTGCGCATGCATCTCCTGACTGCTCGGGCCGTGCCACACACCCGGACAAGACGGCAAGTACACCCCGGCCTCAGGGACAGCTCAGCTATACCACCAATGACAGTTAAGTGACATTATTGCCTCTTGCTCCCCTATGCCACCCCATGATCAGGCGCCCCCCATCCAGAGGGACCCCCAGCTACCACAGGCGCAGCCACCCCCTTTAGCTGCTGTGCCCTCACCTGGCTCACCACCAACCACTGAATTCCCCTGCTCTCATAACTCAGGGGCATGCCCCATCCTCAGCCTTGCCTCCTACACCAGGTTTACCTGCCAGTGCCCTCTTACCCCACCAGGATTTTGCACAAGTTAACTCCCTGAATGCCATAGGGCCGCAACCAACACTATCCTTAGCGCTGATGAAACCCCAGCCTGTCTCTCATACTCACCAATCATCCGCCTCACCTTCTTTATACTCACCAGTGGGGGGTTGGGCAAAACACTGTGCAGACATGGATTCAGATGCCTCTACACCTATTAACGATTCTTCTGAGGACGGCGAACCTCCATACTACTGGGGGGAAAGCCCCCCTGGACAAAAATAAATTATTTGGAAACCCACAAAAATGCCTTCCACGAGCGGGCTCACGTTCTGGATGCTTCTCATCTGATGACTCTCAACCTGCTGATACCCCTGCAGACCGTCATATGCCTGTTCCAGATTATGCTACTTGGGATCCCCAGGCTGCACGGCCTGTGACCACCCCACTACCTTCCACTGAGGCAGCTCTCCATGCCCTGAAAGATCACCCAGAACTCCAAGCCCTCCTAACCCTCATCCGGACTAAATCGGACATGGTGTCCCTGGCATCTGACCTCAAGAGAGCCTGGAAACAAGATCTACGCCCAGTACTCAAAGATGTTCACCACCTGCAAAAGAGAGTTGCTGACTTAGAACTCTTACATGAAACTGTGACGGCACAGGTGCTTCATCTCCAGATCTCTACAACTAACAACAGCGCCCAACAACTCGCAACTGTTGATCTTCTCGATGATATAGACAAGCAAAACAGAAGAAATAATATTCGTATCAAAGGCCTCTGAAAATTGGTTGCTCTGAATGACATCCTGGGGACTTTGCAGAGATTATTCAACAAAATTCTTCAACGTCTTCCTGACACTACCCTTGAACTTGACAGGGCTCACTGGGCTTTAAAAGCGAAGAACCATGACCCGAAGAAACCGCCTGATGTGATCTGCCGAGTACACCACTATGTTATTAAGGATGATATTATGCATAAAGTGCACACACTCCCAATCCTTACTTATAACGGGACACCTATCCAAATATACCCGGAATTATCCCTTCAGACACTGAGAATGCGAGCTGCACTGAAACCACTCCTCCAGCAATTGCAGATTTCCCAAATCCTCTATCGCTTGGGCTACCCCTTCTCCCTGATAGCGAGATACGAGACTACAATGGCAACTTTGCGCCATCCAAAAGACTTGCCTGCCTTCCTGGCAACCTTCAAGTTGCCTTCGACACCTTTACTTGCATGGGAGCAACTCTTCACCAACCAATTTTCACTACCACCCCCTTGAGACGGACGTGCTAGATCCTCGCAGATTCGCCCAGATGCAGATGCACCCGCCTCTCTGCCACAATGTCAGAAACAAAAAACCTGAGGTCTCTACAAATGGACTTATGTTTCTCACCATGATTGATTGACCCTTCTGGTCTATGAACCTGGTCCTATTTCCAATTCAGCTCCTTTTGGTTCTATGCACTCCCCCCCCCCCCCCCCCCGCTTACATAATATATTAGTCGCACTGCCCTTTGTCATATGACAGATCTATCGAACTGCCTTGTATCAACCTGCCTGTCTTCCCTAGTTACATACATAAGTTCCATATGGGTCCCGGCCCCTGGTTACTGTTATAAATATTGTAGTTTGGAATCTTTTCCTGGCCACTTGGCTTGTCTTCCATGTTACCCCCACTAGGATTGATATCGGACTGGTTCCGATATCCTTACTGGCCCTTAACCCCTTAAGGACTAGTGTTTTTCCGTTCTTGTGCTTTAGTTTTTTCCTCCTTACCTTTAAAAAATCATAACCCTTTCAATTTTGCACCTATAATTCCCTATTATGGCTTCTTTTTTGCACCACCAATTCTACATTGCAGTAACATTAGTAATTTTACCAAAAAATCCACGGCAAAACGGGAAAAAAATTAAATGTGCAGCAAAATTGAAGAAAAAATTCAATTATTTTACTTTTAGGGGCTTCCGTTTCTACGCAGTGTATTTTTCCGTAAAAATGACATCTTATCTTTATTCTGTTTGAAATGATACCCTACTTATATAGGTTTGATTTTGTCTTACCTCTAAAAAAAAATCATAACTAAACACACAAAAATTAGTATGTTTAAAATTGTAATTTCTGACCCCTACAACTTTTTATTTTTCCGCGTAGGGGCTGATTTGAGGGCAAATGTTTTGCATGTACGCCATTGACCGTGCAGTTTAATAAATGATATATTTTTGTAGTTCGGACATTTCCACATGCGGCGATACCACATACTGTATGTTTATTTTTATTTACACAATTTTTTTTTGAAAATGGGAAAAGGGGGGTGATTCTTACTTTTATTAGGGAAGGGGTTAATTCATCATTAGTAACTTTTTTTTTCCACTTTTTCTTCCACTTTTCTTTTGCTATGTTATTGTCCCCTCTATCATACCTGGGATTTCAAGTCCCTGCTCATATCCCAGACATGTACCACGTCAACTACCCCCCCCCCCCTCCATGTACCACGTCAGACATGTACCACGTCAACTACCCCCCCTCCAAACGATTAAATCGGACTTGGCTAGATGGGAGCGCAGGGACTAGTCCTCCCCGGGAAGGATTAAATGTACTCAAAATGAACGTGCTCCCACGCCTGCTATACCTCTTCTCCACTATTCCTGTGCATTTTCCTCCCTCCTTTTTCCGAGACCTCACTGCGCTCCTATCTGATTTTTTCTGGTCCCACAAACATCTGAGACTGGCAAGACATGTTTTATTCCGTACGAAACCAGATGGGGCCTTGCTCTGCCAGACTTTCTCTCCTATCATCTAGCATCGGTACTCACGTGAGTGCTTGATGGTTTCCATCATCGCTCAGTGAAACAATGGGTGCGCCTGGAGTCATCTTTCACGGGTTTTGACCCAAAAACTCTGCTATGGCTACCGACTCGTGCCTTGACTCGTGACTCGTACCTTAAAAGGTCCGCTCTCCCCCGAGTGGCCCCCTAACACCGGTCTTTGGTATCAAGGCCTTTGCCCCCGCTTACACTGGACCCTCTTTCCTTAGCTATGATAGAAATGATGGTTTATCCTTCCTCTTTCTCCTGTCTTCGACCTCCCTGAAACCTCTAGCAGAGATTGCCAGAGACGGGTTGCACCCCTCTGTTATGCACTTCCACTCACTGTCCGGTGAGTGCTCTCTATGGTCTCTTCTTCGACCAATATCGCAGCTACCTCTCTACTCTTCAGTTCAGGTTGGAAACATGAACTGGGTCGCTCATTGACTACCCAGGAGTGGGGGATGGCCGTGACCCTGTGCCACAGGACTTCCATCTCCTGCAAAGCACAAGAAACCAATTACAAGATTCTGTCCAGATGGTACATGGTCCTGGCCCTCCTATCCCAGATGTATCCTTCCCTCCGGGACGTGTGCTCGCAATGTGGCTCCCCTGGGGGCACCCTGTCCCATATTTTGGTACATTGCCTCAAATTAGACACCTTCTGGATGCAGGTTCTGGATGTGGTGCTCCGCTTGACATCAGTGAGCTTACCACAAGACCCTAATCCACTTCTTCTTAACATTTACTTAGGTTTCTTCTATTAGCGGCTAGGACAGTCATCCCCAGACTCTGGAAGTCTCCCACCCTTCCCACTCTTTCATCTTGACTTCAGGAAGTGACTCACCTCCATAGGATGGAGGAACTCATGGCGGATTCCTATAGGAAAATGATCAAACATGTAGCTCTCTGGCGCCCATGGACGGAATTCACCTCTTTGCCTGAGTTCAGGAACTTTCACTCTGCTTCCCCATCCTAAGTACTGCTCCTATCACATACACTCAGACATCCCCGTCAAACATGCGGCTCTTCCCATCTAGTCCCCTTTCTCTGCCTCTCTGCCTTGGTCTCGTTGGCTCGGAAGATGTACATGCCTCGCTAGATAAGCAGTTCCATTGAGGATTCCTCCTGCCTTCCTCTCCTTCCTCCCTTCTGACTACCCCTCTTATCCCTCTTTTTGCTGCCTTTCGTCTCCCTTCCCCTTTCTTTCCCATCGCCCTTTCCCCCTTTCTGAGGCCTCCCCCCTTTTCTTGGCTTTCTTCACTAGTTCATGATCTTTGCGTGCTATCTGAGGATTATGTAGTCCTAACTGTTGATGTTCATTGGTAAGAGCCACTAAGGCTCTAGTTTGCTTCCTCGTAGGATGCCTCACGTCCTTGTTCTTACTCCATGTGTTTTATTCATCTTTCAAATGTGCTTGTATTTGTATTTTCCTATTTTTGAAAACTTAATAAAACCTTTACTTAAAAAATATGAAAAAAGATTAGTATAAACATAAATACATACATATATAAATAAATAATTGCATGTATAGTTTGCATGATCCACTAAAATCTAAATAGTATTCTCCCCTAGAAGCATCGCCATGCACATATGACACCTGTTGGAGCCTGTCCAGTGGCACCTGGAGGCAGTATAGCTTTGTACTATGGATCAGTGTGGCTTCCATGCTCTTAGAGCTATTACTAACTATTTAACCTAACTTTGCTAAAATGTGAAGAGATCAGCATATCTGCTCCTATGACCAAAATGTATCTGAGGCCTCAGTTTATACCCGATTAGGGACTCCCACCTCTTTGGCAGCTGCACACACCATCCTGCACTATTCCTGGGGGAAGTCATTAACTATTCAGTAAACAAGACCATCCCCGAGTTATAAAAGCGGTTATGTGGGTATTAACAAACATTACAGATGTTGGGGAGAAGTGTGAGCTCCTGCACAGGATGCAATAACAGATGTTATTGGAAATGGGCAAGCTGTTTAAAGGATGAGTGTCATAGGGGAGACAGGGTGCCTAGGCTGCATATACAAATGTTAGTAGATATTATATTCTGGTATGATCTGGATCTTCTAATGAGTCAAAGGAGAGGTCTGGAAAAAATAGGATATACACAGATTTTTATTCACACTGAAGAAATTATCTATAACTTCACTTGGGTGAAGGGTGTCTTTCTGTCTTATAGGACTGAAATGCCAGAGCGAGAAGTATTGGCTAAGAAAGTTTCCATTTAACGCAAGCTGCAGATAAGTGGATCTATATAGGATAGACTTGGGATGTGACTGCAGACATAGTTGAAATTAGATTTTACAAAATGCTAATACAGCTGTAAGAGTCACAAAAAATCATGGTCTGAGTACCACTAAGTCTACTTATTACTTCTAAACCCTCAATGCCAATAAAACCTTCAACTGAACGCCTACCTGTTTGCAAGTGATGAGGGGCTGGACAATTCTGTTAGGCTAGGTTTCCACTTTTTATTTTTTTTGTTGTATCAAAAACGCCAATAAAAAATGCCCATTCTGCCGCATGTGTTTTTTTTGTGAAAAAACGCAGAGACCAGGTGTTAGCTGCAAGGCAATATTGAAATGCAAAATGCCATATCCACTTGCCGTTTTTCAGTTTGACGTTTTTTTTTAATCCTTTTGGCGTTTTCAGCTATTTTTGGCTCCTTGGCAGTTTTTAAATAACGATCTCTATTGCCAAGAAAAATGCCATGTGGGTTTTAACTTTGGCATTTTTGCAGGCGTTTTTTATTCTTTTTTGGACTTTAGCGATCCAAAAAAGCGATGGAGATACATTTTTTATTAAAATTTCGTAGGATATCATAAAAATAAAATAAAAAAAGAAACAGTAGTGATGGAAAAATTGTATTTAACTAAATTTATCTTTTTCATAACAAACGTTTTTATTAATTTTTAAACAGGGATCTTTTTTTGTGGGCGGGCAGGGGACTAAAAATGTGGCTGACAATAATAAAAATTTTGAAAGGGGCCATTTAAATGTAAAAATAATATATTTGTTTAATTTTGTTAAACTTTTTATTAATAATGTATTTTAATAATGTGTTGAATAAAGTGTGTGGGTGTGTTTTTCACTTTTTTTTCCTTAATTTTTTACATTTTTTAGGTAGTACTACTACTCCCAGCACGGAACACACTGTTCCATGATGGGATTAGTAGTACATTTACTAATTGACAGATTGCCCTGGGTGTCACTTCTGACAACCGTTGCGATCCTTCTGTATAATGTATAGATACTGGCGGGCAGGTGGCCGGCGCTATTCTATGGTCCCCTGCACTGCCGTATATATACACCTATTCATCTTTCCCGCAGAGAGCTGTGATTGGCCAGATGGTTTCAGCCAATCACAACTCTCTGTGGGAAATATGAATAGGTATATATAAGTCAGTGCAGGGGAACATAGAAGCCAGCCACATCTATATATTATACAGGAAGATCCCAGCGGGTGTCAGAAGTGACACCCGCTGTGATCTTTTTGTAACTGCAGGTACTACTGCTCCCAACATGAAGCACGCTCTGCTCCATGCTGGGAGCTGCAGTACCTGCATTAATAGACAGATCGCAACAGGGGTCAGAAGTAACACTGCCTATTAATGCAGGTAGTACAACTCCCAGCATGAAGCAGAGTGTGCGCCATGTTGGGAGCAGTAGTACCTGCAGTAAGGGACAGATTGCAGCAAGTGTCACTTCTGACACCTGTTGAGATCCTCCTAATGTGAATTCCGGGACTCAGCGGTGCTCACAGCTACAGAGCTGGGAGAACAGCTGATGCTGAGCTGTAGATATACGTCTTATATCTTCTGCTCAGCAAGAACTTATAGTGAGCCTGCAATGTGTAAACAGTATACACATTGCTGGCTCCCTTAACCCCTTCCTGAGCTGTGCGCTATGCGCCAGCCCAGCAAGGAAAGCATTAACTTACACTGCTGGACAGTGTAGGTTAACCCTTTGGGCGGTATACAGAATATACAGCTATCTATTGATAGTGTACACAGAAGGGGAGATCCCCTTACCTCCCTCGCTCCCTGTTTGTAGCTCCGCCCCTAGTGATGATGTCATTAGGGGGTGGAGCTACAGACTGGAGGCAGAGTGGTAAGTATGAGGCTCTGTTCACATTGTACGTTTTGTAGAATGTGAATAGACCCTTCTGCCAGTGTCTTCCCAGACAGGGAGACTCCAGTTGTTGCTAAACTACAACTCCCAGCATGCCCAGACAGCCAAACGCTAGTTTTGGTTTAGCCAAACAACTACACGTCAAACATTTAAGCGCCGTATGTAGGTCCCAGGGGTACCAATATATAACCAAAACACAAAGAGACCCACGATACTAATAATATTTCAAAAAGGTATGACAATCTTTATTAGACAAAATAGACAAACAATTAAAATAATTAAAAAGGGAGAGGATAACTTTAGGCCTAAATGCCTAAAGTTATCCTCTGCCTTTTTAATTATTTTAATTGTTTGTCTATTTTGTCTAATAAAGATTGTCATACCTTTTTGAAATATTATTAGTATCGTGGGTCTCTTTGTATTTTGGATATATGTGAGTTGAAGTTTTGCAACATCTGGAGGGCCACCAGTTTGAGACCCTTGCTTTACATAAAGGGGGCACGTATGCCGAATGCACACCCTCTGACTGTATAATCCCACCCATCATCTGATATTTATTTGTATTTTTCATTTTATAAATTTTATTTATTTAATGATAATGCAATATAATTTTTTTGATTGGTCACAGGTTTTCTTTAATTGTTGACTTGTGTTGTACTTTAACCCCTTAAGGACGCAGGACATAAATGTACGTCCTGGTGAGGTGGTACTTAACGCACCAGGACGTACATTTACGTCCTAAGCATAACCGCGGGCATCGGAGCGATGCCCGTGTCATGCGCGGCTGATCCCGGCTGCTGATCGCAGCCAGGGACCTGCCGGCAATGGCCGACGCCCGCGATCTCGCGGGCGTCCGCCATTAACCCCTCAGGTGCCGGGATCAATACAGATCCCGGCATCTGCGGGAGTTCGCGATTTAAATGAACGATCGGATCGCCCGCAGCGCTGCTGCGGGGATCCGATCATTCATAACGCCGCACGGAGGTCCCCTCTCCTTCCTCCGTGCGGCTCCCGGCGTCTCCTGCTCTGGTCTGTGATCGAGCAGACCAGAGCAGGAGATGACCGATAATACTGATCTGTTCTATGTCCTATGCATAGAACAGATCAGTATTAGCAATCATGGTATTGCTATGAATAGTCCCCTATGGGGACTATTCAAGTGTAAAAAAAAATGTAAAAAAATGTAAAAGTAAAAGTAAAAAAAAAAGTGAAAAATCCCCTCCCCCAATAAAAAAGTAAAACGTCCGTTTTTTCCTATTTTACCCCCAAAAAGCGTAAAAAACATTTTTTATAGACATATTTGGTATCTCCGCATGCGTAAATGTCCGAACTATTAAAATAAAATGTTAATGATCCCGTACGGTGAACCGCGTGAACGAAAAAAAATTTAAAAAAGTCCAAAATTCCTACTTTTTTAATACATTTTATTAAAAAAAAAATTATAAAAAGTGTATTAAAAGTTTTTTATATGCAAATGTGGTATCAAAAAAAAGTACAGATCATGGCGCAAAAAATTAGCCCCCATACCGCCACTTATACGGAAAAATAAAAAAGTTAGAGGTCATCAAAATAAAGGGATTATAAACGTACTAATTTGGTTAAAAAGTTTGTGATTTTTTTTAAGCGCAACAATAATATAAAAGTATATAATAATGGGTATCATTTTAATCGTATTGACCCTCAGAATAAGGAACACATGTCATTTTTACCATAAATTGTACGGTGTGAAAACAAAACCTTCCAAAATTAGCAAAATTGCGTTTTTCGTTTTAATTTCCCCACAAAAATAGTGTTTTTTGGTTGCGCCATACATTTTATGATATAATGAGTGATGTCATTACAAAGGACAACTGGTCGCGCAAAAAATAAGCCCTCATACTAGTCTGTGGATGAAAATATAAAAGAGTTATGATTTTTAGAAGGCGAGGAGGAAAAAATGAAAACATAAAAATTAAATTGTCTGAGTCCTTAAGGCCAAAATGGGCTGAGTCCTTAAGGGGTTAAGGGTTCTGACTGGCACACATGTGCTGGTCCATGGCGCAGTTATATGTATAAACTCACCATAGTACTGCATATATTTCATGCACAGCCTTCTCGGTCTCTATAACCCTCCTTTGTTTCATCATTTAAAAATTTGTGGAAAAATGGCTGAAAAAAAACACAGAAAAACTACAAAAAGGCTGCAGAAGGCAATGACAACTTTTTTGGTGAATTTTCTGGAATTTTTTAAGTCTTAAAAAACACCAGAAATAAGTTGGGTGGAAACAGCCTTGAACAGCTCAATAATTAAAATCCAGTAAATTAAAACGCTCACATTCTTGAATCCTCTGTAGAGAATCTGCAGCTCCTTCTTTGTGAACTTTGTCTGTGCTTCAAGCAACTCAAGAGCCTCGGGGCGATGCCGAACTGTGGCCATTTCCAATTCATCTTCAACATTGTCTGAAGAAGAATAAAAAATTGAAAAGTTAAAAGAGAATTCATTTGAATAGGCTTCAAATCTCAGTCAGAGGAAGAGCCCAAAAGAACTGAGCATGCCATTTCCCATACGGTTTGCCGCAATGGTTGCCCTTATCTATGACCATATAACATATGATCTTGCCCTTCATTTGTTCAATGTCTAATTGTTCTTCCCATTATTAAATTACATTGTTATATTCCAAATCTTTCATGTGTAAGTCATAGGCAATTACCGTATATACTCGAGTATAAGCCGACCCAAGTATAAGCCGAGACCCCTAATTTCAACCCAAAATCCCAGGAAAAGTTATTGACTCGAGTATAAGCCTAGGGTGGGAAATACATCATCCCCCCCTGTCATCATCCAGACCCGTCATTAACATCCTCATCATCATCACCGCCTGTCATCATCCAGACCCTCATCATCATCACCTGTCATCATCCCACACATCCCCCCTTCATCATCCCCTTGTCATCATCCCACACATCCCCCCTTCATCATCCCCTTGTCATCATCCCACACATCCCCCCTTCATCATCCCCTTGTCATCATCCCACACATCCCCCCTTCATCATCCCCTTGTCATCATCCCCACCCCCCTTCATCATCCCCTTGTAATCATCCCACACACCCCCTTCATCATCCCACCCCCCCTTCATCATCCTCTTGTCATCATCCCACACCCCCCCCCTTCATCATCCTCTTCTCATCATCCGCCCTCAGTGGTCTTCAACCTGCGGACCTCCAGAGGTTTCAAAACTACAACTCCCAGCAAGCCCGGGCAGCCATCGGCTGTCCGGGCTTGCTGGGAGTTGTAGTTTTGAAACCTCCGGAGGTCCGCAGGTTGAAGACCACTGCGGCCCTAGACATCATCCAGCCCCCTCTCACCCCCTTTAGTTCTGTACAGTACTCACCTCCGCTCGGCGCTGGTCCGGTCCTGCAGGGCTGTCCGGAGAGGAGGTGGTCCGGTGGGATAGTGGTTCCGGGCTGCTATCTTCACCGGGGGCGCCTCTTCTCTGCGCTTCCGGCCCGGAATAGAGGCGTTGCCTTGACAATGACGCAGAAGTACGTTGGCAATGAACGCACCTCTGCGTCGTTGTCAAGGCAACGTGACTATTCTGAGGCCGGCCCGAAGCGCTTAGAAGAGGCCTCCCCGGTGAAGATAGCAGCCCGGAACCACTATCCCACCGGACCACCTCCTCTCCGGACAGCCCTGCAGCACCGGACCAGCGCCGAGCGGAGGTGAGTACTGTACAGAACTAAAGGGGGTGAGAGGGGGCTGGATGATGTCGAAGGCCGCAGTGGTCTTCAACCTGCGGACCTCCGGAGGTTTCAAAACTACAACTCCCAGCAAGCCCGGACAGCCGATGGCTGCCCGGGCTTGCTGGGAGTTGTAGTTTTGAAACCTCTGGAGGTCCGCAGGTTGAAGACCACTGCGGGTGGAGAGTTCACTCGAGTATAAGCCGAGGGGGGTGTTTTCAGCACGAAAAATCGTGCTGAAAAACTCGGCTTATACTCGAGTATATACGGTATATAATTAATATATTTTGCATTGGTAAATGAATACATCCAAAGATCTTCCAAAAAAAAATTACTGTTCTCATGACTAAGCTGCATTCACACATTTTGATAAGTATTTTCAGTCAATACCAAGCGTGGATTTGAAACACACAAAAAATGCTCTAAATCTTTCCTTACCTATAAGTTAATTGCAACATGTACAAAGCAGTATCTAGTCCCCTCTTAGCCAATTATTGCTTAGAGTAATCCTGCTCCACTCCTATTCCCAGGATAGGGAATGCAAACCCCAATATTCCACTTAGTTCTGGCTAGACCTTAATACAGTGAGCACCCATGCTTTGCAGCTGCAGTGGACATTAGACGTGGCTTAATTACATACACCTTTTACCTAGAGAGGCCACAACATTCCTAGTCCCATGTTACCCAAGTTTAGTGCCTATCATGTAGTGAAAGTGGAAAGAAAAGGTAGCACTGAGTGGAAACAAATTGATGACCTCATTGCAATAAATAACTAGGTGTGTTATCCTAAGGACCACACATAGTTAGTGACAGACAATGTCTGGGAATCACCTTCTAAATATACCAGTCGTGTCACAGCAACACCTATGTAGTAAATTAAATGGGATCCCTACACACTGCCCTAAAGTGAATGAAAAGGAATCCCTACACACTGCCCTAAAGTGAATGAAAAGGAATCCTTATACTCTGCCCGAAAGTGTATTTCAAGAGAATGTGCAATTCATTCTGTACTGATTTAAAAGCATTAGCACTGTATTGAACTGCCCAGGAAGAAAGTAAAGTTTTAGAAAACCTTTTGAAGTCCCCCCCAGGGCCTTGCGTATGAATTAAAGCTTTATTGAAATTATTGTTTGTGGCAATCTTCATAGTAATACAGGCTTGCACCAATCTAACCAGGTAACACTACAACCCTTATCATATATCTATACTTATGACAATATACACAACCCTAGTTCTGGTGTCATGAACTTGACATATTACAACCATTTTACAAAATCCTATTAGATTACCACACAAGCCTCATAGCAACTTAATATAACCAAGCTAAAAAATGTTGGTAATAGGATGTAAGTTGAAGCTGCTCTACCCTAATATAAAATCTGTAGCAGGTTCTCACTGTAGCAGATCATTTACAATACAACAAACTTCATATGTGACAGAGGGGGCTTTTAAACCCCCTCAGGCACCATGGCCCTACTGTAAGTGCCTTAGGGCTGACCACCAAAAGCTACACACCAAGAGTAAAAATCACATTGGATTTAAGCAACGTATCGAATAGTAAATTTGCTGCTCTAGACAACACTTTTATCCTAATTCTTCCTAGGATAAGTCTTGAGGCCCCAAAAGAGAAATAAATGGCCCAACAATGGTCAGTAAGGTTGGATCCAATTACCGGCTACATACATGTTTGTCAATGTAATGCAGGAGCAAATCTACATTTATTAATATATTTTCTTATGGTGTCACAGAGGTAAAAAGTATTAGATGTCACCTAAGATAATACTGCTTAGTCTCACACGATGTGTACATGTCTCTTCCTGAAGTCAGATGGAATTATGGCTGGATTTGCTCTACCAAAATAATGACACAATACCTGACTCTATTAGAAGCCACAAGCCTGTAGATTGATTCTCCTAAATCCCAAATACTTGTGATTCTGCATGATATGCTCTGTCTCTCAGCTGTACAGAGCCTTAACTTGTGTTTGGGACACTATAATTCTGCATATTTTTTATATTTCCACTGATGCTTAGACCAAAACGTTGGGACAAAAATAAATATTGTATCATGCAATAGCACTGCAGCCACCTATCCAAGCTCCTTCAACTGTACCTATTCCAATATAGTTGTCTGGTTTAAGAACCATTTAAAAAAGTCTATTAGGAAGACTTGTCAAAAGTTTTGATGGGTTCAGGTCACACAGTGTACAGTTCCCCACGATCATTCGAAGTGCTTGGCTGTAGATTACAGTACGTCTCCTGCAACAGGATGGAGATCACATTAAGCCAGGGGTCAACGCGCCCAGCCGCTCGCTTCTCCCCGCTCTTTCTAATTATAGGTGGGATTTGGAAACCCAGACTACGACTGATCAAAACTTTTGTCAAGTCTGTATGACAAGTCAAAAGTTCTTGCAATTGACAAGGAGGCAATAATAGAGGGGGGTCCCCTTTTTTAGGAACCACAATGGTTAGCTGTTAGCAACAAAATGAAATTCCTTTAAAGAATGTAAACTGTTTTAGATTATCCTAATATTATAGCCATTGTGTCATTCATTAACCCTTTTATGACCAGAGGTGTTGTGGGTCTTCAGGACCAAAGCAAATGTGTTTTTTTTACTGTGTGGGCATATGATAGTGTTCCATGCTTTTCCTATATACAGTTGACTGATAACAGTAACACCACATTATATTGATATTTTGCTATTTTCAATGAGAGGTGGTACCACTCACATTTTTTTTGAACTTGGACATCACATTATATCCCTGTAAAGAAAGGTATGGAGATACTCAGATGGCATCATCTCTGAGAGCCTTCAGGCCCGCTCTACCAGGGAAACTCCTGTGATATCATTACCAACATCTCAAGCTTCCCTAGCACCACATAAATGTAATGGAAGCAGTACCTCTGCTTTTTGGAGCACAGTAGATCTTTTGTAGTGATTATATTGGTCCACTGTCACAGTACAGGATCAGACTGTCGGTGTGACAGCCCGATCTGATGGCACAGTGTGCTGGAACATGTAAATTGACATAAAGGTGGTAGGCAAAAGGATCAGCTCTACAGCCAGTTACCTTACATGGAACAGTTGTCATTTGGGCATAGGAAATGGAAAAAAAAAGTGTCCACTCCTTGCTCACATTGTACACTGAGGCTCTCATATGTTGGTTTTTATACTATTTTATAGCATCAGGTGCAAGCACTGTTTTTATTTTGTTGCTGTTCCCCAAAAGCAACCCCCCCCTCCCTCAGCCAAATTGAAAAATCCTAATATTTAGGGAACAAAAAGGCAAGCTAGACAAACGGGGAGGGTAGTACAATGCAAGTATAGTGACCAGGTGACCAAAATACAGAGATCTGATGATGATTGTAGCTTTCATGACTTTGGTTTAAGACATTTATTGACACTGCCATGCTCTTTGCTGAGGGAAGCACAAAAGTGGGTTTAGGATAACTGGACCGCTTTTAGCCAATAGTTTAGCGCATCATTTTGAAGTAGAGTAAATTAACCTATCCCCATGCTATACATCTCTTATAGGGGTTTGTCTACAATTTACAAGTTAGCCTCTATCTTCAGAATAGATGATAACTATCTGAGTGGGGGGGGGGGGGGGGTTCCGATTGCTGGAAACAAAGTCTCCCATGAGAATGGAGCTGTGGTTGCATGTGCGTACTGCTGCTCCAATCATACGTAAGGTGCAAAAGATAGGCGAATGCTACTCTCTGTTACCCATTATAAACATCACGAGGTTCCCATAGTCAGGGCTGCCATCAGAGATTTTGGGGTCCCTTACACAGCTCAAAGGCTAGTCCCCCGACCTCTTGTAGCCACCCCCAGGGCACGACTACTATCTTCCCTATCATCCATAAAAAAAATGTTTTCAACACAGGGCAAGAAAAACAAGAGCCCGTGAGTTCAATGAGGAAGGAAGGAAATATCACCTTACATATTACCATCATACTGTTACTGATCAAATCCTGTATACTACAGAGCTTAAAGGGGTACTCCCCTACCTTAGCCCCTATGCACAGGATATATATAATAGTGTCCCGCAATCGCAATGCCTGTTATATACTGCCCGTGGTTTTGGCAGTATAAAACTGATTACAGGTTCCCTTTAACTGTAAGTAACTATATTAAAATATACTTAATTAAAAGACAATAAACAACTTAAATTGCAAAAAAAAAAGGGGGGAAACAAAATGCCCCTCCCTAACACAGTAATAACAGCAAATCTTCACTCTCAAGACACACCCCCCCCTTATAACAGGTCTCCCTTCTCCAGCCCCCACCCCATTTATAACAGACAGCTCGGGTCTCTTACTGGAGTACGAGCTGTACCCCCCCTGACAGCGGCCCTGCCCATAGTTGGAACACCTGCGTTCAGATAGTTATCTTCTATAAGTGATAACTACTATTCGGGGGTAATCCACTTTAAATAAGAAAGCATAGTGCTGTGACAGATCCCCTTTAAGAGAAAATACACATTCATGAGCAGATGTAGCTTATCTTTTGGGCAGAAAAGTGCTTTAATAATGTATACCAGCAAAGATCAACCAGAACTTTAAATGACTTTGTTTAATGACTAAGAAATGTCAGTGATGTCCCTTATAAATAGATGTAAATTAAACTGGTTATGTATGAGCAACCTGATAAACTGTGATTAAAAGCCTTCTATCATTAAACATTTTATTATCTCCATGCTAGCATAAGAATTTCATCCATTAAATCATACTATTAGGCTATGTTCCTTCCAATTCACAGCTGAAAACCCCACAAAAATTAACATATTTTTATCATCGAATTCTGATGATTCCAAATGACAAACATCTTTCAATGTTTAATTTAATGGCCATAATTATTTGTGTGGTCACATGACATTTTTTTTTATTTCTAATCAATAGGAAAATATAAAATACAATGGATAGTTAAATAACCTTAATTAACCATAATGTTATTCCACAGCTCCTCATGACATCACGCCACGCCCCCTCCATTCATGTCTATGGGGGAGGCGTGATGGCATGAATAAAGGGGGCGTGGTGTTACGTCACAAGAAAAGAAATTCAAAAAGAAAAGAATTTCCTGTGAGGCATAGAGCAGCTAATGAGTACTGGAAGGATTAAGATTTTTAAATAGAAGCAATTTACAAATCTGTTTACAAAGTTTTTTGGGCGTACTCAATCCGTGGTTTGTCCGAGAATTCCAGTGCAATGTAGACCCTTAATGGTTACATCCAAATGTGCAAAAATGCTTAAAATTACAAATAAAATAGTGCTTGTTCTCAAGAACTGTGAATAGGGGAACTGTATGTGTAGAGGAAATGGGGGAGGGGATGGTAAAATATTCAGCCTTAAATACCCAAAAGCACACTTATGCAGAGTTATAAAAATAAATATAAAGTTATAACTGAGGAAGGGTTGAGACAACCCGAAACGTGTCTGATGAGCATTGGAACGATCATACAAGTCATTACTAGTACAAAAACTTTCAACTGGACAACTGTACTGAAGCTTGCCAGCTTCCATCGCTGAATATACATTGCATGAATACCGCATCATTGGAGCGCGCTCCCCCATGAGGACTCATAAGATTCTACGCAGCATACACTGCTGGTCTACACGGCTTGTCTGTCCACAGGCAGACTTCACCGCACCAGGCTGCGAACATCTACAGGCTGCAGAGGATCCCCCTTTCCCCTCCTGGTGATCATCGTGAAGTCGGGTGAGTGGATTAGTTTACTATTTTTGCCGACTTCCGTGTCGCGCCATATAACTTTGCAGGACGAACGTCCCTCATTGGGCGCAGCATACAGAGGCTACAGCGCTTCTATATTTTAACGCTACATAACTTTGATAAGACAAACATTTCCCAGTGGGTGCGGTATTCAGAGGCTCCAGCGCTTCCTGTTTTATATCTTTGCCGACCGCTGTGCCACCCCACACTAACTGTACAGGACAAACGTCCCTCAGTGGGCGCGGTATCAATAGGTTCCAATGCTTCTGTAAATGCTTTCAACATTCCTACACCTGTCTATGAATCTTTATGACTATGATCGCATATGTTTACATGTGATTATGTTTTGCGCTTGATTACTCATTTAACCCTTTTCTAACTACACCAGAGTGGATAGCCGGCATCCCTTTCTGGATATTTTAAATGTATTTTTATAACTCTGCCTAAGTGTGCTTTTGGGTATTTTAGGCTAATCTTTTACCATCCCCTCCCCCATTTCCTCTACACATACAGTTCCCCTATTCACAGTCCTTGAGAACCAGCACAATTTTATTCATTAATTTACAAATCTGTTTCACTTTCTGGAACCAGTTGATTTAAAAAAAAATGTCACCGTAGTACCTCTTTAAGCGTGGCCGAACATTCCACAGACAACCATTATTAACCTCCCTGATAGCATTCCAAAGCATGTAAGTATGTCTGTTTCATACTTAATACTGAATAAATACTGTACATGGACTGAAGTGGGGTTGCTGTCTGGAGCGCATCAGCGTTAACAGTATAGACATAAATATTTTAAGTAACTTAGTTTCCTGTACTGTTGTCCGATTCCGTATACACTGTATGGCGGATGGCGCTGCTGAATCACATCGTGTTTAATGAACCAGGTGGTGTTTACGTGTCAGCAGACAGAGGTGACATTTTGTAACAGAGATAAAGTATTAAATTCTCAGACTAAAGCTCATTAATTTATGTCTCGTGTCATTACAATGAATGACCTAAAAACCTTTTGTTCTACTTAAAGTTTAATGCTTGTTCTAGTGTCAGTCATGTAGTTCTGCAGTCAATTTTGAATTTACTTGTAAATCATGTAAAAAAAAACTTCTACAGAAGTGACACAAATACATTGTCAATTTTTCATAGTACTAATGTCTCTTAGTGGAAAATGTATTCCTTAGGGAATAAGATTCCAGTGGGCTATCCGTAATAACAAACCATTTTTTAAAAAATATAATAAAAATTAAAATTAGAATAAAATATTACAATATAAAATGATAATAAAATTCTTCTAGTACAATATTGGAAACATTTGCAGAACTATGTTAAAGAGATACTTCAAGGAACTTAACCCATAGCCCATCATTTCCCTCTCACAACCTATTTGTTTGTAGTGAGGTCGCGAACATAACATTTTCGGTTTGCGAACGTGAACTTCCGCAAATGTTGGCGAACCGGGCGAACTGCCATTGAGTTCAATGGGCAGGCGAATTTTAAAACCCACAGGGACTTTCTGGCCACAATAGTGATTTAAAAGTTGTTTCAAGGGGACTAACACCTGGACTGTGGCGTGCTGGAGGGGGATCCATGGCAAAACTCCCATGGAAAATTACATAGTTGCTGCACAGTGTGGTTTTCATCCATAAAGGGCATAAATCACCTATTATTCCTAAATTCTTTGGAATAACGTGCTTTAGCCCCCTTTAGGCAGCACATAGAGCCCCCTTTAGGCATCACATAGTTAGATCCCCCCTTTGGGCAGCACATAGATTCCCCCATATTAGGCAGCACATAGATTCCCCTATATTAGGCAGCACATAGTTAGAGCCCACCTTTAGGCAGCACATAGGTAGAGCCTCCCTTTTGGCAGCACATAGTTAGATCCCCCCTTTAGGTATCACACAGTTAGATCCCCCTTTAGGCAGCACATAGATTCCCCCATGTTAGGCAGCACATAGTTAGAGCCCTCTTTAGGCAGCACATAGAGCCCCCCTTTAGGCAGCACATAGATTCCCCCATATTAAGCAGCACATAGTTAGAGCCCCCCTTTAGGCAGCACATAGAGCTTCCTTTAGGGAGCACATATTTAGATCCCCCCTTTAGACAGCACATAGATTCCCCCATATTAGGCAGCACATAGTTAGAGACCCCCTTTAGGCAACACTGGTTTTATTTCACAGCCAAAAAAGGTATTTTATTTTTTATTTGAACAACTGTCACACCAAATGTGATTTGAACTAGTGTGAAAATGAGCAAGCGGAGTTCCCCTTTTAAGCAGAGGTCCCCAACCAGGGTGCCTCCAGCAGTTGCAAGACACATGGACTGAACTTATAGCCCTTTTAATACTGTAGTTAGTTGGTTGAAGAAAATTAAGTTTTACACCGGAGTACCCCTTTTAACCAGCGGTTCCCTCCCAACCAAGGTGCCTCCAGCTGTTGCAAGACACACAGACTGATATTTGAGCCCTAAAAAGGGCTTTTTTTGGGTGCTGTCCTTAAAGCAGATGTTAGACTAGTGCTTTAGGAGTAAAGTGGACCCTGAATACACCACCTAGCAGCAACCTAGCTATCGCTTTCCCTATTACAGCAGGAGCAGCTTTTCTGTCCCACCACTTTCTAAGCCTGCAGCATGCCGAATGAAGGTAAAATGGCGTCCGTGCAGGAGGTAGAAGGGTCTGGAAGGGAGGGACTGCTGCTGATTGGCTGTAATGTGTCTGCTGACTCTGACACACAGGGTAAAAGTTTACCGCAATGTTAAAGTATAGGGGGCGATTCGAACTTCACATATGTTCGGCAATGCGAACGCGAACATGCTAAGTTCGCCGGGAACTGTTCGCCGGTGAACAATTCGTGACATCTCTATTTATTTGTCTAAATATCATTCAGTAGCTATATAGAGTAGTTTCCCTCTTTCAGCTGTCATTTACATGCAGGGAGTGAAAGAAAGACGTTATCTGATCCTGCTTGTCTTATTGCAAATCCCTGAATGAGACTAGCCCCCATCCTCCTGGAAGACAAACACCATGTGATTTCTGGCTTCACAGCCACACCTCCCCTCCCTCTCTTTGTGTGAGGATTTTGCTGGCAGAGAAGTCTTCTCAGCACCTAATGATGCTCTTTTCCTGCTGTAGAGCAGAGCATGATTGTTACGCCGAGCGCTCCGGTTCCCTGCACCTCCCCGGAGAGCTCGCGGCGTTCCTCTCTCTGCAGCGCCCGGTCAGACCCGCTGACCGGGAGCGCTGCACTGACACTGCCGGCGGGGATGCGATTCGCATAGCGGGACGCGCCCGCTCGCGAATCGCATCCCAAGTCACTCACCTGTCCCGGTCCCCGGCTGTCACGTCCTGGCGCACGCGGCTCCGCTCCTTAGGGCGCGCTCGCGCCAGCCCTCTAAGATTTAAAGGGCCAGTGCACCAATGATTGGTGCCTGGTCCAATCAGTCTGATTACTTCCACCTTTGCACTTCACTATATAACCTCACTTCCCCTTCCCTTCCTGGCCAGATCTTGTTGCCCTTGTGCCTTGTGAAAGCGTTTACAGTGTTTGCCTTTCCAGTGTTCCTGACCTCTTGCTATCCCCATTGACTACGAATCTTGCCACCTGCCCTGACCTTCTGCTACGTCTGACCTTACCTCTGTCTAGTCCTTCTGTCCCACGCCTTCTCAGCAGTAAGCGAGGTTGAGCCGTTGCCGGTGGATACGACCTGGTTGCTACCGCCGCAGCAAGACCATCCCGCTTTGCGGCGGGCTCTGGTGAATACCAGTAGCAACCTAGAACCGGTCCACCGACACGGTCCACGCCAATCCCTCGCTGACACAGAGGATCCACATCCAGCCTGCCGAATCCTAACAATGATTTATTGCTGGGGGGGGGGGGGGAGGGTAGTTTGTAAGGGCTCTGCTTTTGTGTCAAAATATAATCCATGTTGTCTCACAACTTGAATTACCTGGTGGACCTCTTAGACTACATTTTATTACATTTTATATTAACCACTTTGAGACCACGGGTGTACCTGTACGCCCGTGGGAATTTTGGTCCTTGGTGTGCGCCGGACGGGGACCGGACCGGAATGCATGCTGAAATCATTCAGCAGGCATCCCGTGACAATGCCCAGGGGGGTCCTGAGACCACACATCGCCAGTGAATTCACCCCATGACCCAGTAAATAAGGGGGATTGGGGTTGTCTAAGACACCCATAATCCCGCTGAAGGGATAGAAGTGAGGTGGCAGGGGAACCACCCCATCTATCCCTGCTATTGATCGGTCAGAAGCAACCGACCAATAGCAGATCGGGGCGGGTTCGGTTTACCCGCTCTGCCCTCCCACTGTAGTCCGGACAGAACAGGGGAACCGACGGTGACCAGCGCCGGAGGTCCACTTACCATCGGCATCGGGCGGCAGAGGACAGCGATGCGGTTCCCTGATGCGGCAATCATACAGAAGCTGGTGAGTTGATGCCTAGCAACATCTGGAGGGCTGCAGTTTGGAGACCACAATACAGTGGTCTCTAAACTGTAGCTCTCCAGATTTTGCAAAGCTATAACTCCCAGCATGGCCAGACAGCTGTTTGGGCATGCTGGGATTTGCAGTTTTGCAACATCTGGAGGGCTACAGTTTGGAGATCACTGTGCAGTGGTCTCTAAACTGTGGCCCTTCAGATCTTGTAAAACTACAACTCCCAGCATGCCCAAACAGCAAACAGCTGTCTCGGCATGCTAGGAGTTGTAGTTGCATACCTCCAGCTGTTGCACAACTACATCTCCCAGCATGCCCTTCAGCAATCAGTACATGCTGGGAGTTGTAGTTTTGCAACAGTTGGAGGCACACTGGTTGGAAAATACTGAGTTAGGTAACAGAACCTAACTGAAGGTTTTCCAACCAGTGTGCCTCCAGCTGTTGGAAAAGTACAACTCCCAGCATGCACGTCTGTCAGTGCATGCTGGAAATTGTAGTTTTGAAACAGCTGGAGGTTTGCACCCCCATGTGAAAGTGCAAGGTACATTCACACGGGCGGGTTTACAGTGAGTCTCCGGCTTCAAGTTTGAGCTGCGGCAAATTTTCGCAAACTCCTAGTGGGAAACTCACCGTAAATCCCCACCAGTACTAATTGTACCCTAAAAAAACTACACTAACACATAATAAAGGGTAAAGCAGTACATATACACCCCCTTACACTGTCCCCCTTAAACTTATTGTACAACAGGGGTTCCAAAACGGAGCCTCCAACTTTTGCAAAACAAAAACTCCCAGCATTTCTGGACAGTCACTGACTGTCCAGGCATGCTGGGAGTTTAGCAACAACTGGAGGCACTGTGTCCACCCCTATGCAATGCCTTATTTAGTCCTCAAATGCGCATGGCGCTCTCTCACTTCAGAGCCCTGTAGTATTTCAAGGTATAGTTTAGGGCCACATATGGGGTATTTCCGTACTTGGGAGCAATTGCACAACATGCTGGAGTTGCCCCATACTTTTTATATTCACAAGAGGTGAAAGGAAAAAAAAAGACCCCGAAAATGTATTACTCAATTTCTCCTGAGTACCAAAATACTCCATATGTGGGCGTAAAATGCTCTGTGGACGCACAAGGCTCAGGAGTGAGAGCGCACTATGTACATTTGAGGCCTAAATTGTTGATTTCCACAGGGGTGGCTGATCTTACAGTGGTTCTGACATAAACGCAAAAAAATAAATACCCACGCGTGACCCCATTTTGGAAACTACACCCTTCACGGAATGTAACAAGGGGTATAGTGAACCTTAACACCCTACAGGTGTTTGACGAATTTTCGTTAAATTTGGATGGCAAAATGAAAAAAAGGAAAAAAGCCCCCCCAAAATGTGTGACTCCATTTCTTCTACCCCTTGTTATGTTCCTTGAGGGGTGTAGTTTCCAAAATAGTATGCCATCTGTTTTTTTTCCTGTTCTGGCACCATAAGGGCTTCCCAAATGCGACATGCCCCCCAAAAACCATTTCAGCTAAATTTGCTTTCCAAAAGCCAAATGTGACTCCTTCTCTTCTGAACATTGTAGTTCACCCGCAGAGCATTTTACGTCCTAACATGGCGTATTTCCATACTAGAGATGGGGTTACAAATTTTGGGGGGCATTTTCTCCCATTACACTTTGTAAAAATGTTAAATTTGGGAAAAAACTGCACTTTAGTGAAAATATATATATAAATTTACACATCCGACTTTAATGAAAAGTCGACAAACACCTGTGGGTGCTAAAGATCACTGGACCCCTTTTTTCTTGCCTTAAGGAGTGTAGTTTCCAAAATAGTGTTTTTTTTTTTTTGCTGTTCTGGCACAATAGGGGCTTCCTAAATGTGACATGCCCCCCCAAAACCATTTCAGCAAAAT
Organism: Hyla sarda; assembly: GCF_029499605.1. Classification (NCBI taxonomy): domain Eukaryota; kingdom Metazoa; phylum Chordata; class Amphibia; order Anura; family Hylidae; genus Hyla; species Hyla sarda. The sequence continues at coordinate 68,414,217 of NC_079189.1, forward strand.
TCACTCTCCAACATCCCATTGTCACTCCTTCCCTTCTGAGCCCTCTACTGCTCCCGACGAACACTTCCCATACACATATAAGGTATTTCCTTACTCGAGAGAAATTGTGTTACACATTTTGGGGGGCTTTTTCTCCTATTACCCCTTGTAAATATTCTAAAACTTGGTCTACAAGAAACTTTTCTCCTTCACTTTGCTGCTATTCCTGTGAAACACCTAAAGGGTTAACAAACTTTCTGAATGTCATTTTGAATATTTTGAGGGGTGCAATTTCTATAATATGGTCATTTATGGGGTATTTCTAATATGAAGGCCCTTCAAATCCACTTCAAAACTGAACTAGTCCCTGAAAAATTCAGATTTTGAAAATTTTGTGAAAAATTTGAAAATTTCTGCTGAACTTTGAAGCCTCTGATGTCTTCTAACAGTAAAAACTTGTCAATTTTATGATGCCAACATAAATTAGACATATTGTATATGTGAATCAATATGAAATTTGGAATGTCTATTTTTCTTACAAGCAGAGAGCTTCAAAGTAAAAAAAAAAATCTTGAAATTTTGGAATTTTTCACCAAGAAAGGATGCAAGTATTGATGAAAATTCACCATTAAGTTAAAGTAGAATATGTCATGAAAAAAAATCTTCATAAAAGCATCCCAGAGTTATTAATGCTTAAAGTGACAGTGGTCAGGTACAAAAAATGCTCTGGTACTTAAGGTGACAATGGGCTTGGTCCTTAAGGGGTTAAAGGACAGCAGTTTGGGCAACAGACAAGTGCAGGCAGCGTAATCCCATCACACAATGATATACTCTAAAACAGCTGGGTGAAATAAAAAAATAGACCCAGGTACATAATCACGGGGTGGTCCCTGAGGTTGCTTTCAACCCAGCCCTGAGTGACAAATCCCTCCCTGTCTCAGAATAAGCTGTTGTGTTTGTGTACATAAGGAGTGGCACTATTTCAGGCCATTATATTATTGTATATGGCATTTCACCATATTTCTGCTCTGCAGGCATTATGTACATTTTTCAGTTTTTCTTGATCTAGTGGGCTTCTACGTTGTCTTCCAGAAACTGCATTCCTATATCTCTAGAGCACATCTTAAAAAGCAGCATCAGCATGGAGGACATTGTAGAGTACTGAAAGTATAAACTGTGTATTGAGCATAAAGGTGAGATCCAATGCATATTGTAAGGTTTTGTATAGTCTCTTGCAGTTGCTCTGTTTGCTTTTGGCTCCCTTCAATCACTCTCCCTCGTATTTCCCTTCTCCTCTCCTTAGACTTGTGTAGAAAGCATGTAACTGATCCATAAGGGAGCTGCTATTCCATCTCGTAAAGACATTGGGGGGGACAGGAAAGGTGCCTGATAAGATATATTACAACATATCTTACACTAACTTAAACTACTGCTTTAAAAATCACAGAAAAGACACTAAAATGTAACTTATGTGGTTTACACTAAAACCAGAAAAAATAAAAACTCCCAAATTCAATGTGGTTGCCCTCAACCAAAAAATGTGTGGTGAAAATGATACCGATATGGAACTGATAAATTTTAAACAGCAACTTGTGCTTGTTTATAATTGCCCCAACCAATCTGGAGACTTGCCAAGTCAATGGGTACAAGATGAAAAACTAAAGGAAAAAGATTGGGGAATGGGGAAGGTGGAGCAGGGGGGAGAATCTAGGGAGCAATTGGCCTATGGATATGCGGTCTCTACCTGCTGACCCAATCTCTCAGGTCCCTGATGGTACCCCTAATCCTAGGCAGAGTTAACGTCCTTACAAGGACGGCCCACTCTGGAACCTACCCCTATCGGCCTACACTCACCCTGGATGAATCACTGTGAGGAGGCTGACTGTCTCACTAGATGTCACTATCTAGATAAAGAGAAAGAAGAAAGGCGCCCCCTGTGGAGTATAGCCAGCACGAGGGTGGGGGGAGGGAGAAAATGAATTATCCATGCTCACCCTGCTAAGTTGTGTAGTGGCATACACAACAATGTTGATGATTTGAAGATCACAATCCTGTAGTCTGCAGCCTTCCTGAAGAATATATGGAATAAAGAAAGACTTCAAAAGAACCAGGGTTTGCGTGGCTTCATCAGGCCGCCTGATGAAGCCGTGCAAGCGCGGTAAAACGCGTTGCTATTAAACCTCATTCCTTTACCTGGGCTCCGATTATTCCTCCGTGGTCAGCGCCGAAAACCCTGGTTATTTTGAAGTCTCTCTTTATTCCATACTATCTAGATAAAGGATAGGAGAAGGGGAAATTAGACAATTTTTTCGTTTACGCCATTGACCGTGTGGTTGAATTAAGCTTATATTTAAATAATTCAGAATTTTTTTTACATTACTTTGTATATTTTTATTTTATTTTTTTAGTCCCCATATGAGACTATAACATGGAATCTTTCAATTCCTAACACTGCTCAATGATCAACTTTGCTGAGCACTTCTGCTCCTTATTTTTTTTGCCATCAACGAAGGTCTCAGCAACTGAACCCCACACATTTTCTGCCATACCAAAGTTTTTTTTTTAATATAATGATACCCTTTAACATTATATTATTCACATACACATTCTATTTTGTTGCAAGTGTCTTCTAACTACAAGACATTGAAAGGCTGTCCTGCTGTTAAGACCTTCTCTCAATGGATTTAATTCTGGGGCAACCTAGAAACAAGACTACATTCCACCAAGGGAAGTGAAGCATTACACAGGTGCCATCAAAATCAATGGGCCGCCAACATATTGCTCATTGCAATTGCTTCCACTAATAGAAGAGGATCCTGAATGAAAGACTGGAGACTTCTCTCTATTTCCTATGTAGTTCTAAACATAACTTTTTTTTAGCATATAATAACAAATTTTATATATATAATTTACTAGTATGTTAACTTGTTATTACAAGTTAGATTAGATTCTTAGATTCCTATTAAGTTAGTTCTTATTGTGTTATACTTCAGACAAACCCAAATCTCCTTGGGTCCTTCTGGGAGAGTGAAAGGTTACTTTAGCTGCTGAGGTAGTTACATTGAGAAGTAATGTTCTTAAAGGTTCTGTAAGGCTGTTCCAGTCGAGGTTAGTACATTATGCCCATAATACAACAATTTAAATAAGACTTTTATCTCTGGCAATAAGCTCCCCTGAATACATAGAAGATGAGAACTTGCTTTCAATTTCTGGTGATGTCTTTGTGACAGTCAGGCAGGGCAAGAGGCTCAGTAACCTCTCCTTAATGTTGTACTTAGTATTGTTCTTAGCGTAGAAGAAACCTAAAAGATACATAAGTTAGTTTTGTAACAGGTAGTTTATAACAGAATGAGGATGGCAGTATCAGGCATTGTGCATCAGCTACTGCATTCACTACATTACACACTTAAAGGGGTACTCCGGTGGGAAAAAATTTCAATCAACTGGTGCCAGCAAGTTAAACATATTTGAAAACGACTTCTATAAAAAAAAAAAAAAAATCTTTATCCTTCCAGTACTTTTTAGCAGCTGTATGCTACAGAGGAAATTCTTTTCTTTTTGAATTTTTTTTGTCTTGTCCACAATGCTCTCTGCTGACGCCTGATGCTCGTATCAGTAACTGTCCAAAGCAGGAGAAAATCCTCATAGCAAACCTATGCAGTTCCTGACACAGACAGAAGTGTCAGCAGAGAGCACTGTAGACAAGACAAAAAAGAAATAAAAAAGCAAAGAATTTCCTCTGTAGCATACAGCTGCTAATGCGTACTGGAAGGATAAAATTTTTTTAATAGAAGTAATTTACAAATCGGTTTAAGTTTCTGGCACCAGTTCATTAAAAAAAAAAAAAAAGTTTTCCCCCGGAGTACCCCTTTAATACAGATATGTGCAAATCTTTACATGTTGGGAGTTTCCTTACAGCTGGATAGAAAAGGGTTGCAGCTGTGTTAGTAGTTAAAGGGATTGTCCAAGATTAGAACAAGGCCTTTTTTTCTTTTAGAGGATATTGGATATAGTGCCACTCTTATTTATGGGCTGCAAAGGCTATTGCAGCTTAGACTGATTTCAGTTTAAGGGGTTCCCCATTTGGGAAATATATGGCAGATTATGCCACTATTGTGTGATAGATGCAAGTCCTACAGGTGATGTCAATATCAAGGGCTCCTGACCCCTCTGGTCTGGTTGTGGTCTCCATAGGTAGGTGGAAAGCCAGTTCATCTGGTCTTAGCTCAACCACCTCCGGCAGCGACAACCAGTCCAGAGGGGGGCCATGAGCTCTTGATCTCAAGACGGGTGTGGGACCAAGAGCTGGGACTTGCATTTCTTTTGGATAGGGGATAAGATGTCTTGGGGTGGATTACCCCTTTAAGTGGAAATCTTGGGTGAGTTCCCACACTTTCTTTCCCAGGACTTGACCCCTGCTGTAGTCCGTTTACTGGTTTTCTAAGTACCACTCCTGCCCGTCCAGCTATGTGGAAAATTTCAGCCAGTCCCATTCAATTAAATGACACAGTGCTACTTTTACTCTGCACATCAGATGGCCAGAGCACTGGATTAGCACTGCAGCTCCTCCATTCTCAGGATTGGTCAGGGTCCCAGAGTCCAGACCCCCACTTATTCAAGCAAAATTCCATCACTTCAGGAGATAGGAAAACCCCTTTAAACCAGAAATTACAATATATTGAACTATTTTCTTTCATATTTCTTCCTCCTGGTGGCATAGGCTTACAGCTGTCATAATCAGACACTATACATTGCTGTAGAAAAAGCTCAGACTGTCTCTTAAAAAAATACAGAAGTTATAATAAACTTTTGAATTTTACTTAACCTAATCATCAAAAGTTACATTTGTAAATACATTGTATTAGTTATCTTTTGCTGATCAGGATTTATAGCTTTCTACTATAAAGCAGTGCTGCATTCATAATTGTGCAGACTTCAGTGAAGAAATCTCCCAGCATTCCTTGTTGGATCAGTGACAGCACAACTTGCTTTAATGATGCACAAATCACTGTTGTTTCAACAAATGTTGCATAGATCAATAATATAAGTGATTCTAAGAAACTTTAACTTTAACTTATCCAAGTTAGATGATGGAAGGATAAGCGGCAAGTTCCATGGGAGATCCGTAAACAGTCCACAACCTTTGGAAAAAAAACAAAACTATCTACAATCCCGAGAATAAAATATAAGGCAGGAAAAAAAAGGAGGGGGGGGGGATAAAGTGGGGTAATGGAGGAAAAGTGAAGAGAAAGAGGGGGGGGGGGTAGAGGAGTAGAGAAGGAGCATATGCAGAGTTGACAAATCAATTGACAGCAGTAACATCATTAGAAGAAGACCACAGGTGCCAACGGGCAGGAAACTTTGGGTAAGACCCAGAGCCATAGGCAATAATTTTTTCATAAACGTATGTGTTATTAACTTTTTGAATAACCGTGTCCAGTGAGGGCACATGAGGTGACTTCCATAGGCTAGTGATGGAGATTTTAGCTATAATCAAAATGATGCAAGCTAGGTCTCTGGCTTTAGTAGGGATCTTATCAAGGTTGATAAATAGTAATGCCATTTGTGGGGACCACATTATATCAACATGGAGTATCTTTTCCGTCAAACGTTTACAGGAGGACCAATGTTGTAAAATAAGCGGACATTCCCATAGGGTGTGTAATAGGGTGCCCTTCTGGGGGTAATTACGCCAACAGTGTGTGGAAGTGTTAGAATACATGCGGGACAATCAGGGGTGTAATAACACCATAAAGTAGATTTAATTGCAGATTCAATATGGGAGACACAGTGAAAAGCCCTTTGGGGACACCTAAAGGCCTTCCTCCATTGGTCTTCTGACAACATAATGCCCAGCTCCTTATCCCAGGTGCGGAAAGGTTGTGACTTGCGGAATTGAGTAGCATGAGAAGCTGCTGAGTATAAAGGGTGAAGACCTTTCATGTTACTGGATAAGAAAGCCAGAGAGGGTTTATCAATATGGATAGGAGAAAGTATGTAGTAAGAAGAAAATGTCTAAGATGTAAATATTTGTAGAAGTCAGAGTGGGGAATCTTAAAGGCGGATTGGAGAGAAGAGAAAAGAAGGAGGTTGTCTAGAGAGTACAATTGGTGGACATGAGATAGACCAAGCTGTACCCAGTTTCTAATGTCTAGGTGGGGGACCATGGCTTGTATCAGTGACACGGGTATAAAAGCCCTATCAGTGGGCTTGGGTGTGCCTTATAGGAAACTGCCATTATAGGGTTTGAGAAGGAGAGGTTAGAAGAAGACCAGTATGGAAGGAGAAGAACATCATTAATCTGATAAGGGGAGACACAAAAATTCTCAATGTGCACCCAGGGACCAGAAAGGTTGACTTTTTGCCAACCACATAATGTTCCTACAAGGGTAGCAACATAATAGCACCACAAATCAGGTGCTCCTAGGCCACCTAAATCTTGTGGTTTGGTCAGGATGGAAGCAGCTAATCTAGGTTTATTACCGGACCATACAAAGTTAGAAAGGAGTGATTGAGCATTATAGAATAAAGATTTAGGGATAGATATAGGAAGGGTCCAAAAAAGGTAAAGAAAACGAGGAAGGAGTACCATCTTGAAAGCGGTCACTCTACCCACCTAGGATATATCAAAGCCTGTTAGTCGATCAGCTTCCTTGCTAATACCCTGTAGGAAGGAGTCATAGTTGTCAGAATATAGCAGTTTATGTGGGTAAGATAAGTTTATCCCCAGATATCTGGGCAATGCGGGAGCGAGCATGAGTGGCTTTTAGTTTGTTGGCCAGAAGAGCACCTGCCTTATCATTTTGAGAGTAGTATTGCACTTTGACACGCCTCATGTTTTACTCATATGTGAACAACATTAGGTTCCTGAGTTCCTGGCGTAGGGACAGCAGTTGGGCAGAGGTAGTGGGGGAAGGGGTAGCTCTATTAAGTGCCTCAAGGGTATTAAGTTGTGCAAACGGTGTCAGTAATATGCTTGTCATGTTCTTATTTACAGACAGTCCCATATTTGATTAAAAAAAAGCCCCTCATGTAAGCCTTATGGCAATTCCACAAGGTCATCGGGTCTGTATCAGGAAGAACATTATTCATAAAATAATGTGAGAGTTCAGTACGCAGAGACTGGGCATGTTTCGGGTGGGATAATAAAAAGGGGCTAGCTCTCCAGAAGTAGGAAGGAGTTGGATGGAAGTTTTCTTGCAGGGAGAGAGTAATAGCTGCGTGATCAGACCACTTGATTGTTTCAATAGTGGAATCCGCCAAAACATCTAAGTAGGCTTTATAACTAAAAAATATCCAGTCTCAAATACGTGTTATGAGTAGTGGAGTGGTGGGTATAGTACTTTTCATTTGAGTGCATAATGGACCATACATCATATAACTCAGCGCACCACAGTAAATGAGCAAATTAATTGAGCGGGTTGCAGTGAGAGGTGGTGGTATCTAAAGTGACATCCAGTACCAAGTTTAAATCCCAGCATATAATCAAAGGACCTACTTTGTTTTGGGTGGCTATTTTCAGTGTGCGTCGTATAAAACGCAACTGTCCTTGATTGAGTGCATATAAGGATAGGTTGGTATCAGCTTTACCAGCGGGGTCAGAGATCGTCTTAGTCACAGAAAAAGCTACAATATTTCTAATTGCTATTAGAACACCCCTAAATTTAGAGGAGAAGTGAGATTGGAATATATGATGGTAAGCATGATGTTTAACATGGTATGCATCAGTGCTAAGCAAATGTTTCTCTTGGGCACATATGATATCCCCTTCTAAAGACAAAGCTTCTTTCCATAAAAAAGCTCTTTTATGTGGGCTCTCTTATGTGGGCTATTAAGACCGTTTAGCTTTATACTTATTATTTTAAGAACCATAGGAACTTACATAGTAAGAATATAGCAGGTTATCAGGAAAGAAAGGGACCAGCCAGTAGGCACGGGTCACAATAGTGTGGGTAACAAAGAAAGGACACATAAGCAAATCCACCAGTAATATCTGAACAGTGTTCAACAATTATCAATCAATAAGGAGTGTTGAAAAAAGGTAAGAAACCATGGCACGAGCCAATAGACACAGGTGGGATGAGTGTGCATGCCGAATCCAAAGACTAGAAGAACACATCAGCTCAGGTACAAAAGAAGAACATATAGGAGCACAAAAGTCCCCTTACAGTAGACCAATTATCCTGGAACTTGCGAACTGAAGAGGATGGATGGTCTCGGGGAAGCTCTACAGGAACATTACATCGGTGTAGTAGCTCTTGGCCTTCATTTTCATTTTTGCGAGAGAGTTCCATAAGGTGCTCTTTAGTGGAGAAAAAGTGGATCAGTGCACCAGGACATCGCGTGGTACAGAATCATCCAAGTGTCTGGGGACTCTGTGGGCATGGTCCACCTCTATCTCCTGGGGAGGGCAAGAAGGTAGGACATTTTTAGAAGCTTGCGGACATAATGCATTATTTCGGCAGGGGGGACTGTCTCTGAAACCCCTCTTATCTTCACATTATTGCGACAAATGCGGTCCTCTAAGTCTGTGACTTTTGCTTTGAGGACCGCTATGTTGTCTTCAGCTGTGTTTTGCAGGTCAATTAGGGCATTGTGGGAGACTGCAAATTCTCCAAATCTGCTTTCTATGTGGTGGACCCTGCCCCCAGATCTTCCACAGCAGTATTTAGTGGAGCAATCATGGCAAATGTCTTTTTTTTTAAGTAGTGTTGGAGTACTAGCAACATGTCTCTCATTACAGTGTCTGTGAGAGATCTGTTGTAGACAGACAGCGAACCCAAGCCCTTACCATCCTCCAAGGGAAGGGTAGCGTCCAGTCCCCAATCTTGTATACTCGAGCCAGTAACAGGTGAAGAATATCTCTGTTTCAATGGGCTGCTGGATGGGCACGGAGGCAGGCTGGATGATGGGGAATGGCAGGGGGGCAGTTAGACTCACGGTTCTGCTGGCTCTTTCTGGTGTATGCCAGCATCATGCAGCATCGAGTCTGAGGAAGAGAGTCTCCATAGTGAGACAGAGACCACTGCAGCAGGCTGAGGATGCGTGGGCTCGGAGTCAGAGGTGCCGTCGGCACCATCTTGGAAGGCGGCCGGCGCTCGGGAAAAATAGAATTTAGTGAGCGATCCTTGATTCAGCTGCTTCTTTGTTATCGTTCCTGCATGTTCTCCTGGTGATCCCATGTCCGTGGGTGCAAGTTAGGTGAAGGTGCGTGTTGTGTAGCCACTTAAAAGAGCTGGATTAAGTGGCGCACAGCTAACGTGCGACCAGTCAGGCAGCCAGGCCACGCCCCCCCCATATTCATTAATCATTCTGAAATACAGCTCAAGTCTTTCTTTAGAGAAGAGACAGAGTGTCAGCCCACCGTGGAATCATATTACATACTGCCCATAGATGTCTGAGAAAAGGGTGTAGGAAGGGAGTGAAGGAGGGGGAGAGAGAAAACCCCAACCAGTGAGAAAGCAGTAAGACCTCAGGAGTTTATAGTTAGTATTAGATCCCACCCAGGGCTTGATTCACAGCTTAGACTACTCTATACTGCTCTATAATACCATCCATGCTGCTGCTGCTTCTGAGGGTGGGCTATAGAGGCTAGCGTCCACTCAATACCTAAAGGACAATTAAACACTAGAGATAGAGCCTGCAGAGCAGGAATCTAGTGGAAAATGCCTTATACAACTTATATAATGGCTAGAAATAATGCTGTCCCTCATGGACACACACATGGCATCTTATACTGGAAAGTTATCTAAAATGACAGGCATGACTGTTTCCAATGACAGCAAACAGAATTGTGCTTGCAACTCTGGTCTATAGTACAGGCTAAAACTCAGAATCAGCACAAAATACTTTACGTAAAGCATTTATTTAATGTACTGTACATAGTAAAATAATGTTACATGTTGTGTGAATGGATCGGAAAATACCAACAATTTGCACATATCTTATACATACTGTTGGCACACATGTTCAAGTCTTTATTTCTTATGCTTCATGCAATGCCTATTACTTTTTTAATAATACCTTGCATGATATATATATATACCGTATATATATATATATATATATATATATATATATATATATACACACACACATACATACACACTGGGCACCCCAATGTTTTTCTACAGGTTTGCTTGAGTTTAGTTTAGCAACATATTTTCCTTTAATCCAAGGCAGCCCTGTTTCTATTTTACTTCTATGACTGAAAATGTAGCAGATTACTATATAAAAAAATAAACTGATAAAATATTTAAATCTCTCTCCAGAACCAAAGACTGCAATTTTACCGTCACCCCGCCAGCTGGGTAACAGCAATAAATGGAAGAAAGACATTGATAAATTCAGGCCGCTGCCGTTCTGTCATTAGGAGAGTAAATACTTTTAGTGGAGTTGATTCTTCTGCCTTCCCTGGTAATTATATACTCCATCACAGCGGAACTAAGAAACAGCGCACCTTTGTTAGCATGAATGATGAGCAGCCTGAGACAAATAAAAAATGAAGCAATTATTTATTTTAGTGTTGTTTGGTCCCAGAAATGTTTACTGGCTCCCAAATTCTTCTGCATCGATGCGACGCAAATATCTTATGATAGAACGCTTGTGGTGTGCAAGTGATAAAACGTGTAAATAGAACTGTAAATCTGCAATTCACAAAAAAAAAACAAAAAAAAAAACAGCACCACTCTTGCCCATGGGCTGTGTCTGGCATTGCATTCTGTCTGTAATGTTTCTAATGAGTCTCTTCAGCAATAGCAGACACAACAGATAGACGCGTCATAAAAATCTGGTAATATATCTTTTTAGCTAAATTACATTTTCAGTGCAATTAGAAAAAAAGTCTGCTTTATCCAGAAACAACACCACCCTTGTCTTTGGGCTTCACGCCTCCGCCCCATGTGACGTCACACTCCGCCCCTCAATGCAAGCCTACGGGAGGGGACGTGATAGCCCTACGGGGTGCCGCGTGTAAGATCCCGGGGGTCCCCAGCGGCGGGACTCCCGCGATCAGGCATCTTATCCCCTATCCTTTGGATCTGGATCTGAAGTTTTTAGCGGTACCATTGTTCTATTGATCGGTATTTTTGATTGTTTAATAATTTTTTTAATGAAATAAAAAATTACCAAAAATATGCTATTTTGGACTTTGGAATTTTTTTGCGCGAACGACATTGACCGTGCGGTTTAATTAACAATATATTTTTATAATTCGGACATTTCTGCATGCGGCAATACCACATATGTTTATTTTTATTTACACAGTTTTTTTTTTATGGGAAAAGGGAGGTGATTCAAACTTTTATTACGGAAGGGGTTAAATGATCTTCACTTTTTTTTTTTTTACTTTTTTTTGCAATGTTATAGCTCCCATAGGGACCTATAACACTGCACACACTGATCTTTTACATTCTTTTACATTCTGCTTCTGCTGCTTGGCTGTCAGCAATGGGACAGCAAGGAGGAAGGTAGGGACCCTACTGCTGTCCTACAGCTGTTCGGGATGCCGCAATTTCGCTGCGGTAATCCCGAACAGCGCACTGAGCTAACCGGCATTAATTTACTTTCACTGTGAACGCCGCGTCTAAAGAGTTAATAGCGTGCGGCACCGCGATCAATGCTGCACGCTATTAGCCACGGGTCCCGGCTGTTGTTAGAGGCCGGGCCCGACCCGCTTTATAGAATGGGAATGGGCGAAGGGCGTACTGGTATGCCCTCCATCCCCGACAGGTTAAACTTTTATGTGTTGTGAATGGAGAGAGGAAGGGTAAGACACTCCCAGGCAGCTCTGGCAGTGGCTTTTCTCTTGGAGAAAAAAAGGGTTAGGCAGGGGTCAAGTCCTAAGAAAAAAGTGTGGGAACTCATCCAAGAGTTACACTTAAGGGCTGGTCCTTCAGCACTTCTGCTACTGGGAATGGTGTTCCTGCTGTTGAAAAAGTGCAGGAACTCAGTTCCCACATGTTCCTGCAGGACTTGAGTGGTGACATTAGGCTTCTTTCACTCTGCCATTGTGACATGGCAGTGCAATGCATGTTAGGGAAACAGGAGAATAGCGGGGGAAAAAGAAATCATGTAACAGACGGACCCCATAATACTAAATGGGATCTGTCGGGACCCGTTGTCCTGGTCTGTGTCCCGGTCTGTGATGTCACGGCTCGGCCCCCTCGTGACATCACGGCCCGCCCCCTTAATACAAGTCTATGGGAGGGAGCATGACGGCCTCCACGCCCCCTCCCAAAGACTTGTATTGAGGGGGCAGGCTGTGATGTCACAATGCTCCAGCTCCTGTATTGCCCGTCATTACGCACAGAGCGAGTTAGCTCTGTGCAGTGATGACAGCGGGGTGCTGCAGCCGAGATCCCGGGGGTCCCCAGCTGCGGGACCCCAGTATCAGACATCTTATCCCCTATCCTTTGGATAGAAGATAAGATGTCTAGGAGTGGAGTACCCCTTTAATGCTCCTTAATGCTTTGTATCAGCTTAATACTGTAAGGTAATATGACAGTACAAATCTCTTTTATAGTACTCCAGGCTAAGAGATTACACCTACACTGATAAAGAGTAACAAATTGCAGCTGTGCCAATAGTTTCAGCCCATGTGTAAATGTTTTCTATTTTAAAGTGGTTGATCTTTATTTAAATAAGACTGGACAATCCATATAGAATATCTCAATATGATAAAAACAAAAAATAACAACAACAAAAACACTAGAAGCCATGCTAAATGATATATCCAACAAAACATTTTCAGTGCAATTAGAAAAAAATGTCTGCTTTTCCAGAAACACCACCACCCTTGTCTATGGGCTTTGTCTGGAATTTCAGCTCATCAAGTAAATGGCAGTAACCTGGAATTACAGACAGGTCACATAGCAGGAGGGTCTGTCTTTAAAAAACGACATAGTGTCAACCGCAAGAGCATATGTACTATAGGTGCAAAATATGTGGCTGCTAAAGGGCCCTGGATGGGGGGGTCCAAGCCCCAGCTGGTCCCATTGGTAACATAGACTCTGTAGAACTCTCTCCAGTTATCTGCATTATAAACAAATCAATAAATGGGGAAGTAGAAAAATCGATCATGAAAAGCAATGAAAAATTAAAATCCGATCTTTCTGTCCTGGAGAGAAAATACAGAAATATATTTTCCCTTTATATTTCCCATTCCATTTGAATCCAACTGCATCAAACAGCAGTGCCATTTTTCTGAAAAACATTGTGTATGTGCGAAACCCCCTTTATAACTAATAATGTCCAAATCACTGTCCATCAGTAAACACAGAAAAAACTTCCCTGTAAAATCTACTATATCATTAGCAAGGTGATTTGATTTATTCCGGATGTTTCCAATGGATGACTCTTTGTTGTGAATAAAAGTATGAGAATATAATTACATTATAGCTTACAGTCATGTCTATCACCTTCCCTGTATGTACACACCTACTAAGTTCTAAGGCTGCTGTGATTACAGGACTTTATTTATTGCTCGCAATTACAGTATCTGTCTGGGTTAAGTTACTCAAGTTATTTAAGCTGCCTCTCTCTCCTACGTTCTTTCTCTATCTCGCTCTCTGTCTTGTTACATATATATTCTGCTTCTGCTGACTACAGTAATGAAGTAATGGGCCGCAGCAATTCAAGTGTCCTTGTCTGGGAGAAGAAAAAAAAATTGTGTACAGTACCTTGAAGAATTGATAGTGCTTTTCATTTTAGGGCATTACAATCCACAATTTCAGAAGCAAACATGTGTCCTTACTCATAGAACATGGGTGTTAAAAATGGTGCACTATTTATGAGCAGAGATAGGACAATAAGAAAACATATCCAACTGATAAATCATCAAAATCCTGATCGGAAGCAGCGGAGGATCAGCAGGTAAAGTAATCCTCAGTCTTTATTGAAAAAACATCAAAAATCACAAACAAGTGACACCAGTAGATAAAATAATCCATAGAACATGGAGAAACACGGAATGACGTGTTTCAGGTCACATGACCCTTCTGATGGAGGGTCATGTGACCTGAAACATGTCATTCCATGTTTCTCCATGTTCTATGGATTATTTTATCTGCTAATGTCACTTCCTTGTGACATTTAAAGGGGTACTCCAGTGAAAAACTTAATGTTTTTTTTAATCAACTGGTGCCAGAAAGTTAAACAGATATGTAAATGACTTCTATTAAAAAATCTTAATGCTTCCAGTACTTATTAACATCTGAATACTACAGAGGAAAATTATTTTCTTTTTGAAACACAGTTCCACTCTACTGAATCAAGAGCACAGTGCTCTCTGCTGTCATCTCTGTCCATTTTAGGAACTGTCCAGAGCAGCATATGTTTGCTATGGGAATTTTCTCCTACTCTGGACAGTTCTTAAAATGGACAGAGATGTCAGCAGAGAGCACTGTGCTAGTGATGTCAGCAGAGAGCTCTGTGTTCCAAAAAGAAAATAATTTCCTCTGTAGTATTCAGCAACTAATAAGTACTGGAAGGATTAAGATGTTTTAATAGAAGTAATTTAAAAATCAGTTTAACTTTCTGGCACTAGTTGATTTAAAAAAAAAGTTTTCCACCAGGGTATCCCTTTAAGTTTTTTCAATAAAAACTGCTTTACCTGCTGGCCCTCTTCATTCCTGTATAGTTCGGAGATCGGGCTCTTAAAGTGGGATTAGGTGAGCTGACCACCATCCTCTTCCCATAATCCTGAGCATCAGATCCACCTGTTACCCACATTCATTCATAGCACAAAGTGACTCCTACAATGAACAAAAAAAAGCTAAAAACTCTCATACATTTAGATAACATATTAACAGATCTTACCAAAATGTTTTATTTCCAGCCAATTTTCTACTTAACTGTCAATGAAACATTTAGCTTCTGTGATATTCTGGTGTTCGAATGAAAGTTCCAATAAGCCTCCAGATCAAAGAGAATGAGCCTATGATTCCCACCAGCCTATGATTCTTTACTTTTTCAGTACCAACCACTTTGAGAGATTTAGTAGAGTTTTTATATGTGGAGATAAAATGCTTTGCTGCATTAGAGATGTTCCAATTATTCAGGTAGGGTATATATCCTAAATGTTCTAATATGTGCACTTTTAGCTTTCTGGATGTGCACCCTACATAAAATGTATGGCATTCTGTACTAGTCATCTTGTGCTGCTCATCTCAGGATATTTCAACCCAGGAGAAGCGGTAAAGAATGACGTATCTGTAAATAACATTGTTTGTAAAGTTGAAAAAAAGGCAAGAGTCCATTGAGTTCAACCTAAAATGCAAAAAAAAAAAAAAGAAAACATGAGGCTGATTCCAACTGTCCCATGACAAAGGAAAAAGTCCTTCCTGACCCCAATATGGCGATCAGAATAAATCCCTGAATCAACGTTCTATCCCCATAAATCTACAGGGTGGGCCATTTATATGGATACCCCTTAATAAAATGGGAATGGTTGGTGATATTAACTTCCTGTTTGTGGCACATTAGTATATGTGAGGGGGGAAACTTTTCAAGATGGGTGGGGACCATGGCGGCCATTTTGAAGTTGGACATTTTGAATCCAACTTTTGTTTTTTCAATAGGAAGAGGGTCATATGACACATCAAACTTATTGGGAATTTCGCAAGAAAAGCAATGCTGTGCTTGGTTTTAACATAACTTTATTCTTTCATGAGTTATTTACAAGTTTCTGACCACTTATAAAATGTGTTCAATGTGCTGCCCATTGTGTTGGATTGTCACTCCAACCCTCTTCTCCCACTCTTCACACACTGATAGCAACACCGCAGGAGAAATGCTAGCACAGGCTTCCAGTATCCGTTGTTTCAGGTGCTGCACATCTCGTATCTTCACAGCATAGACAATTGCCTTCAGATGACCCCAAAGATAAAAGTTTAAGGGATCAGATCAGGAGACCTTGGGGGCCATTCAACTGGCCCATTAAGACAAATCCACTTTCCAGGAAACTGTACATATAGGAATGCTCTGACCTGACACCCATAATGTGGTGGTGCACCATCTTGCTGGAAAAACTCAGGGAACGTGCCAGCTTCAGTGCATAAAGAGGGAAACACATCATCATGTAGCAATTTCACATATCCAGTGGCCCTGAGGTTTCCATTGATGAAGAATGGCCCCACTATCTTTGTACCCCATATACCACACCATACCATCAATTTTTGTGTTCCAACAGTCTTGGAGGGATCTATCCAATGTGGCTTGGTGTCAGACCAATAGCGGTGGTTTTGTTTGTTAACTTCACCATTCACATAAAAGTTTGCCTCATCACTGAACAAAATCTTCTGCGTAAACTGAGGGTCCTGTTCCAAATTTTGTTTTGCCCATTCTGCAGCACCTGAAACTACGGATACTGGAAGCCTGTGCTAGCATTTCTCCTGCGGTGTTGCTATCAGTGTGTGAAGAGTGGGAGAAGAGGGTTGCATTGACAATCCAACAAAATGGGCAGCACATTGAATACATTTTAAAAGTGGTCAGAAACTTGTAAATAACTCATGAAAGAATAAAGTTACGTTAAAACCAAGCACATCATTGTTTTTCTTGTGAAATTCCCAATAAGTTTGATGTGTCACATGACCCTCTTCATATTGAAAAAACAAAAGTTGGATTCAAAATGGCCACCACCCATCTTGAAAAGTTTCTTCCTTCACATATACTAATGTGCCACAAACGGGAAGTTAATATCACCAACCATTTCCATTTTATTAAGGTGTGTCCATATAAATGCCCCCCCCCCCCCCCGTACTATCCATAACCTGTAATAGTTTTCTAGAAATACATTGAGGTATGTAATGGCTATTTCTTTAATCTCTTTAAACTGTTGACTATACTGTTATTCCAGTGTTTGTTTATTAAAATTCTTCCTCCAATTAAAAGCTGATCCCTCCATCTTTGTTGTACAATGCTTTCTGCCCAATTGAGCATCCCATTAGGATTCCCTCTTATTATAAGACTCCTTGTGATGTTATTTGACTCTGTCTTGAAGTCATTCAATAAACTACGATTCTTCTTGACCCTGATGAGCTCTCCTACTGGGATTGCCATAGATGTGTGCTCCGAATGCGCACTTTACACATGTAAGATCGTGTTGCCTGCTGTTTGCTTATGGAAAGCCATGGTAGGTACCATTTCATTAGCTTTATCTCTAAGGCAGAGGGCTAAAAACTAATTTAAGTTGGATGACACAGAGGAGTGAAAAGAAGATGAAACCTTTTGTCATTAATATGTTCCAATAACATTGGTATGGAAGACACGTCTGCCTAAAGTCATCTATGTAAAGCTACTCCGGAAACATACTGATAGGGGTATTTCCATCTCCAAAAGCTATCCTCTATTCACATAATATGCAATAACTAGCTCATAAATAGTGTTGAGCGTGAATATTCGAAATGCAAATTTTTTGCGCGAACATCGGCATTTCACAAATATTTAGAATATAGCACTATACATTCGTAATGACATATTTGTTTTTTCTTCACAATACAGATCACAGCAATGATGTGTACTGTGTAAAAAAAAAATAAAGTGATCATCCCTCCCTGCTTCCAGCTTGTGGTCCAAAGAAGGCTCTAATATTTACTGTGTGAATGGGTGTGGAGCGCGAATATTTCGTATATGCGAATGTGCAAATATTTGCTAATATCCGCAATTCCAGAGTACACCGATCCATCCCTTCTTTTAGGTGATAGATATAATCGCGCATGCGCTCTATGCGAATTTCATTACGAATTTTTGCATTGGAAAAAAGGGAACAAGCATAGCGAATATGCGACTTTCACGAACATAGGATGAATATTCGTCCATATATTCGCAAAATATCGCAAATTCGAATATGGCTCCTGCCGCTCATCACTACTGATAAGTGGGGGTCCAACTACTGATCACAAGAGAGGAGGAAAAATGTACCCACCAACTCTCAGTTTTTGTAACCAGCTGCCAAATTTATCAGCCATTTTGGTCATGAACATTGCTGCCTGTTGGAGATGCAGCGGCATAGTGTAGTGAAATTCTCATCTGCCCGGTGCAAGAACTTTACCCCCCGCCCCCAATCTCCCCCTGGTGAAGAGGCTCAGTCGTAATTGTGACCGATGGGACCGTTGTAGCTACGCCTCGGCCCAGATGCATCGTAAAAAATTATCAAATTATACTCAACCAGTCTCTGAAATCGGTCCATGAGATTTTTTAGTTTTAATCTGTAACGCTTGTGTAGTTACAGAAGTTATAGTGTTGGTGTTCATCTGTACCTATAAAACATTAACCACAGTTCATTTCTCCTGGAAATTCTGTTTCGTTTGGTTTATCTTCCAGAAAATTAGAATCAGAATCAGTATGGAAATTACATCAAAACCATAATTAATATTTTTATGTCTGTAACTCTGTAACGGTGAAAAATAAAATGAAAAAATAAATAAATAAATAAACACTGGCACAAAGCAAGGTCCAAAGGACACGACTATTTGTTTTGGTGCAAGGGTAAGGCTAGGCATTTTTCTGGTGTTTTTTTTTATTTTATAATTTTTTTGGAGTACTGCCTCTGCAGTTTCTGAGCCAAAGTCATAAGTGGATCCAGCAGGAAGGAGAAGTGTAAGTCCTTCCTTTATACTTCCTAATCATTTTGAATAAACTTCTGGCTTTGGCTCAAAAACTGCAGTGGCAGTATTTAAAAAATAAAAATGCCCAAAAAATAAATACAAATAAAAAATCTAGCCTAAAGAAGACCTTTAGGTTACTGACAGATGACTTCTGGATTGATGCATCTTTGTTTACTGCCCATGTTTGTCTTTTTTTTTTTAACCCATTTTCCATGTTATTTTATAAATAGTATATGTTTCTATTTATTTATTTATTGATTGATTTTTTTTTTTATGGCACCTCGTCAGTAATTGTACTTTCTGATTCACATGGAACACATTGCTCAACAGTCACCACCTCTGATAGGACAAGATAGTCATTCACCCTTCCTGGGGAGGAGGTGAGAGGAGTCCAAGCAGGGTGAATGACTATCTTGTTTAGTAATGTTGCTTATGTTACTTCAGCCTTAACTGTTATATGAATTTACTATCTATCCTGTCACTATGATATATGCAACACCTCATTAGGTTACATTTTGTCTATTACTGTTAGTGACTATGACCAATTAATGAATGTACCCTTTTCAGTTTTTTTAATCACTCTTTCTACCATTGTACTATTGATTATATCAACTCCTTTCACTCTTCATTTTTTCACCTGTGCTACCATTCTACCTCTCTATATATGTTTTTTTTTTTTTACATGACTTTATGTGATTTCTCAATAAAGATTAATTGATTTGTGTTAATACATATCTTGGTCTCTGGTGTTTGGTATTGGTATGTGTAATTGACCAATAATATGGTCGCTCTCGGACGGCCATTATAATTAGGTAACCAGTGGAAAGAACTACTACTTTTTTCTGGAATTTTTGGGAAAACTGCCACTGCAGTTTTTAAGCCAAAATCAGAAACAGATCTATAAAAAGGATGGATAAGTATAAGTCCTTCCTTTATTTTTCCCATTCCTTTTGACTACACTTCTGGCATTGGGTCAACTACAATGGCAGTTTTAAAAAAAATGCCAGAAAAAACCTGCATCGAAACCTCTCTTTATTCTTTGACTACAGAACCCATATGGATTGGATAAACGTGAAGAGCTGATGTGATGATACAAGAAAGCTGGTTTCTCTGAAATTGTACACTTTTCCCACGTGTTTAAAGAGAATTCTGGAGAAATTTACTCATTTGATCCCTTTCCTCCAGGGCATCTCTTCCAAAGTAGGAACTAAATGAGTATTTTGTACCAGTGAAGATGACCACGGTGATTTAATGCATGTTTTATACATTCGGTAAGGCTTCAGTAGCTTCTATTTACTGAGGGTAATCGTCCACTGGCCAAAATAGAATCCAACACGGAGAAGCAGCACAAGCACTCATGTGGAAAATGGAGAGTTAAAAGTTGTAAATAGAATCCCCCTGACTTTCTTACTTCTTATAATCTTCAGCATTTTCAGAAATAAGAAGCCATTATTCAGAATTCAAGAGCTTTTGTAAACACGAAGGATGAACATTCTTTTCTATTAACTCATATGATGGCAATATTACAGTTTACTGTATATCCAACTGAAGTATCGAGACATGATGCATACCAGTATTTGGTGATGATACTGAGGCTTATTAAGTCATGCTATTTTCTAATATACTCAGAAACTAAGATTTCTGCTGTCTTTAAATAAATGTTCTGAGATATATATCTATTATGAAGAAATATAAGTCACCTTCCTCTCTCCTGCTTCAGAGTCGTCTGAATGGGAAAGGCGGCAGGAACGAAGAAAGCAAGTATAAGGTTTTTTTAATGTTAAGCACATATTTTTTAAATAAAATTAAAACTCAGAAAAGCTCTTAAAAGGACAATTGTTATGCCACAGGCTTAAAAAGGTACTTATGCCGCTTGACATGTTAACCCCTATCCGCTGGGGACCCTCACGATCTCTGCTTCAGCACCCCAGTCATCTGGTGCACGGAGTGTCGGATGACTTGCGATCACAGCTATCACGTCCCCTCCATTCATGTCTATGGGAGGAGGCTTGACGGCTGTGTACTGGTGTACATAATGGTCTATAGTTTTGCAACAGCTGGAGGCACCCTGGTTGGAGAACTCTGGTTTAGACCAACTATTATTTGGCTTAAAGGGGTACTCCACAGGGAAAAACAAAAAAAAACAGTTTTGCAAATCTGCTGATGCCGGACAATTATACAGATTTGTAAATTACTTCTATTTAAAAATCTTAATCCTTCCAGTACTTATCAGATGCTGTTTACTACAGAGGAAGTTATGCAGTTCTTACCATTCTGACCACATTGCTCTCTGCTAACCCCTCTGTCCGTGTCAGGAACTGTCCATAGCAGGATAGGTTTGCTATGGGGATTTGCTCATGTGCGGAATAGTTCCTGACATGGACAGAGGTGGCAGCAGAGAGCACTGTGGTCAGACTGGAAAGAACTACACAACTTTCTCTGTAGCATATAGCATCTGATAAGGACTGGAATGCTTTTTTAACAGGACTAATTTACAAATCTAAAAGAAAAAAATGTATTGATTTAAAAAAAAGTTTTTTTCATGACGTATCCCAAAAATTCAACTATCCACAGGATAGGATAAGTGCCTGATTGGAGGGATCCAACTGTTGGGACCCTTGATGATCATTACAATGGGGGCCTTAGTGGCCATGTTTGAGTAAAGTGACAGAAAAAGACAACACACTGCCACTCCATTCAAACTACAGTGACCCCTCGACCTACGATGGCCCCGACATACGATAATTTCAACATGCGATGGCCTCTCAGAGGCCATCGCATGTTGAAGGCAGCATCAACATACGATGCTTTTTTTATGTCGAGGCCATCGCATAAATGGCTTCAGCTGCCGCCGGATAGCCGTTTACGGTGCACCGTGAGCTCCGGTGATGTCTCTTACCTGTCCTCGGGGCTCCGGCGCATCCTCTTCGGGATCCCCTCCATTGTTGTCGCTCTCCATCGACGTCATCACGTCGCTGCGCACGCCGTCCTGTCATCCAATGGGAGCAGCGTGCGTAGCGACGTGATGGCGACGACGGAGCGTGCGGATGCCGGGGAAGCAGAAGCCTTGCCGGAGCGTCGAAGACACCTCGGGGACGCGGCGACAGCGATGGACGGCGACATCCAGGGCAGCGGTGAAGGTCCGGAGTGGCGGGGACAGGTGAGTACAACTTCCTCTAACAGTGGTCTTCAACCTGCGGACCTCTAGATGTTGCAAAACTACAACACCCAGCATGCTGGGTGTTGTAGTTTTGCAACATCTGGAGGTCCGCAGGTTGTAGACCACTGTCCTATACTTTACATTGCACGGATCCCTCAACATGCAATGGATTCAACAAACAATGGTCCATTTGGAACGAATTATCATCGTATGTGGAGGGACCACTGCATAGTAGAGCTGAAGATAGCCGAGCATCATACTTACCTATCTTCAGCAGTCTCATAGACTTTGAATAGAGCGGCAATTTGCTTACTTGACCGGTACCCCCATTGAAACACAGTCACTCAGAACTCCTGCTAAAGTGAGCAAGTGAGCATTCTATGGAATTGCTGTCATACCCATAGACTTGCATGGGACTTCCGGCAGATCAATAGATCGCTCATTTTAGCCGCTACAACATTGTAGTTACACTTTATTAATGCTAAATTCCCCAAGATTTTTATGCAGATTTGATATTTTCTACAAGGAAGTTGCTTATTTGCATAACGCATTTTGCGGAGAGCCCAAGGCAATGCAATTCTAGTACGACCTTCATGCATTCATTATACGTTACACGAAATTAGTCTTATCTGCCGAATGAATACACTTTTGTTGTGTGAAAACATCTTTGACACAATATTGACATAGTAAATGGTGTAATTTTCTATAATCCTCAAGGGAGTTTGTCTCTTGTCTTTTACTTTAGTATTTGAGAACATAGTGTTAATTATATCATCTCTCTAAGATGCTGCGTTGCCGATAGACAAGCATAGCGCTTTGTTCTCACATTAGCATATTGTGCCTTAGTGCTTTCTTAATTATCCTCGTGTTTGCTTTGTTATAACCCAAAGGGATTTCAGTTAATTGGATAATGTTTGTCATTTCATTTTTTTCTACATATGTACATCAAATTCTGTTAAAGTACTCTGTATCTGCACTTTATTCTTCATTGAGTTATATTGCATTTATTTCTTCGACCGAACATTATCTTTTTTATTTGGTTGTAACGCTTTTTCCTTAAAGGAATAGTCCAGTGGTGAACAACTTATCCCCTATCCTAAGGATAGGGGATAAGTTGCAGATCGCGGGGGTCCGACCGCTGGGGCCCCCCGCAATCTCCTGTACGGAGCCCCGACAGCCCGCGGGAAGGGGGCGTGTCGAACTCCGCATGAAGCGGCGGCCGACACGCCCTCTCAATGCAACTCCATGGCAGAGCCTAAGCGCTGCCTTCGGCAATCTCCGGCTCTGCCATAGAGATGTATTGAGGGGGCGTGTCGGCCGCCGCTTCGTGCGGGGGTCGACACCCGCAATCTGGCCGGAGAGCCTGGCCCCCCTACAGAGAGATCGCAGGAGGCCCCAGCGGTCGGACCCCCCACGATCTCAAACTTATCCCCTATCCTTAGGATAGGGGATAAGTTTTTCACCACTGGACTACCCCTTTAAAGGGACACGTCGGGGAGAAACATTTCCATTGCAGATATTTACTGGGGAATTTGATACTACGCATGAGTCGGAAATCAAAAATAGTAACAATATTATCTAAAGTGAGCAGCTATATAGCAAAAAGTTTAGGAAGTTTAGACCAAGATCTCTGGAGTCGCAATTAACTAAAGAAGAAGCAGAAACAACAATGTTCAGAATTCACCAAATTTTTTATTCATTCAGTGTCGAGCAACATTAACAACCATTAGTTCTATTACCTTGTGATATTAGATCCATATTTTAGAATTATTAGCGTTCAAGTACATTAAAGTGTTATACCCAGGGCTCAAGTACTGCAGGAACGTGTGGGGACTGAGTTACTGCACTTTTTCCACAGCAGGAACATCGTTCCCATTAGTAGGAGTCCTGCAGGACCAATCCCTATGTGGAAGAGTTCCCACACTTTTTTTTTCCAGGATTTGACCCCTGGTTATACCATGATCTAAAAACCAATACATGTGTTGATAAAATTACTTAATGTACATTACAGAGGCATTCCCATTTAGACATTTCTGGCATATCCACAGAATATACCATTTATGTCTAATAAATGTGTCCCACTGGGACCACCACCACTGATCCCGGCTCCCTCCAGCTGGCTTGAAGCTCCAAGAGGTGGTCAGGAAACTGAAATTAGTCCTTCAAGTTCAACCTATAATCCTACAGCAGTGTTTTCTAACCAGTTTATCTCTGTCTGTTGCAAAACTACAATTCCCAGCATTCCCAGACAGCCTTTGGCTGTCCGGGAATGCTGGGAATTGTAGTTTTGCAACAGTCAGAGAACACTGCTGTAGGATTATAGGTTGAACTTGAAGGACTGGTGTCTTTTTGCAGTGTTTTGGGGGTTGCGAGTCGCAACATTATTTGTCCAGGTGGCTGCATTTATAATGTAATGGATGTGAACACTTCATAAAAACGTCATGTGATGTTTTCAGAAGAAACAATTATAAATTTATACGAGAACATCAGGCTATCCGCAAGCGCCATATCCAGTAGCGTAAATGTTCTCAAGAGCAATAACAGGGAAGAACATCTAGCCTAGGGGAATGATAAGCATATACTGATACTAAACCTTCAACACAGTACAGCTTCCGATAGACTATAGCTCCTTAAGGAATCAGGCTTTGACAATACGGAACGCGCCTTGTGACAAGCAATTCATTTAGTTATTTTGTTTCTTTTTATTTCGCACTTAGCTGTCAGGAAAACAATTTAAGTTTCTGCTGTAACTTTATGTACAATCTTTCTATTTTTAGGAATGCGCTGTTGACAATTTAGCAGGGAGAATGCATTTTCTTCACTAATTTTTAGCCACAAATTTTCGGCGGTGACAAGTAAAAGGACAATTGTTACAGTTAGTGTCAAGTGAGCTGAGCCCCCCCCCGAACCAGGACTCGATCCAAACTTCAGGAGGTTTGACGAACTTTCAAACATTGTCAGGTTCGGCTCGCACAAACCTGGCAATGTTGGAACAGAGCTGTGCCCGCAGCTGACAGCAGCGAGTACAGCTCAGCCCAGCAAGAATGGAGTGAATTAGCTCTGCTTAACCCTTTCACTGCTGGTTCGCAAACTGGCAACTTTCCGAAAGTACGGCCAGCCAAACTTTCAGAAAGCTCACTCACCTCTAGTGACAGTAGTAAGAATATCCCAAACGCTCACCAAGTTAGATGCAATAACTGAAGTGTTTACTGACAGTAGTGGTGCAGGCAGTACGCGTTTTGGCGCAGCAGGCCTTCCTCGGCTGTCTCTGAGACAATTAAGGAAGGCCTGCTGCAACGAAATGCATACTGTCTGTACCACTACTATGACCAGATGTGAATAAACACTTCAATTATTGCATCCATTTTGCTGAGTGCTGGGACATTCTTACTACTGTTATTATTGGATGTTTATGCCACCACATGCACCACCACGATCGCAGTTGTGGTGACACTTGTTTACCAAAAGACAATCATAAAACTAGGCCCCTTTTTGGACACAATTTGTTGATCGAATTGGATGAGTACTGATTGGGGGGTGGTGGTGGTTAAAAACCAGTTCAGTACACAGATTAGCATTACTGTAGGTGTGCCAATCAGCTGGAGTTACGTGTGTGATGACTTTTAGCATGATCAAAAGTGTTATAAAGTAACCAAAGGTATTGTTGAATTACTATTGTAGATATATTTGACATTCTGGCATTAGGATGAGGGGATAAATGTCATGATAGTTGTGCTTTAAAGATAGACCATTAATATCTGATCATGGGGGTCCAAAGCTAGGCAACCACATCAGCTTTTTGCCAGAGCCATGGTGCCTGCATAGACAGTAAATTGGGCCAGAAGCAAAAAGCTTTGGATATTGTTTATTGGTCATGCTAGGTTCCTGCAACTCAGCTACCACTGAACTTAATAGCCAATAGTAGCCATAATACTACTATTTATTAGCCATAGAATTTAGTAAATGGTATGGTTGAATTACTATTGTAAACACATTTGTCATACTGGTATTTATTTTAGTCATGATAGTTAAAAGTTCCCTAAACCCAGTTTAGGAAACAGCTAAAGGGTTAAGTAGTGAGTGCAAAGTTTTGAGATCACGGTCTCTTTGGCAGTAGATACCGATTGCGTAAAGCCTATCTAAAATCTCCATGCCACATCTTGTATTCTAATCACTACATTGGTGTTTGGCATTGGTATTTATGGGGTCATAAAGCAGCCAGTAGAGCTTAACTAATGAAGAAATAGTCATTATCATTATCCCATAGAATAATACATGGTAATTATATCAACAAGAGACATTTCTGTTAGGGTTAATGGAGGGAGGCCCTGTGTTCAAGGCCTCTCCGAATGCCGTTCAGCGCCGAGCTGCAATTTTCTCCCTAGACTGTAAATTTTCTTTATTTCGGAACTTGTTGAGGATGACTTAATAGCCTGAGATTTAGGAAGATCTATGCCTAATTAAGCCGGCATATGCTTTATAGACATCAATTGTTCACACAAGATATCGGTAGTCAACGTTACTATGGAAACACAATACTTCAGGAAGACATATTTAAGGTAAAATTAGGCTAGACACCATATATTATATGCAAATATTACAAGACAAATTAGCGCAGCGTCTCTCACACTAACTCATCTCACTTCCATTAATTGATAATTCTTTGGGGACTATCAATATAAAGGCAATTTAAAATGCTCTTTTTTCCTGTCACCTCACGGTAGACATTTGATGCCTTTGTGGGAAGAGGTTTCCCTTCCCTGTGAGCGATAAGAAAGAAAAGAAAAAAAAATTATGTTTTAACACCTTCAGACATCTGCGGACAGTTTTACCTGCAATCAGCTGGAGATTGAAATAATACATAAAACGTTGAATTCGCACAATGAAACTGCGACTTTTATTGCAATTCCTTTTTAGGCCCCAATCACACAGCGGAATATAGCGGAAAAATTCTGTTGATATGTCTGTTGCATCAGACTCCCATTGTTTTCATTGGTCATCGTTGGGGTCCTTCTTCCTAGATCCCACAAGGCCTGGTCTTAGGTGTAAACACACAGGGGGATATTTATCAAGACCTGTCCAGTGGAAAGGTTGCTGAGTTGTCCATAGCAACCAATCAGATAGCTTCTTTCATTTTTCAGAGGCCATTTCAAAAATGAAAGTAATCTGATTGGTTGCTATGGGCAACTCAGCAACTTTTTCTCTGGACAGGTTTTGATAAATCTTCCCATGGGGTGCATTAGTGACTCCACATAAAAAATTTCCCCCGATGGCCTAGTAGCCAATGATTGCCACCACCATCATTCTTCATAGTAAAACTGCATTATTTGGCACTGTACATTACACTCAGGGCCGTTTGAAGGGATTTGGGGGCCTCAAGCAAAATGGACATGGAGGCCCCCCCCCCTTTGATGTTCACGCACGTCACGCTCTAGGGCCGGCGTCAGGACATAGTAACTCCGGCCCTTGAATTCTGGGAGCGCAACGTGAGTGAACGTCGATACGACGCACATTAGGTGCAGCAGTGTTCCCCCCACATTAGGTGCAGCAGAGTTCCCTCCACATTAGGTGCAACAGAGTTCCCCCACATTAAGTAGGCAGTGTTCCCCCCACATTAGGTGCAGCAGTGGTCCCCCCACATTAGGTGTAGCAGTGTTCCCCCCACATTAGGTGCAGCAGTGTTCCCCCCACATTAGGTGCAGCAGAGTTCCCCCCACATTAGGTGCAGCAGAGTTCCCCCCACATTAGGTGCAGCAGAGTTCCCCCCACATTAGGTAGGCAGTGTTCCCCCCACATTAGGTGCAGCAGTGTTCCCTACCCATACCCCCTGTCCAGACCCCCCCCCCCAGGGCCATTTTTTTTGGTGGGGGTTTGACTGCTGAGACCCCCACCGATCACCTCGGTTAAAGCGGTTCTCCAGCTGTTGGAAAGCTAAAACTCCCATCATGTCTGAAGAGCCTCTGGCAATGGGAGTTGTAGTTTTGTAACAGCTGGAGAGACACAGATTGGACACAGTTTTACCCATCATCACTGCAGAACTTACAAGTGACTACAGCTCTGATGGGACAGTCAGGAGAACACACAATGATATCAGTGACCTGAGTGACGTCTTCTGACTTGAGTGACATCTTCTCTGTTATCTTTTCTTCTTCGTCTGGTCCAGAGACCAGATCTTCCTCCAGCTCCATCTTCTCTGCAGAGTCTGACATCCAGACATCATTGGCTCCTCACTTTGTCAGCAGATCCTCATCCTCTGCATGAAGACAGTAATCATTATAACCTTGCCAGAAAGTGTACCCTAAATAAAATACTGCCCCACACTGTACCCTGAATATAATACTGCTATACACTGTACCCTGAAAATAATACTGCCCCACACTGTACCCTGAATATAATAATGCCCCACACTGTACCCTGAATATAATCCTGCCACACACTGTACCCACAAAATATAATACTGCCCCACACTGTACCCTGAATGTAATCCTGCCACACAGTGTACCCTGAATATAATACTGCTATACACTGTACCCTGAATATAATCCTGCCACACACTGTACCCTGAATATAATACTGCCCCACACTGTTACCTGAATATAATCCTGCCGCACACTGTACCCTGAATATAATACTGCCCCACACTGTACCCTAAATGTAATACTGCTATACACAGTACCCACTAAATATAATACTGCCACACACTGTATCCTGAATATAATTCTGCTATACACTGTACACTGAATATAATCCTGCCACACACTGTACCCTGAATATAATACTGCCCCACACTGTACCCTAAATATAATCCTTCCACACACTGTGCCCTGAATATAATACTGCCTCACACTGTACCCTAAATATAATACTGCTATACACAGTACCCACTAAATATAATACTGCCACACACTGTACCCTGAATATAATCCTGCCACACACTGTACCCTGAATATAATACTGCCCCACACTGTACCCTAAATATAATACTGCTATACACAGTACCCACTAAATATAATACTGCCACACACTGTACCCTGAATATAATACTGCCACACACTGTACCCTGAATATAATACTGCCCCACACTGTACCCTAAATATAATACTGCTATACACAGTACCCACTAAATATAATACTGCCACACACTGTATCCTGAATATAATACTGCCACACACTGTACCCACTAAATATAATACTGCTATTCACTGCACCCACTAAATATAATACAATCACACACTGTTTCCACTAAATATAATACTGCCAGACACTGTACCCACTAAATATAATCCTGCTATTCACTGTGCCCACTAAATATAATACTGCTATACACTGTACCCTAAATATAATACTGCTATACACTGTACCCTAAATATAATACTGCCCCACACTGTACCCTAAATAAAATACTGCCCCACACTGTACCCTAAATATAATACTGCCCCACACTGTACCCTAAATAAAATACTGCCCCACACTGTACCCTAAATATAATACTGCCCCACACTGTACCCTAAATAAAATACTGCCCCACACTGTACCCTAAATAAAATACTGCCATACACTGCACCCTGAATAAAATACTGCTATACACTGTACCCACAAAATATAATACTGCCCCACACTGTACCCTGAATATAATACTGCCACACACTGTACCCACTAAATATAATTCTTCCACACACTGTACCCTGAATATAATGCTGCTCCACACTGTATCCACTGAATACAATACTGCCACACATGCATACACATCATATATACATATACACCCCCTCTTATCCTCTGTGTCTTCATCACCCCCATAATCTCCCCCGCCAAACCTCTCCTCATCATTACTATAACCCCCCCCCCACCTCTCCTCATCACTATTATTACCAGGGGGGGTTATGGGGGGGTGATGAGGAGAGGTGCAGGGGGGGCACCTCTCATCACCCCCATTACACCCCCCTGCACCTCTCATCACCCCCATAACACCCCCCTGCACCTCTCATCACCCCCATAACACCCCCCTGCACCTCTTATCAGCCCATAACACCCCCCTGCACCTCTCATTCCCCCCATAACACCCCCCTGCATCTCTCATGACCCCCATAACACCCCCCTGCATCTCTCATGACCCCCATAACCCCCCTGCATCTCTCATGACCCCCATAACACCCCCCTGCATCTCTCATGACCCCCATAACACCCCTGCATCTTTCATGACCCCCATAACACCCCCCTGCATCTCTCATGTCCCCCATAACACCCCCCTGCATCTCTCATGACCCCCATAACACCCTCTGCGTATCTCATGACCCCCATAACACCCCCTGCATCTCTCATGACCCCCCCCCCCCCCACACACACACACACACCTCTCATCACCATTGAAGTTCCCTAACCACCATACAATCCCCCCCCCCCCCCTGGGGCCCCCCTCGCCAGTTTACTTACCCTGCCAGGGATCGTTGCAGCGGTGTGAGTCTACTGCTGCTCCTGTCACTGCACGGAGGATGCTGGAATTTCACGTGGGGAGGTAAGCAGGGACAGGTCAGGTGATTGGCGTAGACGTGCATGCCTGCGTGGGGCACGTGACGTCTCTACTCCCATCAGCCCCTGACCTGTCCGGTGCCGGCCCTGCTTTCTTAAGGGGCCCTACAAAAAGGTAATTTCATTGAAATGTGCGGGCCCCCCGAAGTGCCCCGTCGCTACAGGACGGGCAAGCACTGGCTCGGGGCCCCAAGCAATTGCTTGGCTTGCCGGTCCGGTAGCGACGGGCCTGATTACACTATTATTATAGGATTTTATATAAGAGTTGTTTGGTCATAGTATTGTGGTATTTTTTTTAGTATTGTAGGGTGTTTTTAAGTGCTTTTGCTCCTTAGACATTGTAGTGTATATGGGGGTGGTGCCACTACCGTATTTTTTGCTCTACAGGACGTACCGGCATATAAGACGCACCCAATTTATAGGTGCAAAATCTAAAAAAATAAAGATTCTGAACCCAACAGTGGTCTTCAACCTGCGGACCTCCAGATGTTGCAAAACTACAACTCCCAGCATGCCCGGACAGCCGTTGGCTGTCCGGGCATGCTGGGAGTTGTAGTTTTGCAACATCTGGAGGTCCGCAGGTTGAAGACCACTGGTATAGAAGGTAATACTCACGTGTCCCCACTGCTCCGGACTTGTCACCGCTGCCATGGATGTCGCTCCATCGCTGTCACCACGTCCCGACTCTCCAGACGTCTTCTTCCCCGGGATCCACGCTCTCCATCGCCTTCATCACGTCGAAGTAGAGCGCCGGCTAAGCAGGGGATCCCGGAACGGAGTAAACACCGAGGAGGCAGGTAAGGTCCTGTAAGCTGTTCGGGACGCCGCGATTTCACCGTGGCTGTCCCGAACAGCCCAACTGAGCAGCCGGGTTAGTGTCACTTTCACTTCAGACGCGGCGGTCAGCTTTGATCGCTGCATCTGAAGGGTTAATACAGGGCATCACCGTGATCGGTCATGTCCTGTATTAGCCGCGGGTCCCGGCCGTTGATGGCCGCAGGGACCGCCGCGATAGGTGTGTGTATTCGCCGTATAAGACGCGCCAACTTTTCCACCCCAGTGAAAAAGTGTGTCTTATACGGCGAAAAAGTGTCTTATACGGCGAAAAATACGGTATATAGTAATATTATCTAGGCAACTGTATAGGGCAGTGTTTTCCAACCATTGTGCCTCCAGCTGTTGTAAAACTACAACTCATAGCATGCCTGGACAGCCTTCGGCTGTCTGGACATGCTGGGAGTTGTAGTTTTGCAATAGCTGGAGGCCCACTGGTTGGGAAAAAACTGGTATAGGAGAGTTTTTAGGCCAAGGTATGGCACTGTTGTGTAGGCATCACACCATATGGCAATTTTATAAGGCACTATAAAGTATGATTATATGACAGCATATTTATATGGAGATATAGCAAATAAAAGGTACTGCACGAGACACCATTTAACATAAAAAGAGACCTGACCTACCACAGAAATGTGTTACCTTGTCTAAATACAGTAATATATGGGGTAGTATTCCATAAAAGGATCCCTTCATCTTAAAGACAGTAGATGTAGACAGAGTATATTATATCTCTGGTTAGATGCTGGCTACAGAATATCTATCTTTAAGCAAGAATAGATATTTTTGACAGGTGTTTGTCACAGAATATTGTCTCATACAATGAATGTGACCAGAGATCATAGGCCGTGCTCCAGAACTATGATATCACTTTCCTGTAGAAATACACATTTTTCATTTCCATTTGTATAACTTTTCTTTCTTTTCAAGTTGAAATACTGACTTGAAAGTAAATACCCGTATTACATGTCAGGAATGGAATAAATTGTAATGGAATGGTCTCAGCTCAGTACCTCCCCACAACCGGAGCACATTATGCTGCCAAATGATGAATGTTTTCTCCGGTGTACATAGTAACAATATCTGCAGATCTGCCCCATTCAGCCCCAACATTCATCAGCAGTGTAACCATGTGTCCTTACACAGAAATATATCTTTATGTATTCATTTCTGATATATATTTTAATCTGGTTTCTATCAGTCATCTATCCATATCCATCTATCTATATATCTATCTAATATCTATCCGTCTCCTATCTATCTATCTATCTATCTATCTATCTATCTATCTAATATCTATCCATCTCCTATCTATCTAATATCTATCCATCTCCTATCTATCTAATATCTATCCATCTCCTATCTATCTAATATCTATCTATCTAATATCTATCCATCTCCTATATATCTTCTATCTATCTAATATCTATCCATCTCCTATCTATCTATCTATCTAATATCTATCCATCTCCTATCTATCTTCTATCTATCTAATATCTATCCATCTCCTATCTATCTATCTATCTATCGATCTAATATCTATCTATCTATCTATCTATCTATCTAATATCTGTCTCCTATCTATCTAATATCTATCTAATATCTATCCATCTATCTATCTAATATCTATCTATCTAATATCTATCCGTCTCCTATCTATCAAATATCTATCTATCTATCTGTCTCATATCTATCTATATAAGTCTCATATCTATCTATCTATCTATCTATCTATCTATCTATCTATCTATCATGTATCTATCTGTCTCATATCTATCTATCTCATATCTATATCTATCTCATATCTATCAATCTCATATCTATCTATCTCATATCTATCTATCTAATATCTATCCGTCTCCTATCAATCTAATATCTATCCATCTCCTATCAATCTAATATCTATCTATCTATCTATCTGTCTCATATCTATCTATATATGTCTCATATCTATCATCTATCTGTCTCATATCTATCTATCAATCTCATATCTATCAATCTCATATCTATCTATCTCATATCTATCTATCTCATATCTATCTATCTCATATCTATCAATCTCATATCTATCAATCTATCTCATATCTATCA
Source organism: Hyla sarda (assembly GCF_029499605.1). Taxonomy (NCBI): domain Eukaryota; kingdom Metazoa; phylum Chordata; class Amphibia; order Anura; family Hylidae; genus Hyla; species Hyla sarda. The sequence goes on from NC_079189.1 coordinate 68,447,415, forward strand.
ATCTATCTCATATCTATCTATCTCATATCTATCTATCTATTTATCTCTTTGTCCATCTATTCTTTCTATCTGTCTATCTGTCTATCTATCTCTTAATCTACAGCAATAGGGAGAAGAGCAGCATACCTGTGGAAATATTCAGAGTTCGGTGCAAAGCAGTTTCTGGAGCTCAGGTCAGGAGCTCACCATTTGTATGCACTTTTTTTCTATCGAATAAATAAAGTTTTTTTTTTTACTGGATTATGTGTGCTGCAGTGAGATTCTTTTTTTGTATCTATTAATCTATCTACTGTATCTATCTATCCATCTATCTCATATATATTTCTATCTATCTAGTTATCGATCAGTCATTTTAATAGATGGATATTTGATAGATTAAACAAAATAATCACCAGCACTTTCAAAGGTGGAGATATAAAGATAAATATGTGAAGGATGTCTATCTATCTATCTATCTATTTCTCTATCTCTCCACAGTATCTCATATAGTCAGTTGCTATATCAGTTTGCAGTGGTGCCTCAAGTTACAATATTATTTTGTTCCAGTATGTACATTGTAATATGAATACATTGTACCTTTGTGGTGACACGAGGGTGCAAGATAGACTTGTTAATTCGTGACGCCAGGGCACCATTAGCCTGTACACAGTACGAGGTGGAGACAGCTTCTCCTGGGCCAGGCACAGGGGAAATGAACACAGCGACGCCAGGTTACGGATAACTGTCTTATACTGAGGCAGGTGTAGATAGTACAACACACACAGTATAGAGAAGAGGAGAAGGGATGCAGAGTAACCCTTCGGAGCCATATTGCCTTGCTGAAACTTATGGTGCTTTTCACACACTTGAAGGATTTAGACTTTAGATAAGAGACTTGAAGATATCCCATGCTTACTATGGTTCTGACAAGGTCCAATTACTATAACTGCCAGGATATCACTCACCAACTTTTGTGTGGGGGAACACTTACAGAATGGCGGAGCTGACTTGATTAAGAGTTTTTTCTTAAACTTTCCTCAGGATCCACCTCACACTTCCAACTCTTTCTCCACACTATAGGTCACATGGGGCTCTGCACACAGCATTCAGTTCTAAACTGAACTGAACACTGACTGAACTGAACTAGGGCAATTCCCTTCCCCCTACACTATATACAGGACAATTTGGGGGTTCCTATTGGGTAAGCAGGGGTAACCTGGTTACTAATGCATCTCCCTCTTAAAGGTACAGTGCACATACAATACAAAGAACACAGTGAATACAATGAATTTGATAAAGTGCATGAACATAGCAAACATTATAACCATTGGCCCAACACAAAAGCAGCAGGCATGCCGAGGAGAGCCCACAGGACAGCCTTTGGTGCTGGGACACCACACCTTCAGACCATAACTTTATGAAAAACTTTTAATTGATTCCAAAAGTTTTCAAAATGTCAAGTGAAAAAAAAAGAAAAATTAAAGGGGTACTCCACTGGAAAGCATTTTCTTTTAAATCACCTGGTGTCCAAAGGAACAGCAAGTCCTAAAAGGTAAAGAGCAGTAGAGTTCTTACTATACTATAGGGAGGCGCTGCATTAGAGCAAATCAGTGCTTGCAACTCAATAATACAGGGGTTTTAAGTGTAAAAAGCCCACTCTGAATGGTCAGATCTTCCAGTCATTCCCACAAGCCATGGATCTGGACTTTTTCTAGCATGGTATGTTGACTATGGTTTTAAGTTACAATGGTCCAGAAAAGACCATGATTGTTTAAAATACTAGAACCTGAGGCCCTTATAACCCAAGGGATTACTTTCCTCAGTCTTATATGCATGCTTGGCTTATTTATTTTTGGCTGATGTGAGTGTTTGCATTATAGTACCATAACTCTTCTCAGATTATGTGTTGTATTAAGAAAAAATCAGATCTTAAAGGGGTACTCCAGCGCTTAGACATCTTATCCCCTATCCAAAGGATAGGGGATAAGATGCCTGATCGCGGGGGGGTCCCACCTCTGGGGACCCCCATGATCTTGCACACCGCACCCCATTTAAAATCAGTCCCCGGTCTCTGCATGGTTCCAGGAAATCTCCCGACTACACAGATTCGAGGGACTACTGGCAGAGTCCCCCAGACAACTGTCCAAATACACCCATATCTGGGCACCCTGGACGGCTTTCACGTCTTCCACGTACTTAAGCCAAATCCATTTAGCCAATTGACTGTTCCTGCCATGTCTGGACGACCTCCTATGCCCAGACGCTGACTGAGTCTCGACCTCCACACCTCTGTACGATCTACGCACCTCTCTTCTCTAAATGTCTGACATTATACAGCTGGATGTCGGGGGACCCTCCGGGTATGTCCGAGCCGTTTGGTAAGTCCTACACCATGAACCTCCGGTCCTCTCATTTACTTACCTCTTCCCTTTCTCCTTCCCCTCTCTTTTCTCCCTTCCCCCTCTCCATCCATTATTCTTTCTTTCTTTCCTTCCCTCCAATCTCATCTTCTTCTTCGTGTTTATTCTTCCTGTTCTCCGGTCTACCCCAGTGTGTCATACCAGATACTGTAATACAGGATGACATCTTGACTGTGTACTAGATTTACAGCCAAAGATCCTCCACCAGTATGATAAGAAGCGCCTAGGGAGATGAGCCTGGCGACCCCGAACAATACACGACTTTATGAATCACATAGCACTGACTGCCCCAGTTGGCACTAGTTGTGTAGACATCCGTTTGATGCCACGAGCGCGTTCCCTTTTCACGTTCACCGCTGAAGGGCAGTCTCTGTTATCATGGCTATTATTGTTCTTGTCAGTATGAATACTATGTTACCTTTATCGACTTTACTTATCCTTTGTTTACCGTTTGTATATTGAAAACTGAATAAAATGTTTTATTGGAAAAAAAAAAAAAATCAGTCCGGCTCCGGGTCTGATTACTGTCGATCACAGGGCTGGAGCGTTGTGACGTCAAGGCTCTGCCCCGCATGACGTCACACTCCGCCCCCTCAATGCAAGCCTATGGGAGGGGACGTGACAGCGAACACGCTCCGGGGACTGATTTTAAACAGGGTGCAGAGTGCACAATCACGGGGGTCCCCAGCGGCGGGACCCCCGCGATCAGGCATCTTATCCCCTATCCTTTGGATAGCGGATAAGATGTCTAAGCACCGGAGTACCCCTTTAAGCCCCTGTGATATTGTGAATGCTGGTATGAATAAAATGTAAAGAAGAGCATTGTATTTGACATAGGAAAGAATATATATAATAACCTAAGTTGGGATCAGGAAGTATTTAAGCTTTTTGTAGCCAGAACTGAAACAAATCAGCATGAGTTCAGATAATGGATTAAAACTCTGAAAATATTAATAGGGTAAGGAAACCTTTGGGAGACATTTAGTTAATGGTCTAGTGACCTTTAACAAACGCGCACACTAAAAAAAGGAACAGGATTAGCAAAGGAGCCCATATACCAAGTGAATTAAGAATATCGACAAAAAGGCGCTCCAACCTGTGGTCTTCAGCTGTTACCAAACTACATATCCTAGAATCCCACAGGTCTGTGGTTTGGAGTTCAGCTATAATTTACACCTGCCAAAACCTTACTACTTTAATAGTAATGCCTCCAGAGAGCTGCAGTTTTCTGCGCAAATGTGCTTTGTGCAAAAATTTGCAGCCTTTTTACTCCAGAAAGCAGTCTAATATTGTGCAGACTTTTAATAGTGTATCAGGCAGTTTGTAAATCTGGTGTATCTCACCACTGTCTAACCACTGTCTAAGTTGTATAGCCAACGTGTTTTTGGCTCATACTATTGAAAATTTGTCACACTTTAAATGGGCACTTTTAGATTCAAAATCTATTTTTTTATTTGTTGTACATCTTACCTTTATATTTTTCTTCATTAAAATGTTATCCCTTTTTCATAGAAATTGTGATGTATAAAATGACCACTAGGGGACCCCATATAATCCAGAACATAATCCTGTCCAGCTGCAGCATTATCTTTGTCCCAGAAAAACCACAGGTTGAGCCAAATCCAGTAAGTGCGGTCAGGACTAGCACTTCTCTGTGCTCACTCCAGTCCTACATGTCTATTCGACTGCAGCATTAAAACAGAGAGGAAGGGGTTACAGAGCATCCTGCAGTGCTTGGATGAAAAAACTAACAAACAAACAAAAAAAAAAGGACAGCAGACTCACAGAGAAAGTGAATGCATGGTGAGAGGGTGTGCTCAGTGTTTGCCTCGGCCCCTTTCCAGAGAAGTGGATGTCAGAATGAGTAAGCAGCAGGGCAGAGGTATTTGTGAGCCAAACACAGATGCTAGACGCATAAAAAATGTTAACCATCTGCATGATTTAGTAAGTAACGTATATAAATATTATTTTTTCTGTAATATGACAGGTACACTTTAAATGGGGTACTCGGGTGGAAAACTTTTTTTTTTTTTTTTAAATCAACTGGTGCCAGAAAGTTAAACAGATTTGTAAATTTCTTCCATTAAATCTTAATCCTTCCAGTACTTATTAGCTGCTGAATACTACAGAGGAAATTATTTTCTTTTTGGAACACAGTGCTCTCTGCTGACATCACAAGCACAATGCTCTCTGCTGACATATCTGTCCATTTTAGGAACTATCCAGAGCAGTATATGTTTGCTATGGGGATTTTCTCCTACTCTGGACAGTTCTTAAAATGGGCAGAGATTTCAGCAGAGAGCACTGTGCTCGTGATTCAGCAGAGAGCTCTGTGTTCCGAAAAGAAAAGCATTTCCTCTGTAGTATTCAGCAGCTAATAATTACTGGAAGGATTAAGATTTTTTAATAGAGGTAATTTACAAATCTCGATATATTTGCAGATATGTAGAAAAAAGTCGGCCACTCACCATTCTTCTTATTTCAGCAAATTTCTTTTATTGAGCACATTCCCATCAACCATGTTGCCCAGGGAGAAGACATAGATGGTAACAAACGGGTGGGGGGGGTCTGGGTACCACTGAGAGGCGACAACGCTATTTTGCACTGAATTAGTGCTTCAACTGGCCCTTATTCAGTGCGAAACAGCATTGTCGCCTCTCAGTGGTACCCCCCCCCCCCTTTGTTACCATCTATGTCTTCTCCCTGGGCAACATGGTTGTGAGTATGTGCTCAATAAAATAAATTTGCTGAAATAAGAAGAATGGTGAGTGGCCGAATTTTCTACATATCTGCAAATATATCTGGATTTATCTTCTTAATGGTCTGAGCACCACCAGCTTCTAAAGTGTATGCCGCTACAGTGCTTACAACCCAGGGATCACATATTTAGCTGTGCCGAACTGCCCTTCTCTATTTATTAATTTACAAATCTGTTTAATTTTCTGGCACCAGTTGATTAAAAAAAAAAAAAAAAAGTTTCCACCCGAGTACCCCTTTAAGTCCTACCTCTTGCCCACCTATCAAAAATAAATAAAATTGGTGCACTTGGTGCAAACAAGGCAAAACTATTTTTAAAATGTGTGGCATACAGCAGAAGAGAGCCTTATATTTGACTAGAAAGACTACATGACTTCCTCTGTAGTATACAACAGCTGATAAGTGCTGGAAGGATTAAGATTTTTAAATAGAAGTACTTTACAAATCTGTTTATCTTTCTGGCACCAGTTGTTTTGAAAGCATTTTGTTCTCTCTGGAGTACCCCTTTAATAAACGCTTCTACTACTCACTATGATATATAAGTAAATTCATCAAGAAGGAGAAGTATCAGTCCTTCCTTTATATGTTCCACTCATGGTTGGATCCTCTCTGTATAATGAACTGCAGTTTTAATGATAAATAAATAAATAAATAAATAAAACTCTGTGTTTGAAATAATGCTTAGTCCACACTTCATACTATAGGCACATATTTCCATCCATATTGTATTACACCTGACTATGAGACCTGACTGATAGCTGTTAGATCTGCCAAATAGCAGGCGGGCCAGGATTAGTGCATTAACTATGTAACTATATAGTTACATAGTTAGTATGGTTGAAAAAAGACATACGTCCATCAAGTCCAACCAGGGGATTGAAGTGAAGGATGTAAGGGGATAAGAGGAAGGGATGTAGTTTTATAATTCTGCATAAGCATTGATGTTATTTTGTTCCAGGAATGTATCTAACCCTGTTTTAAAGCTGTTAATTGTTCCTGCTGTGACCAGTTCCTGAGGTAGACTGTTCCATAAATTCACAGTTCTTATGGTAAAGAAGGCGTGTCGCCCCTTGAGACTAAACCTTTTCTTCTCCAGACGGAGGGAGGGCCCCCTCGTCCTTGGGGGGGGGGGGGGGGTTAACCTGGAACAGTTTTTCTCCATATTTTTTGTATGGGCCATTAACCCCTTCATGACCCAGCCCATTTTCACCTTCATGACCTGGGCATTTTTTGAAAATCTGACCACTGTCACTTTAAACATTAATAACTTTGGAATGCTTTTACTTATCATTCTGATTCCGAGATTGTTTTTTCGTGACATATTCTACTTTATTTTATCGGTAAAATTTCACTGATATTTGTATCCTTTCTTGGTAAAAAATCTAAAAATTTCATGAAAATTTTGAAAATTTAGCATTTTTCTAACTTTGAAAGCCTCTGCTTGAAAGGAAAATGGATATTCCAAATAAATTACATATTGATTCACATATACAATATGTCTACTTTGTGTTTGCATTAAAAAATTGACAAGTTTTTTACTTTTGGAAGACATCAGAGGGCTTCAAAGTTCCGCAGCAATTTTCAAATTTTTCTCAAGATTTTCAAAATCGTAATTTTTCAGGGCCCAGTTCAGGTTGGAAGTGGATTTTAAGGATCTTCATATTAGAAATACCCCATAAATGACCCCATTATAAAAACTGCACCCCCCAAAGTATTCAAAATGACATTCAGTAAGTGTTTTAACCCTTTAGGTGTTTCACAGGAATAGCAGCAAAGTGAAGGAGAAAATTCTAAATCTTCATTTTTTACACTCGCATTTTCTTGTAGACCCAATTTTTTTATTTTTACAAGGGGTAAAAGGAGAGAAATCACCCTAAAATTTGTAACCCAATTTCTCTCGAGTAAGGAAATACCTCATATGCGTATGTAAAATGTTCGGTGGGCGCAGTAGAGGGCTCAGAAGGGAAGGAGCGACAATGGGATTTTGGAGAGTGAGTTTTTCTGAAAGGGTTTTTGGGGGGCATGTCCCATTTAGGAAGCCCCTATGGTGCCAGAACAGTGGACCCCCCCACATGTGACCCCATTTTGGAAACTATACCCCTCATGGAATGTAATAAGGGGTGCAGTGAGTATTTACACCCCACTGGCGTTTGACAGATATTTGAAACGGTGGACTGTGCAAATCAAAAATTTTATTTTTCATTTTCACAGACCACTGTTCCAAAAATCTGTCATACACCAGTGGGGTGTAAATGCTCACTGCACCCCTTATTACATTCCGTGAGGGGTGTAGTTTCCAAAATGGGGTCACATATGGATATTTATTGTTTTGCGTTTGTCAGAACTGCTGTAACAATCAGCCACCCCTGTGCAAATCGCCTCAAATGTACATGGTGCACTCTCCCTTCTGGGCCTTGTTGTGCGCCCCAGAGCACTTTGCGCCCACATATGGGGTATCTCCGTACTCAGGAGAAATTGCGTTACAAATTTAGAGGGTCTTTTTTCCCTTTTACCTCTTGTGAAAATGAAAAGTATAGGGCAACACCAGCATGTCAGTGTAAAAAAATTATTTTTTTACACTAACATGCTGGTGTAGACCCCAACTTCACCTTTTCATAAGGGGTTAAAGAAGAAAAAGCCCCCCAAAATTTGTAAGGCAATTTCTCCCGAGTACGGCGATACCCCATATGTGTCCCAAAACTGTTGCCCTGAAATACGACAGGGCTCCAAAGTGAGAGAGCGCCATGCGCATTTGAGGCCTGAATTAGGGATTTGCATAGGGGTGGACATAGGGGTATTCTACGCCAGTGATTCCCAAACAGGGTGCCTCCAGCTGTTGCAAAACTCCCAGCATGCCTGGACAGTCAATGGCTGTCCGGCAATACTGGGAGTTATTATTTTGCAACAGCTGGAGGCTCCGTTTTGGAAACATTAGCGTACCAGACGTTTTTCATTTTTTGGGGGGAGGGGGGCTGTGTAGGGATAATGTGTATATGTAGTGTTTTTTACTTTTTATTTTAGGTTAGTGTCAGTGTAGTGTAGTGTTTTTAGGGTACAGTCACATGGGCAGAGGTTCACAGCAAGTTTGCCGCTGGAAGTTTGAGCTGCAGCGCAAAATTTGCGCCATCTCAAACTTCCAGCACTCACTGTAAACCTCCGCCCATGTGAGTGTACCCTGTACATTCACATTGGGGGGAGGGGGCAAACATCCAGCTGTTGCAAACTCCGAGCATGCCCTTTGGCTGTCCGTGCATGCTGGGAGTTGTAGTTTTGCAACAGCTGGAGGAACACTGGTTTGGAAACACTAAGTTAAGTAATAAACTTTCAAGTGTTTTGCAACCAAACTTAGTGTTTCCAAACCAGTGTGCCTCCAGCTGTTGCAAAACTACAACTCCCAGCATGCATGGTCTGTCAGTGCATGCTGGGAGTTATAGTTTTGCAACAATTGCAACAGCTGGAGGCACTGAGGTAGGAAACGGACAATGTTTCCCAACTAGTGTGCCTCCAGATGTTGCAAAACTACAACTCCCAGCATGCCCAGACTGCCAAGGCATGCTGGAAGTTGTAGTTCGGCAATATCTGAAGGATCAGATGTTGCCGAACTACAACTTCCAGCATGCTTGGGCAGTCTGGGCATGCTGGGAGTTGTAGTTTTGCAACATCTGGAGGTCCACAGTTTGGAGACCACTGTATAATGGTCTCCAATCTGTGCTCTTCCAGATGTTAGAGAACTACAACTCCCAGCATGCCTGGACAGACTGAGCATGCTGAGATTTGTAGTTTTGCAACATCTGGAAGAGCACAGATTGGAGACCATTATACAGTGGTCTCCAAACTGTGGACCTCCAGATGTTGCAAAACTACAACTCCCAGCATGCCCAGAAAGCCAAAGGGGACGAAACCCCCCGTGGTCGCACGGTAAGATGGCTGGCTATCAGTGATAGCCACCATCTTTCCGGGCGCTGCGGGATGCCGCGAGTAGCGGCAGTAATGTCCATGACGTACCTGTATGTCATGGGTCGGGAACACCTTGCCACCCATGACGTACAGGTATGTCATAGGTCGGGAAGGGGTTAATATACTTATATACATTTATCATATCCCCCCTTAAACGTCTCTTCTCAAGACTAAACAATTGTAACTCCTTTAATCGCTCCTCATAGCTAAGATGTTCCATGCCCCATATTAGTTTAGTCGCGCGTCTCTGCACCCTTTCTAGCTCCGCAGTGTCCCTTTTATGGACAGGTGCCCAAAACTGAACAGCATATTCCAGGTGAGGCCGTACCAATGCTTTATAAAGGGGGAGTATTATGTCCCTGTCCCTTGAGTCCATGCCTCTTTTTATACATGACAATATCCTGCCGGCTTTGGAAGCAGCAGCCTGACATTGCATGCTACTCTGTATATATATATTTATATATATATATATATTTTTTTTTTTTTAACTTATTTCAGTACAGAGTAGTATATTATAATTAAATAGATTTTTCTGTTTTTTTTTAAATAAAAGTTGTTCAATGCATATTGAAAATTGTAAAATTTCTCAATAAATTCTGTATTTATTTATTTTTTATACTTTTTAAGATTTCTCCTTGCTGTATGTATATAGGAACTTTTCACAAAATCTCCACCTGGACATATTCTTGGCAGAGATTCAGTCTGCTGCGCCGACTGAGACTGCTCGCATATATGTGTTGTCTCTATAGACAGCAATTTTCTTCTGAGCGGATTCCGCCAAAAAAATTAACATATCCGAAATCTCTGTGGCAAATCTTTTTGGAAACAATGTGTGGCTGCTGCACTGAAATTCTGCTCAGAAATTCTGTAATGTGACTGTAGCCTTATTGTTTACTTCCTCACTACTGAGCTGTGTGTTGAACACATGACCTGCCACAGAGTTTCATCCTCTGAACGTATAATAAAGTATAAAAAGTTGTGTTCACATCCATTTTTATGTTTCTCAATGAAGTCCCCATTCAAAACAGACAAAAATATAAAAACATGTTCAAAATGCTACAAAAATGCAAGATTCCTACTGAAGGACAGCAAGCAGAGATCTCAGAAACGACAAGTAACTGATTTAAAAAGTAGATTTGTGATGATACAACTATTATTAGTTCTATGACTTTGCTGGAATTGTCATATCCCTCTATCTATCAAATCTATCTAATATATTTAAGTGTCTGTGTATATATATATATATATATATATATATATATATATATATATCTCGTGATGACTCGCTCTTGCAGATAGGTGCAGTTGCAGTATAGAGGCAAGGAAACATTACTTTTCAAATCAAAGTTCAGTGTTTTATACACACTTGGCAAACAGCAAAAACAGTCTTAGATGCAGTTCAAAGAAAAAATAACAAAGTCCACCTGCATTTCTTAGGTGTTAGTTCACACCTGAGTCCATGCCGTATGGCAGTAAGCAGGTCTTTTCCAGGCCTCCAGGCAGGCTGCTCACCAGCTTCCAGACTTGGAGCAAACGCAGGGAAGAGTCCACCTCACCACTTTGGCAGAGTGAGTTCCAACATGCAAATCCCCGGCAGCTGGTGAAGCAAGCTGTCTTTAACCCCTTCCCGACCTATGACATACCTGTTCATCATGGGTGGCAAGGTGTTCCCGACCCATGACATACAGGTACGTCATGAACATTTCTGCCGCTACTCGCGGCATCCCGCAGCGCCCGGAAAGATGGTGGCTATCACTGATAGCCAGCCATCTTATCATGCGACCACGGGGGGTTTCTGACTAGCTGATAGCAGCGTTTCGCTATCAGAATACTTAGCAGCGCGGTGTGTGAGTCCCGATCACGGGGATCGGGACACACACCGCTCTGCTAAGTGTCCCTGACCCGTCCCCCGGCGTCACTTACCTGGCCATGCGGTGTCCCGAGCGGTCCCCGCGCGAGCGACGTCCTCCATGCGGTCCCGGGGGTGGTGCGTCCCGGAGGTGAGTTTCCGGCAGCAGTGCGGCATCTTCATTGGCAGCAGTGAGATCGCCGTAAAGCGATCTCACTGCTGCCTCTGGGAGTTTCAAAACTGCAACTCCCAGCATGCCCAGACAGCCTTTGGCTGTCTGGGCATGCTGGGAGTTGTAGTTTTGCAACGTCTGGAGGTCCTCAGTTTGGAGACCACTGTATAATGGTCTCCAATCTGTGCTCTTCCAGATGTTGCAAAACTACAAATCTCAGCATGCTCAGTCTGTCCAGGCATGCTGGGAGTTGTAGTTCTGTAACATCTGGAAGAGCACAGATTGGAGACCATTATACAGTGGTCTCCAAACTGTGGACCTCCAGATGTTGCAAAACTACAACTCCCAGCATGCCCAGACTGACCAAGCATGCTGGAAGTTGTAGTTCGGCAACATCTGATCCTTCAGATATTGCCGAACTACAACTTCCAGCATGCCTGGGCAGTCTGGGCATGCTGGGAGTTGTAGTTTTGCAACAACTGGAGGCACACTAGTTGGGAAACATTGTCCGTTTCCTACCTCAGTGCCTCCAGCTGTTGCAATTATTGCAAGACTATAACTCCCAGCATGCACTGACAGACCATGCATGCTGGGAGTTGTAGTTTTGCAACAGCTGGAGGCACACTGGTTTGGAAACACTAAGTTTGGTTGCAAAACACTTGAAAGTTCATTACTTAACTTAGTGTTTCCAAACCAGTGTTCCTCCAGCTGTTGCAAAACTACAACTCCCAGCATGCACGGACAGCCAAAGGGCATGCTCGGAGTTTGCAACAGCTGGATGTTTGCCCCCTCCCCCCAATGTGAATGTACAGGGTACACTCACATGAGCGGAGGTTTACAGTGAGTGCTGCAAGTTTGAGATGGCACAAATTTTGCGCTGCAGCTCAAACTCCCAGCGGCAAACTTGCTGTGAACCTCTGCCCATGTGACTGTACCCTAAAAACACTACACTACACTGACACTAACCTAAAATAAAAAGTAAAAAACACTACATATACACATACCCCTTACACAGCCCCCCCTCCCCAAAAAAATGAAAAACGTCTGGTACGCTACTGTTTCCAAAACGGAGCCTCCAGCTGTTGCAAAATAATAACTCCCAGTATTGCCGTACAGCCATTGACTGTCCAGGCATGCTGGGAGTTTTGCAACAGCTGGAGGCACCCTGTTTGGGAATCATTGGCATAGAATACCCCTATGTCCACCCCTATGCAAATCCCTAATTCAGGCCTCAAATGCGCATGGCGCTCTCTCACTTTGGAGCCCTGTCGTATTTCAGGGCAACAGTTTTGGGACACATATGGGGTATCGCCGTACTCGGGAGAAATTGCCTTACAAATTTTGGGGGGCTTTTTCTTCTTTAACCCCTTATGAAAAGGTGAAGTTGGGGTCTACACCAGCATGTTAGTGTAAAAAAATATATTTTTTACACTGACATGCTGGTGTTGCCCTATACTTTTCATTTTCACAAGAGGTAAAAGGGAAAAAAGACCCTCTAAATTTGTAATGCAATTTCTCCCGAGTACAGAGATACCCCATATGTGGGCGCAAAGTGCTCTGGGGGCGCACAACAAGGCCCAGAAGGGAGAGTGCACCATGTACATTTGAGGCGATTTGCACAGGGGTGGCTGATTGTTACAGCGGTTCTGACAAACGCAAAACAATAAATATCCATATGTGACCCCATTTTGGAAACTACACCCCTCACGGAATGTAATAAGGGGTGCAGTGAGCATTTACACCCCACTGGTGTATGACAGATTTTTGGAACAGTGGTCTGTGAAAATGAAAAATGAAATTTTTGTTTTGCACAGTCCACTGTTTCAAATATCTGTCAAACGCCAGTGGGGTGTAAATGCTCACTGCACCCCTTATTAAATTCCATGAGGGGTATAGTTTCCAAAATGGGGTCACATGTGGGGGGGGGGGGTCCACTGTTCTGGCACCATAGGGGCTTCCTACATGGGACATGCCCCCCAAAAACCCTTTCAGAAAAACTTACTCTCCAAAATCCCATTGTCGCTCCTTCCCTTCTGAGCCCTCTACTGCGCCCGCCGAACACTTTACATATGCATATGAGGTATTTCCTTACTCAAGAGAAATTGGGTTACAAATTTTAGGGTGATTTCTCTCCTTTTACCCCTTGTAAAAATTCAAAAATTGGGTCTACAAGAAAATGCGAGTGTAAAAAATGAAGATTTTGAATTTTCTCCTCCACTTTGCTGCTATTCCTGTGAAACACCTAAAGGGTTAAAACACTTACTGAATGTCATTTTGAATACTTTGGGGGTGCAGTTTTTATAATGGGGTCATTTATGGGGTATTTCTAATATGAAGACCCTTAAAATCCACTTCCAACCTGAACTGGGCCCTGAAAAATTACGATTTTGAAAATCTTGAGAAAAATTGGAAAATTGCTGCGGAACTTTGAAGCCCTCTGGTGTCTTCCAAAAGTAAAAACTTGTCAATTTTTTTATGCAAACACAAAGTAGACATATTGTATATGTGAATCAATATGTAATTTATTTGGAATATCCATTTTCCTTTCAAGCAGAGACTTTCAAAGTTAGAAAAAGGCTAAATTTTCAAAATTTTTCGATTTTTTACCAAGAAAGGATGCAAATATCAGTGAAATTTTACCAATAACATAAAGTAGAATATGTCACGGAAAAACAATCTCGGAATCAGAATGATAAGTAAAAGCATTCCAGAGTTATTAATGTTTAAAGTGACAGTGGTCAGATTTTCAAAAAATGCCCAGGTCCTGAAGGTGAAAATGGGCTGGGTCATGAAGGGGTTAAAGGGGTACTCCCGTGGAAAACTTTTTTTATTTTAAATCAACTGGTGCCAGAAAGTTAAACAGATTTGTAAATCCCTTCTATTAAAAAATCTTAATCGTTCTAGTACTTTTTAGGGGCTGTATACTACAGAGAAAAAAATAAATGCATTTCCTCTGATGTCATGACCACAGTGCTCTCCGCTGACCTCTGCTGTCCATTTTAGGAACTGTCCCCATAGCAAACATATGCTGCTCTGGACAGTTCCTAAAATGGACAGCAGAGGTCAACAGAGAGCACTGTGGTCATGACATCAGAGGAAATGCATTTATTTCTTTGATTTCTCTTTTGTATACAGTCCCTAAAAAGTACTGGATTAAGATTTTTTAATAGAAGTTATTTACAAATCTGTTTAACTTTCTGGCACAAGTTGATTTAAAGGGTACCTTTCATCAAAAAAAAACTTTTGATATATTATAGATGAATGTATGCAGAATATCTTTCACAAAGCATGTTATTAAAAAATATGCTTCTTTCTATTTAATTTTCCACTTTGAAAAAACGACCACTAGGGGTCTCCCTACCAGTCCTTTTTTTTATAGATTTCAGACTCATGCTGGAGTCCTAAATCTCAGACTGCAGCCGGGACACAGACAAGCTCAACACTTCTCCCTGGCAGTGAGCAGTGGTGAGTTTGTCTGTGTTCCGGCTGCTGTCTGACATTTAGGACTCCTGCATGAGTCTGAAATCTATAAAAAAGGACTGGTAGGGAGACCCCTAGTGGTCATTTTTTCAAAGTGGAAAATTAAATAGAAAGAAGCATATTTTTTTTAATAACATGCTATTGGAAATTTATTCTGCATGCATTAATCTATAATATATCAAAAGTTTTTTTGATGAAAGGTAGCCTTTAAAAAAAAAAAAGTTTTCCACAGGAGTACCCCTTTAAGGCTAAAAAAAAGGTGGCCTGGATTGTGGGGAATGGCCCCCACCCTACACTTGACCATTCCCAGTAAGAGCCATCCCGGATTGGCCTTCCAGCCATACTATGGCCACAGTGTCAGACTGCATCGCAGCACAGACACTGAATAAATGCCGGGTCTTACTTCATCATATATATATCCAAGATATTAGACAGTACTAGAACAGCAATAGCAGAAAATGGAAATATGACATAAAGCTATTCTTTGTTATAGAATAACACTGCTCAAAAAATAAAGGGGACACTAAGATAACACAGCCTAGATCTGAATGAATGAACTAATCGTATTAAATACTTTCATCTTTACATAGTTGAATGTGTTGACAACAAAATCACACAAAAATTATCAATGGAAATCAAATTTATCAACCCATGGAGGTATTAGCATGCTCCTGATGAGGTGGCAGATGGTCTCCTGAGGGATGTCCTCCCAGACCCGGACTAAAGCATCCGCCAACTCCTGGACAGTCTGTGGTGCAACGTGGTGTTGGTGGATAGAGCGAGACATGATGTCCCAGTTGTGCTCAATGGGATTCAGGTCTGGGGAACGGGTGGGCCAGTCCATAGCATCAATGCCTTCCTCTTGCAGGAACTGCTGACACACTCCAGCCACATGAGGTCTAGCATTATCTTGCATTAGGAGGAACGCAGGGCCAACCGCACCAGCATATGGTCTCACAAGTGGTCTGATAATCTCATCTTGGAACCTCATGGCAGTCAGGCTACCTCTGGCAAGCACATGGAGGGCTGTGTTGCCCCCAAAGAAATGCCACCCCACACCATCACTGACCCACCGCTAAACTGGAGGATGTTGCAAGAAGCAGAATGTTCTCCACAGCGTCTCCAGACTTTATCATGTCTATCACATGTTCTCAGTTTGAACCTGCTTTCATCTGTGAAGAACACAGCGCGCAAGTGGCGAATTTGCAAATCTTCGTGTTCTCTGTCAAATGCCAAACGTCTGCACGATGTTGGGCTGTAAGCATACCACCCTCATACCACCCTCATGGAGTCTGTTTCTGACCGTTTGTGTGGACACATGCACATTTTGCAGGGCTCTGGCAGTGCTCCTCCTGCTCCTCCTTGCAGAAAGGCAGTGGTAGCAGTCCTGCTGCTGGGTTATTGCCCTCCTATGGCCCCCTACATGTCTCCTGATGCACTGGCCTGTCTCCTGGTAGCGCCTCCATGCTCTGGAAACTACGCTGACAGACACAGCAAACGTTCTTGCCACAGCTCGCATTGAACTGCCATCCTGGATGAGCTACACTACCTTAGCTACTTGTGTGGGTTGTAGACTCCGTCTCATGCTACCACTAGAGTGAAAGCACCGCCAGCATTAAATGCGACCAAGACATCATCCAGGAAGCATAGGAACTGAGAAGCGGTCTGTGGTCACCACATGCAGAACCACTCCTTTATTGGAGGTGTCTTGCTAATTGCCTTTAATTTCCACCTGTTGTCTGTTCCATTTGCACAACAGCATGTGAAATTGATTGTCAATCAGTGTTGCTTCCTGAGTGGACAGTGTGATTTCACAGAAGTGTGATTGACTTGGAGTTACATTGTGTTAAGTGTTCCCTTTATTTTTTTTGAGCAGTATATTTCTCAACAGTATCATCTTATCTTTTATTTTAATAACAAATCTTAGTCGTCATGATTATATCCGCCCGCGTGGAATCATTTGGATGTGTTCACGGTCATCTCCCTCTTTATTATGTGCCTGGGCTATTTATTAGTATTATTTGAAGCAAAATCTGAATGTATTTGTCAAGTATTACTTTTCCGTTGAGATAGTAAAGTCAAGTCTGCAAATCCCAAAAAATGTTTGCGGAGCCTCCAATTCCCTTCATCTGCTTCACACTTCTGTATTTGGCTATACCCAGCAAAGCCTCCAAATGCAATGTTTGGTGGATAATTCAGCGCTGCAGGAGCCTCCTCATCCTGGGATTAATGTGCACTGTTCTATGGACATAACATATACAGTTTATGCCGCAGCCAAAGCCGATAACTTCCCTGAAAACATCCAGCGACCTTTACTTGAACTTCCCTTGTCAAAGTTTTTCTCGTTTTTGCAGAATCATTGCTGCTGATCTTTAGATAGGAAGTCTGAACTTTTCTCTTTAAATTGCCAGCGCTTTGTGTGAGACGTCTACAGGATATCAATAAATCAATCAATCTGAGCTTCACCTCATGACATGCATAGAATATTATCATTCTGGGAGAATTCCCCTATACATTGCTTATATCTTATTTTAGAAGTCAGTCTGGGGTTCTTTGGGTCCACCAGTGGAAATAATTCTTAGGGGTCTCCGCCCATCTATGCAGAACAAGTTGATGCCCACTAGACATGTGCAGAACCAAAAATGTTGTTTCTTTTCGTTTCGTTCGTTTTCGTTTTCAAAAATTTTCGGTTCTGTGAATATTCGGAATGCTGTTAATTCGTTATATTCGGTTTACGGATGCATATGCTAAACATTTTTTTCGTTTTTGGATGCATTCGTTAATAACATCGAATGCATTCGTTAATTCGGATCTTTCGTTATATCTGTAAAATTTGTTAAATTTAGCATTCGTTACTAAACGAAATGCACATTAGTTTCACTTGCTGATCCTCATTTGTAATAAATAGCAGGTGTTACCCTAACATTCTTGTTGTTTTCACCTTTTTTTTGCAGTTTTCTCTGTGTAGGAAGGCAAGTTTTCCTCAGGGAAACCCAATGAAGAAAATCTAATTAATTCCTTACATCCGGTTTACTGATAACGAATGCATTCGTTAATCGTTAACATGCATTATTCGTTATGCGTTATTTAACAAATGCATTCGTTAACTGTATATTCGTATTCTTTTTCGGAAATATTCGATTTTTTTTCGTGCATTCTGATTGTAACGAACACCCGAAAACGGGAAAATTCGTTAAGTTTAGTATTCGTTCCGAAACGAATTGCACATGTCTAATGCCCACTTTTAATATTGTAATCGTTCAACACCCAGAGCATAACACATCATTCTTAGACAATCCCATAAGAAATAGATCCAGGTAGCAAGTGATTGAGAACAAAGTTGGCTGCAAATTGTGTTACCTAAAGGAAATTTCAATATTTAGCTAGCTCCTAGGCCCCCTGGTGAAACATAGTAACATAGTAACATAGTTTATAAGGTTGAAAAAAAGGCCAGAGTCTATTAAGTTCAACCTATAATCCTAATGAGTCCCTACTGAGTGGATATAAATCTAAAATCCATAAACTGTAATGTTATTATTCTCCAAAAATGCATCCCCTTTAAATTATTTTACCGAGTTAACCATGACACCTCCTCTGGCAGAGATTTCCACAGTCTCACTGCTCTTACAGTTAAGAACCCCCGTCTGTGCTGGTTTAGATACCTTCTTTCCTCTAGACGGAGAGGATGCCCCTTGTTATAGATACAGTCCTGGGTATAAATAGATTATGGGAGATCTCTGTACGGTCCCCTGATATATTTATACATAGTTATTTTGTGTCCCCTAAGCCTTCATTTTTCTAAACTAAATAACCCTAATTCTGATAATCTTTCTGGGTACTGTAGCCCTCCCATTCCTCGTATTACTCTGGTTGCCCGTCTTTGAACCCTCTCCAGCTCCACTATATCTTTCATGTAAACTGGTGCCCAGTACTGTACACAGTATTCTATGTGTGGTCTGACTTGTGATTTGTACAGCGGTAGAATTATTTCCTTGTCATGGGCATCTATGCCCCTATTGATGCACCCCATTATTTTATTTGCATTGGCAGCAGCTGCCCGACACTGGTCACTACAGCTAAATTTACCATTAACTAAGACTCCCAAGTCCTTTTCCACGTCAGTCGTCCCAAGTGTTCTCCCATTTAATACATAATCCCAGCCCGGATTTTTCTTCCCCATGTGCATTACCTTACATTTCTCAGTGTTGAACCTCATCTGCCACTTCCCAGCCCAAACCTCCAACCTATCCAGATCCATTTGTAACAGTGCTCTGTCCTCTATTGTGTTTAACGCTTTACAGAGTTTAGTATCATCTGCAAAGATTGCTACTTTACTATTCAACCCCTCTACAAAGACATTAATAAATATATTAAATAGAACAGGATCCAATACTGACCCCTGTGGTACCCCACTAGTAACAGTCACCCAATTAGAATAAGTACCATTAATAACTACCCTCTGTTTCCTATCACTGAGCCAGTTACTTACCCACTTACACACATTTTCCCCCAGTCCAAGCATTCTCATTTTATGCATCAACCTTTTATGTGGCACCATATCAAATGCTTTGGAAAAATGCAGACATAGGACATCCAGCAATTGCCCCTGGTCCAGTCTGGAGCTCACCTCCTCATCAAAGCTGATCAGGTTAGTTTGACAGGACCGATCCCTCATAAACCCATGCTGATATTTAGTCAAACATTTATTATATATCAAGATCCTCCAAAATAGCATCTCTGAGAAAACCCTCAAACTATTTACATACAACAGAGGTTAAACTAACAGGCCTATGATTTCCAGGGTCACCTTTTCACCCCTTTTTAAATATTGGCGCCACATTTACCATGCGCCAGTCCTGGGGAACAGTCCCTGTTACTATATAGTCCATGAATATTAAAAATAGGGGTCTGTCTATAACATTACTTAATTCCTTTAGAACACGGGGGGTGAATGCCATCTGGACCTTGCTATTTGTCTATTTTGATTTTTTGTAGGTGGCACTGTACTTCTTCCTGGTTTAGACTGGTGACCTGTACTGGGGAGTTTGCCTTATCTCGCTGTATTTCACCTGGCATTTCATTTTCCTCGGTGAATACAGTGGAGAAGAATTTGTTTAAAATATTTTCTTTTTCTTGTTCCCTGTTTATAATTTCTTCCTCATTATTTTTTAAAGGGCCAACACTTTCATTTTTAACCTTTTTGCTATTTATATAGTTAAAAAACATTTCGGGGTTAGTTTTACTATCTTTGGCAATGAGTCTTTCTGTCTGTATTTTTGCGGCTTTTATCAGTTTTTTAATATATTTTACATTTTTCTCTATATCTCTTTAATGCTTCTTCACTGCCATCCTGTTTTAGTAGTTTAAATGCTTTATTTTTGTCATTTATTGCCCCCTTAACATTTTTATTCATCCTTATTGGTTTTCTTTTATTTCTGACCCTTTTATTCCAATAAGGTATATACTGTACATCTTACAGTCTCCCATTTAGTGCCAGTATTCTTGTTTTTGAGGACATTATCCCAATTGATCTGGTTAAAGGGGTATTCCAGTGCAAAACTTTTTGTTTTTTTAAATCAACTGGTGCCAGAAAGTTAAACAGATTTGTAAATGACTTCTATTAAAAAATCTTAATCCTTCCAGAACTTATTAGCTGCTGAATATTACAGAGGAAATTCTTTACTTTTTGGAATACAGAGCTCTCTGCTGACATCACGAGCACAGTGCTCTCTGCTGACATCTCTGTACATTTTAGGATTTGTCCAGAGCAGCATATGTTTGCTATGTGGATTTTCTCCTACTCTGGACGGTTCTTAAAATGGTCAGAGATGTAAGCAGAGAGCACTGTGCTCGTGATTCAGTAGAGAGCTCTGTGTTCCAAAAAGTAAAGAATTTCCTCTGTAACATTCAGCATCTTATAAATACTAGAAGGATTAATATTTTTTAATAAAAGTAATTTACAAATCTGTTTAACTTTCTGGGCTTCTCTGAGTTGATCAAACTTTGCCTTCCTAAAGTTCAATGTTTTTGTGGCCCCTCAAGAGATTCCCTTATTAAAGAACAATTTATAATGTATTATATTATGATCAATATTTCCTAAGTGTCCTTCTACTTGCACATTAGTTACTCTGTTGGTTAATATTAAGTGTAGTAGGGCGCCACCTCTGGTCGGGCCCTGCACCATTTGGGACAGATAATTGTCTTTAGCTATAGTCAGAAACCTGTTTCACATGTCTCAGTCTCCCAGTTTATATCAGGATAGTTAAAGTCCCCCATTATTATCACCTCATTCTGATTTGCTGCCTTGTTTATTTGCCTCAGTAATTGATCTTCTGGCTCTTCCATTATGTTTGGTGGCTCATAGCAAACCCCTATCAGATTTTTTTTTATTTTCACCTCCATATATTTCTACCCACAGTGCGGCCTTCAGACTCGATTTCACATAAAGACAGACTCCTACCCCTTTCCGTTTTGTCCGATCCTTCCTGAATAGACAATAACCCTGTATGTTGACCGTCCAGTCACAGCTATCATCCAACCAAGTCTCTGTCATACCCACTATGTCATAATCCTCCTCAGACAGCAACCACTCCAGTTCTTCAGTTTTATTGGACAGACTTCTGGCATTATTCATCATGCAATTTAATGGTGTATGTTTTTTCTTCCTTTGAAGCCTATCCCTATTAACTATTCTAACCCTTCCCTCCGCTCTACCCCCAGGTATATTAATAAGTCCCCCTCTCTATCTACACTATCTTTCCTCTCTACGTTGTAGGTTCTCTCACTCCCAGCCCCTAGTTTAAACACTCCTTCACCCTTCTAGACATCTTCTCCCCAAGCACAGCTGCACCCTCCCCAATGAGAGCCGGGGAGGGTGCAGCCCTAGAGCCGGTATCCGACAGTGAAGTCAGCACAGTTCTCCATGAACCCAAACCCCTCTTTCCTACACCAGCTTCTGAGCCACTTGTTTACCGCCCTAATCCACCACTGCCTCTCTGGTGGGGCTCGTGGTACAGGTAATATTTCAGAAAATAGGAGGTCCAGTTTGACCTTGTAGGCTAAGCACCAATGTATCCCATTATTACTGGAGTGTTCCACTTTGCAGTGCTTTGTATTTTGGAAAGCATTAACGTGAAAAAGACTTCAAGGGGAAAACTTTATGCAAATAGAGGGTTTTATGGGTGGGCGTTACTGGGCAGACAAGTGGTGGTGCTAAAAATGTTTCAAGATGGGGATTTCAAAGTTGATAATTATGATTGGATCTGGAAGTACCTGCATTCTAATGTTTAATTCAGATTCCAGGGGGGTGGGGGGATTTAAAGCTGGGGCTTCTTTACTGACTTCTTACTGATCATGCATAGAGGCCAATTTAGTTTAGTGAGCGTGTTTTGTTCATGTTTTCCTGTTTATCCAGTTTTGTGGTTTAGTATTTTGTCCATTTAATTTCATAGAGCTGCTGAAAGATAAGTTCATCAGGTGGACTTTATGCTCTCAGTGTTATAGCAGCAGGGAGGGGAGGGGGTTTATTTTATGGGGGGCTCGAGGACAACTCACTCAGGCTGGAGAAAGATTATGAATTGCACACAAAAGGCAATGAAGAATTAAAGAGGCTATAGAGGCTGTGTAGAAGTGTAAAGAGAAAACTAACACTTTAAATGGGCACTGTCATCAACATTTTTTTAATATGTTGTAGTACATATGTACTACAACATATTTCTAATATATTTTCATTTTTTTTATTTTTTATTAAAATGTTTTAATTTACATTTGAAAACTGGCCACTAGGGGTCTCCCTCCTAGTGGCCGGCTGCAGGCTGGCGCGACGTCACGCCTGAATTCGGACCGATGGCGGTCGGGCAATCGGTCTGAATTCATTCAGCCTGCGTTTGCTCCCTGCCTGTCAATCAGACAGGCGGGAGTGAGCGCATTGGCTCCCTGGCCACTGGCCGGGAGGCCACTCCTCCTGCACATGTCGCCGCTGCTGCTGCAGGACTCTGCGGCATGTATGTATGTTTAGGGGAGATATGTTCGGAGGATCAAGGTTTTAACACGGGGGTTGGGGGAGAGCGGGGTTCGGGGTTTTAACACGGGGGGTGCAGGTTTAGCGCGGCGCCGTGCCCATGGCCCTGACTTATTGTTTTCAACACAGGGTGCCTCCAGCTGTTTCACTACTACAACTCCCAGCATGCCCTGACAGCCAATAGATGTCAGGGCAAGCTGGGAGTTGTAGTGGTGAAACACAGCTGGAGGCACCCTGTATAGGTTAACTAAGGGCGGAAGTGTCGGCCCCAGCAGGCATCAGTGATGTCGTGCCTGCTGGGGAAGTGTGCCTGGTAGTGAGCACACTACCAGGCTGATAAAAAGGCATTTTTAATATAGTAAAAAATAAATAAAAGCAGGGAGGGGGTTAGGAATAGTTGGGCAATAGGCAGGGACAGAAAAAAAAAAAAAAAAAAAGGATGGTGGGAGCTACACTTTAAAGACCTATGGAGAAGGTCCATGGTGCTTAACTAACAATAAATGATAGATTATGTATTCATATCTAAACTGTATAGTTAAATACATATTTTAGATCTGTCATCCACCTGGGAGAGGCGGAATACAGGTTTCCTTAAAGGGGTTATCCAGGAATAGAAAAACAGATAATTTATTTAAAAAACAACTCCGCATCTGTCTCCAGGTTGGGTGTGGTACTGCAGTTCAGTTCTATTAAAGTGAATGGAGCCCAGTTGTAATACCACACATAACCTGGGGACAGAAGTGGAGCTGTTTTAGCTCTGTTTTTCTGTTTCTGGATAACCCCTTTAAAGGGCTTATCTAGTCAAAGACAACACTGTCAAAGAGTTTACATTCAGAAGGTCACTGGGGGTTCCAAATTTATCCCCTATCCTATGAATGAGTTGTCTCTTACCGGGCAACCCCTTTAATGAAATTAGTGAAAGGAGTTCTGCCCCTATGATCACTTTTTTATTTTCAGTTCTAAAACATTCAAGTACATACAGTATGTGCAAATAATAGCACTTTGCTTTCTATGAACGTCACCTATATTATTACCTCCTCTTACTTCTCTCCGGGGATTGATTGACATTCACTAATGGCATCTAAGAACACATGGAAATACTCTGTACGATCAAAGGCAACAACTCGGGCCTACTCATCCTTTAATAATCTTAAACTGTAGCATAGGAGCTAAGGAAGCCCAGTTAGTGTATAGAGATATACATTGTTCTTAAATTACAAGAATAATATTGTATCATATTTATTATAAAACTTAGTAGAAGTTAGATTTTATTGAACAATGTCAATAGTGTTGTACAAATTTTTATGGCCATAAAGAGTTTTTCATAATTCACTTCCTGTCTGGTCACACTAACGTAACATTAACATTTTATTGTATATTTTTAATATGCACTGTCTGGCGAATAAACATTACATCATCCTCATCTGTCTTTTCTGATAAATATGTACACTTGGCAGAAAAATAATACACAAATAAATAATGGATATTCAGCAGCTGAAGATGACCTAGAGGGGAAAAGAAAGCAACCAAAAACAAATAAACAAACAAACAAAAACAAAAAAAAACACCAGCTATGTACTGCATACAATGCATTTGTAAAGTCTTCAGACCCTTTCTCTTTTTTTGCATTTTTTTATGTTGCAGTTTTGTGCTGAAGTTTGCCCCCTATTAATCTGCACTCAAAACCCCATAATTAAATAATCACATAATAAGATTAACAAACCCTTTGCTATGACAAATTTGCTGAAATTTTGCTCTGGGATCTCCCGTTTCTCTTAAAGGGGTACTCCGGTGCTAAGGCATCTTATCCCCTTTCCAAAGGATCTGATCTGAGGAAGGGAGGGCACCTCCCGAAATGCGTCATTGCCTGTTTTTCTATTTTCTATTTAAATAAAAGTGGTTCCACTGTGAACCTTATAAAAATATCTCCGTGTCCATCCTCTTCATTTGAGGGAGCCGCAGTGCCATCACTAAAGGGTTCTTTTCTCCGGTCTCTTCTTCTATTCAAAGGAAAGGGGATAAGATGCCTGATCACTGGGGTCCTGCCGCTGGGGACCCCCGTGATCTTTTACGGAGCACCCCATTACCATCAGCCCCGAGAGCATACTTGATCAGGGTCTGATGACTGGCGATCACGGGGCCGGAGTATTGTTATGTCACGGCTCTGCCCCCGTGTGATGTCACGCTCTGCCCCCTCAATGCAAGCCTATGGGAGGGGGCGTAACGGGGCGTGACAGCTGTCAAGCCCCCTCCCATAGGCTTGTATTAAGGGGGAAGAGCGTGACATCACATGGGGGCGGAGCCGTGACATCACAATACTCCTGCCCCGTAATTGGCAGTCATCAGACCCGGAGTGACAATGCTCCAGAGGCTAATGGTAACAGGGTGCTGCGTGAAAGATCACAGGGGTCCCCTTCGGCGAAACCCCCGCGATCAGGCATTCGATTTGCCCGTTTCGATTTGTCCGAAACAGCTATTTCTGGCCCACAGAGAGCCTCAATAGGGGTGTAGAACAGTTTGCTTTGTTCTAACATGCATAGGGAGTGTGCTGTGTTATCCTGGCTGATCCATGCCTGATTCATCTTCACAAAGGTCAGTGTCTCCACGAGTTCTCCTTGGGGTGACTATTGCCCCCGCCACACTAAACACCCGCTCTGATGGCACACTACTGGCCGGGCAGGACAGCTTTTCCAGGGCAAACTCTGCTAGTTGTGACCACAAATCAAGTTTGGCTGCCAGAAGTCCAGCGGATCTTCAAGGTGTGTTGGCATGGGCATGTCAAGGTATACCACCACCTGCTGGTTCAGGTCCTGCTCCTGGTCTATCTGCTGCTGATGAGTTGCTTGACTATGCGGTTGAAGAAAGGTGCTCATCAGCGACTGTAGACTCAGGCTGCTGCTGATGGAGCTGGTATGGCTCCTGCCACCCCACTTCTCCCCTCCTCAGTAGCCATGGCAGTGGAAATTGAGCGCAGAGGGCCCCCTGATTCAGACCTGCGAGAGGATGGACAATGGTGCAGATAGAGATAGGCTAACTGGCTACATAGGATGCCTCTGTAGTAGGTCAGTTTGTCCTCCACAGTGGGTGTAAAAAAGCGCCCCATTTTGTGGTGGTAACAAGGGTCCAATAAGGTGGAGAGCCAAAAGTCATCCCGCTGCCGAATGGTGACAATTCGGCTGTCACTACACAAGCAAGTGAGCATGCATCGTGCCATTTGTGCAAGTGACTCGGAGGGACTCCCTGCCTCCATCTCCACTGCATACTGCCATGGTGTGTCTGGGTCCTCTGTCTCGCCTTCCTGATAACCCTCTAGCTCCACTGGCTGCTCCTGCTCCCCCTCTCCTGTCAAATGACAAGAAAAACCACCCCTTTGGCAAAACCTAAACTGTGCTCCACTGTGCCCCTCCCCCTCAGATTCAGCCCCCACAAGGCTCAGGTGGCAGTGAGATGTAGGCACCACATCTCCATTGCCCTGACCAGCCATCGTTTCCAACACGTGTTGCAAGAAATGAAGCAGTGGAATGACGTCATTCATCCCGTAATCCTGGCGACTGACTAGTAATGTGGCTTCCTCAAAGGGCCTGAGCAAACGGCAGGTGTCACGTATGAGCTGACACTGACTGACATTGAAGTTACACAGGGGAGTACCCCTATCCGCTTGGATCATGAACAGTGATGGCTTTTATCTGTTCGTATAGTCGGTCCAACATATGGAGGATGGAATTCCAAGGTGTGGCAACATTGCAGACAGACTATGTTGGGGGATACAGTTCTGACCCCGCAGCTCAGGGAGGTTGCTGAAGTGCATGCAAAGTTTACTTCCCATTGTTAGGATGTCTTGCAAATGGGGGGAACTGCTTGACAAACAGATTGAACATGTGTGCCATGCAGGGCGCATGGCTCAGGCTTCCCAGTTGCAGCACAGACAAGATGTTCTTCCCATTGTTAGTCACTATGGTTCCCATTTCCAGTTTTCGTGGAGTAAGTTGCTCCGGTTTCTTTACGAATGACTATTAGCAGTTCCTCCCCGGTGTGACTCAGTTCGCCAAGGCAAACCATGTGAAGAACAGCGTGACACCGCCGTGCCCTGCACACATGGTATGCTGAAGGGGCACTGAGACTTTTCTGGGCAGTGGAGGCTGAGGACATGGTGGAGGATGAAGAGGCAGAGTCGAACACTGTCACAGGACCAACGGCCTGAGAGCGGGGAGGAGGAAGCGGCGTGACCTGTCCAAGTTGGTGTTGTGGCTGTGCAGGAACCACATTCACCCAGTGAGCCATAAAGGACATGTGTTGTCCCTGACCATAGTTACAGCTCCAGACGTCGGCGCTGCCTTGCACTTTGGTACACACCGACAGGCTCCAGGACTGGCCCACCTTCGCTTCCAGAAAATTGTGCAGGGCCGGTACGGCCTTCTTTGCAAAGAAATTATGGCTTGGGACTCTCCACCTCGGCTCGGCAAAAGCCATCAGTTCTCTGAAAGGTGCAGAGTCCACCACTTGCACCGACCGCACATGGCCTGGCTGTGTATTTTGTGCTCTGGTCAGTAAGAAGTTACAGGTCCGGGCCAATCAGCAGCTGAGGAGGAGATTTTGAATCCTCCTCAACCTTGTAGCTGGCCTCTTTATTTTCAGTTCAGTCTGAGTGTCTCTTGTCTGGGACTGTTCACACATGCAACTTTGTTTAAGCCATGGCCATTTTAGTTCTGATTGGGTTATTAAAGGGGTGCTCCACTGGAAAACATTTTTTTAAATCAACTAGTGCCAGAAAGTTAAACAAATTTGTTAATTACTTCTGTTAAAAAATCTTAATCCTTCCAGTACTTATCAGCTGCTGTTATGATCCACAGGAAGTTCTTTTCTTTTTGAATTTCCTTTCTGCCTGACCACAGTGCACTCTGCTGACACCTCTGTCCATTTTAGGAACTGTCCATAGCAGGATAGGTTTTCTATGTCGATTTGCTCCCACTCAGGATCGGAGGCACGGATTACTGTCAACCACAGCACAAAGCAGTGACCAAAACGCACCTTTATGTATCTCTATGGGAGAGCCGGAGATACATGAATTATGTATGTATGCTTCTCAGCATTATTTCAAAAACTAGGAGGTTGTTAGTGTACTTATTGATCAAAATGTGCAAGTCCCCCCCCCCCCCCCCCCATTGTCAAGGTCATCTGAAACAGAGGGTCTGTAAACTAATGTGACCATGTTATGTTTCTCTATGTTTGAGTTTTTATATGTGTCTATGTATATATTTTGGCTAAACTAAATAAATAATCAACAACATTCCATTTTCCCAACAGCTGCAGTACCGATAGCTGCAGTATTAATTAGATCCCCTAGGGCCAGTAAAAACTGACTTGGTAGGTTTCTCAGGAAGTTTGTACCATTTCCTAATCAGGGTGCCTCCAGCTGTTGCAAAACTGTAACTCTCAGCATGTTTTGCAACAGCTGGAGCCACCCTGGTTGGGAAATACTGATATATGGAATAGGGCCTAATAATTTCTAGGGGCAAACTGCAAATATATACTGATATATCAAAGTACAGTAGGCTTCATAAGAAATTTACTCATGAGTAAACAGTAGTACAAAACAAATAACCCTAAAAACAAATTATGCACCATTTACCTGCAAAATACAAATAACATTAGATCACAAACATTATTGCCCTCATGTGTCCCATGCCACTGTATGGCCTATTCCTAATAACATGATTTGAGAATTTATTGTTATTTTAGTTCACATTCATTTCCTACTAAAATTATGTTTCACATTTTATATTTGATAAATTAGTCACATAAAATAATGCAATGTATAATTGTAGAATACAACTGCTTTGTGTTCTGAAAATTAGAAATGACTAATTAGAAATGTCTCGGTATTAATGAGGCTACGTAGAGATAGAACCATCTAGCATACACTTAGCGGTATTCTCCGTGAATTGTATTTTTAAAGTTTAATGAACAGCGAGCTCCAACAAGATGTCAGCGGAGGATTGGAGCACAAAGCTGAACATACATAAGAGATTGTGGGACTTACTTAGGAAATCTGTTTGGCAATGTAACTATACACAATGCAGAAAACTTTGTTTTTGAAAGCAAGAGGTCAAAATACCACAAAAAATTCCTTTTTTTACACATAGTCTCAGGGTGTCAGGGTTCTTGTTCGGATTGGTATATGCAGTTACAGAAAGTAATAAATAACTAGACAAATTGGTAGTTCTTCAGCTCCCCTCTTCAGCCAGGGACCTGACGCACGGCACTGTGTGAACCAACACCAAAGAAAATATAAGAAAGCAGAATATTGTGCAAATAAAAGCCGATTCTTTATTCAAGCCACGAGACAGCAGGATACAAAGTAACGCGTTTCAGCTGGTGTAACCAGCCTAACTCGTATGGGTTAGGCTGGTCACACCGGCTGAAACGCGTTAGTTTGTATCCACGTCGCCACTCGGCAAAATAGTACAGCGGTAGTCACTCACAGTTTAAGGCCGCACATTAACACATCCTTAACAGAGGCAAGCGCTATGCATGCATCCGGGTCCACCCCTGTGAAAATTCCCTCCTCAGTCTTGACTCCAGGGAGTTCTGTTTATTATCCGGAAATCACATTAGTTTTTACAATCTGACAAAAAGGGGAAGGGTAAAGGATAAAACTATGCATTGTTCTGTATGCTGATTGGTCATTTGAGTGTGGCGTAGCATAAGTCATTTATGTTGCAAGCCCTCTAGCTTGAGTTTTTTCCATCCTTCCACAAAGCCCATTGTTTAGACTTCTTGTATCCATAGTCTCCATCTCAAGGTTCTAGTCTTGATTACAGGCAAAGAGCAGCTCAGTAGGGATTCATTAGGGTTATAGGTTGAACTTGATGGACTCTGGTCTTTTTTTCAACCTTATGAACTATGATTAGGTACTGAATAACACATTATTATTATTTATTTATTTTTTGTGGGATATGACAAGTAAGCTTTAAAGGGGTACTCTGCCTACAGACATATTATTCCCTATACAAATGGTAGGAGATAAGATGTCTGATCATGGGAGTCCTGCCACTGGGACCCCCATGATCTCTGTGCAGCACCTGTGCCACACCCGGCATTCTAAACAGTATGTTTTGCTGGGTTTCCGCAGTTGGAAACGTGAATCCACGCCACGCCCCCTTTTGACGTCCCACCACACCCCCTCCATTCATGGTGTGACAGCTGATCCTTTGGATAGGGGAAAGGATGTCTGTGGGTGGAGTACCCTTTTAATAATTTATAAAACAGCTACTGATTGCCTGGCACACCATATGCTTGTGGCCACCATAAATCTTTATGTTAATAGCATAGTACTATCATTTACATTTTGCACATCGCTTTACAATATATTGTATATGTAACTTTTATTTGGTCTATGTTGCTATTTTAGCACCATATTGTGCAGTTTGTGGTGGTGGCAGCACTGTAAAGGGTTGTTTGTTACATAACTGACTAAAAGGGATGGTAGTCCTGTACACGACCGTTCTATTCAAAATAACCTCCAAGCCAAAAATCAATAATTAATAACACCAGCTGACCTACACCAGTGAAAAGAGGTGGCTTAAAACATAACTTTTAATTGTTATTCTCAATAAAAGATGCATATAGTACAAATAGTGCCGTTTTGTGCATGTACCCAATGATCTTTAAACCAGAGTATTACTGCTAAAAGAAGAAATCGATATTCCTTCATCAATAATATCCAAGTAGGGAGTGCTATAGTGTTATACAAGCACATCCGTTCACATAAAAAAGGTTGTGTCAAAGCACGTTCAACCTGATGTAACTAACCATCTAGTAGTCATTCAACATACAATTACTCCCTCAGTCATCCTAAGGTGGTGACTGATATGCCCAACGCGTTTCTATCGCCTATTGCAGCGATGTCATCAGGGGAGATAACATAGGAGTCAATCTCAAAAGACCGTCAGGGTATGTGTCACCTGAACGGACTCACACAAGGGGCCACAACATGCCAATGCGCATATCATGCGATGGCCTCTTGTTTGCAGTACTTAGATATATAAAAATATCAACAGAAAACCAGATGGATATATCTCCTAGAGTCCGGTGCCAATGGGGGCCTATCCTGCAAAGGAAGAGAAAAAGGAGCACGTGTATAGACAAATGGCCATATGTAACTGATCTTTGTTTATATCAATCAGCATAACGTTGTTCACTCACTCAACACCTCCAATTGGCTGCCCTGTAGAAAAGAAAGACATGGCCCTATTCAATATTCAGTTGTCAATTCCAACTGTAAGGAGAAAATGCTCCATATGGAGTGTACTCACTGTTCCGTGACTTCAATAGAATATACCGGTGGCGCGCACTCTCGCAGTGGCGAAGAGGCCAGCTGATATCCAGCCCAGCGCGCTGCCGGGGAAGCCGGCGTCTGACATTATATCCTGCGCGACCAACACGTCATGTCCGGTGCGCCCGCCCTGCTTCCCTGGGCGGCGCGTCCTATGGCGGTGCTAGGTTACCAGCACACGCCGGACGTGTTAACTGTTTATGGTCCATGCAGGAGGTTCATGCATTTTAATAAAGGTCAGTAAATTAATTATCCTGGTATTTCTAATATGGAACAAGATAGTTATCTCGGTTGTCACTGAGGAATCTCAATGCATATACAAATATTTAGAAACAAAATATTTGGTACCACACATTATGTGAGAACCAAATGAATTTTGCATTAAGTTAATCATTTATTTATTTAGACAGGGTCAAAAAACAGGAGTCACCTGTACCTTCCAATAGGGGAGGGGCAACGTGCATGAGGTCACGAGTGCGGCAAGCTCTACAATAAGCCAACTGGGTGGAGTAAATAAACAATGTACCCTGATGCATGAGTGCGGGTGAGAGAGGGAAAATAGGCTGGGCCCTAGGTGTGATAACCACCCTACTTGGCCCTAATGTCACAGCCCTATTCCTATGCGGCTTCACCCCTAATGGATGGCCCCGCTCTGGAACCTCCTATAAACCCTGACAATCCTAAGTTCCTATTGGAGGTCTATCTCTAAGACCCACTAGGGTCTCCCCTATCTATCTATATCCTCCAATAAAAAACTCCACCCAGTGCATCTTTACAAAAAGCATGAAAAATTAAGCTGCTCATTTAAGCCGTGGGGGGTATAAGTTTTTAACTTATGGATCCATTTGCACTCTTTTTGGAGTAACAAACGGTCCAAATCCCCTCCTCTTGGAGAGCTGCGTATGTGTTCAATACCCCTAAATCTGACACTATACATGTCATTAGCATGATGTTCCCGCATATGTTTGGCCAAAGGCGTATCCCTGTTATTACGGATGTCACCAATATGTTCAAGAACCCGTCTACGCAGTTCTTGTAGAGTCTTGCCCACATAATAGCTTGGTTTATGTGAGAATAGCGAGCTATTATGTGGGCAAGACTCTACGAGAACTGCGTAGACGGGTTCTTGAACATATTGGTGATATCCGTAATAACAGGGATACCCCTTTGGCCAAACATATGCGGGAGCATCATGCTAATGACATGTATAGTGTCAGATTTAGGGGTATTGAACACATACGCAGCTCTCCAAGAGGAGGGGATTTGGACCGTTTGTTACTCCAAAAAGAGTGCAAATGGATCCATAAGTTAAAAACTTATACCCCCCACGGCTTAAATGAGCAGCTTAATTTTCATGTTTTTTTGTAAAGATGCACTGGGTGGAGTTTTTTATTGGAGGATCTACGTAGATAGGGGAGACCCTAGTGGATCTTAGAGATAGACCTCCAATAGGAACTCAGGGTTGTCAGGGTTTATAGGAGGTTCCAGAGCCATCCATTAGGGGTGAAGCCGCATAGGAATAGGGCTGTGACATTAGGGCCAAGTAGGGTGGTTACACCTAGGGCCCAGCTTATTTTCCCTCTCTCACCCGCACTCATGCATCAGGGTACATTGTTTATTTACTCCACCCAGTTGGCTTATTGTAGAGCTTGCCGCACTCGTGACCTCATGCACGTTGCCCCTCCCCTATTGGAAGGTACAGGGGACTCCTGTTTTTTGACCCTGTCTAAATCAATAAATGATTAACTTAAGGCAAAATTCATTTGGTTCTCACATAATGTGTGGTACCAAATATTTTGTTTCTAAATATTTGTATATGCATTGAGATTCCTCAGTGACAACCGAGATAACTATCTTGTTCCATATTAGAAATACCAGGATAATTAATTTACTGACCTTTATTAAAATGCATGAACCTCCTGCATGGACCATAAACAGTTAACACGTCCGGCGTGTGCTGGTAACCTAGCACCGCCATAGGACGCGTCGCCGAGGGAAGCAGGGCGAGCGCACCGGACGTGACCTGTTGGTCGCGCAGGATATAATGTCAGACGCCGGCTTCCCCGGCAGCACGCTGAACTGGATATCAGCCGGCCTCTTCTCCACTGCGAGAGTGCGCGCCACCGGTATATTCTATTGAAGTCACGGAACAGTGAGTACACTCCATATGGAGCATTTTCTCCTTACAGGTGGAATTGACAACTGAATATTGAATAGGGCCATGTCTTTCTTTTCTACAGGGCAGCCAATTGGAGGTGTTGAGTGAGTGAACAACGTTATGCTGATTGATATAAACAAAGATCAGTTACATATGGCCATTTGTCTATACACGTGCTCCTTTTTCTCTTCCTTTGCAGGTAGGCCCCCATTGGCACCGGACTCTAGGAGATATATCCATCTGGTTTTCTGTTGATATTTTTATATATCTAAGTACTGCAAACAAGAGGCCATCGCATGATATGCGCATTGGCATGTTGTGGCCCCTTGTGTGAGTCCGTTCAGGTGACACATACCCTGACGGTCTTTTGAGATTGACTCCTATGTTATCTCCCCTGATGACATTGCTGCAATAGGCGATAGAAACGCATTGGGCATATCAGTCACCACCTTAGAATGACTGAGGGAGTAATTGTATGTTGAATGACCTCTAGATGGTTAGTTACATCAGGTTGAACGTGCTTTGACACAACCTTTTTTATGTGAACGGATGTGCTTGTATAACACTATAGCACTCCCTACTTGGATATTATTGATGAAGGAATATCAATTTCTTCTTTTAGCAGTAATACTCTGGTTTAA
The DNA here is from genome assembly GCF_029499605.1 of Hyla sarda. Lineage (NCBI taxonomy): Eukaryota > Metazoa > Chordata > Amphibia > Anura > Hylidae > Hyla > Hyla sarda. Next base: position 68,481,183 of record NC_079189.1, read on the forward strand.
AGATCATTGGGTACATGCACAAAACGGCACTATTTGTACTATATGTATCTTTTATTTAGAATAACAATTAAAAGTTATGTTTTAAGCCACCTCTTATCACTGGTGTAGGTCAGCTGGTGTTATTAATTATAGGCTGACATTTGGCACTTTTATCCATGGCACTATTATTAAGGCACTGTCTGGTATGAATATTTGTACTCTCAATTTACAATAGCCTCAGGTTACAATTTTCTTTTAGCACAAAATGTTCTTTTCTGGAACACTATAACTTGAATCCGTACTCAACATAAATTGCTACGGACAGTCTATATCTGCAATACCTGTCAAGGGCTGGAAGGTCTGACCAATCAGAATGGGCATTTCACTGGTAAAACACCTGTATTCCTGAAGTGCTTGCACTGACTGGCTGTCTGGTCTGGCGTCTCCCTACAGGGACGTACCGTGTTTCTCCGAAAATAGGACCGGGTCCTATATAAATTTTAGCCCCAAAAAACACACTAGGGCTAATTTTCAGGGTAGGGCTTTATTTATGGTAAGGTATGCACATTGAACAACATGGCGGTTCCACGGTATTTACCCCCCCCCCCATTATCATCATGTGATATGCGCGAGCTGCGCATATCACATGATGATAATAGGGGGGGGGGGTGTAAATGCCCCCCAACGTCCCTAACCCCCCCACCCCTGCCAGTTTATCAGCCCAGCGCTGCACCCCCCAATCCCCACATCGGGGTACTTATCATTTGTCACCCGCGAGCACAGCTTCTCTCCCCCCTGCCAAATAATTATCAGCCGCTGCGCTGTATCTATTCCTGTGCCCGGGCTGCAAATATTAAAAAGCAATCTTTAACTTACCTTCGTCCTCCATTCCCCCGTTGCTAAGGCACCGGCCTCATGGTCTCTCCGCTGTTCTGGCTGCTTCCTGGTGTTGTGACGTCTCAGAGCCTTCAGCCTATCACCGGCCGCAGCGATGTCCCGCCTCGGCCGATGATAGGCTGAGCCGACTGTCATGTAAGAAGCCAGCCGGCGAGCTAGAACAGTGGAGGACAGCGAGGTCGGTTCCTTAGCAACGGGCAACGGAGGTCGAAGGTAAGTTAAAGATTGCTTTTTAATATTTGCAGCCCGGGCATTGTCTAGGTCAGTGGTCTTCAACCTGCGGACCTCCAGATGTTGCAAACATTTGAAACATATGGAGGTCCGCAGGTTGGAGACCACTGGTCTAGGTCTTATTATTGGGGTAGGGCTTATATTGCAGCCCACCCCGATAATCCAGCAAGGACCTATTTTCGGGGTAGGTACTATTTTCGGGGAAACACGGTATTACATGTTCTGTACTACTCTTTACCTGTGCCAGGGTTAGCTGCTCCTTTGGACACCAGGTAAGGGTGGCTCCATTTGACTTTTTTGGGAAATTGTGTGTTTTTTGTACAGGACCCTGAAGAAGCTCCTGTCCTCTACATTGACAGTAATTTACAGTTCCCAGCAGATCTTTCTTACTTTTAGGTATATAAGGACTTGCTTTATCTATGTTAGGTATCTACTTATTTTTCTTTAATCCTCGCTTTTCCCTATTTTTTGGATTACATTTTTGGGGCTTCAGAACCAATTATCAGGTTTCCATAGAGTTATGATTCCCCCATACAATGGTTTCCTGGAACCAATTAATATTGTAAATTGATGGACCACTGTATAAGAGTCCAACTTCTTACCCAAGAAATGGTATTTTGATTGCAGCAAGTCCCAGCAATTGACTACCAGTGACAACTTATTTTCACACCTCAAGGAATCGTTACTAGACAAAAAAAGATTGTGGCTTGTCAGAAAATTGCTAGAGACCACTTGTTTGCTTTTAATTGGAAACATCTTATCTTCTATCCAAAGGATGGGGGATAAGATGTTAGATCTCGGGGGTCCCGCCACTGGGGACCCAATTGATCTCCAGGCCGGCAGCAGCTGTGTCTGGAACATGGAAGGTTGCAGCTTCCGTGTTCGTGACGTCAGGACACGCCCTCTCCATTCATGCCTATGGGAGGGGGCATGACGGCTCCCTCCCAAAGACGTGAATGGAGGGGGCATGGTGGCTTGTATTGCCAGTCATCGGGCACAGAGCAGAGTTCACTCCATACACCGAATGACGCGAACAAGGGGGGTGCAGCGGAGATCGTGGGGGGGAGGGTCCCCGCGATCTAACATTTTATACCCTATCCTTTGGATAGAGGATAAGATGTTTCCACCAGAGTACCCCTTTAATACAATGGAGGGGAATTAATCAAACAATTTACCCGTTTTTTTCCCCCCCTAAATTAGTGGCAGCAAATGTGGCAGCCCATTTTAGGGCAACTTTTCAGCGACTTTTCAGTTAGAACTTTTTAGAACTATAACCACATTGTTGACTGCTTTAGAAGAGTTTTTGCAGTGGTTAGTATGCTAACTCAGATTAACACCCACCAACTTTTTAGCTAAAATGCAAAACACTATGGGGAGCATTTATCAATGAAATTCCAGTGCAATTGATCAAAAAGTCACATAATGATGTGACTTTTTCATCATCTCAGCTCCCGAGTGGTCAAAACTTGCAACAGAGAGGGCATGCTAGCATAAACAGTGGTGCTTAATATCTCTGCTAGCTCAGATATGTCAAAGATATCAGGGCACAGGCAGTCCTGTTGGGCAGCAATTTATGTAAAGGCATGCGCCTCTACATAAATCCTGCAAGCCTGTGCGCTAACGGGGCATTTATTTGGACTGGTAGTAAAGATGACGGTATTAATAAATGCCCCCCCCCCCCCCCCCATGTATAAAGGACTATAGAACACTTGACACCAACACCAAAAACTCATGCCAAATGTGAAGCATGGTGAAGGGAATACTATGGTTTGAGGCTGCTTTGCCATGTTGCATGGGGATTGTGTGCTACAATCTAATGCACCTTCTGCTCCTGAGCAGGAAACACAGTGTGGCAAACACTGAGTGATGAATGGGGTGATGGAATGCAGTGGGTAAGGTGTAGTTTGTGATGCCAGGGCAGCCCCCAGTGACTTGAAAGATTTAAAGGAGAACTCCGGAATAGAAAAATTATCATCCATACTGCCAGCAGTAAAAAATAAACAGGTACATACCTTCCTTAACTCCCCCGGTGCCTTAGGTAACCAGCTCCGGTCTCCGCCGCGATCCTCTTCCTGGTTGCTGGTGGTCGACGAGTCATACTGCACTCAGCCAATTGATTGATCAGGTGATTGGCTGACTGCAGTATGACTCGCCGACCACCGGCAACCAGGGAGAGGATCGCGGCGGAGACCGGAGCGGGTTACCGGAGGCATCGGGGGAGCGTAGGAAGGTATGTACCTATCTAACTTGACTGATGGAAGAAGAGACTTTCACCAAAAGCTTTGCTTACCGTCAGGCTTTGACAACCCCCTGTGTGTTGGAGTTTCTCCTGAGATTGGCATGGCTGTAGTATTTGGAGATTTTCTTCTCCCTAGGCTTCTCCTCATAGTACTTGCACTTCACTCAGACTGAACTGCACTGAACTGCAGCTCCTCTCTAACTCCTTCTCCACATTAGATTGACTAGACACTCAGCACTCCTCTCCCCCCCCTATACTACATAAGGGCTAGGTTTGGGTGTCTCCCATTGGGGCATCAGGGTCTGGGTCCAACATATAGACAGCAGGGATGCGCAAGGCAATCTTTAGCCCACAGGACAGCCTTTAGTGCTGGGACACCACACCAGTACCTCACTTGATACAGCTCAGCCAACAATGTATAAGGCATTGTGGGCTAACTTTTAAGTGTTGGCACACAGTGCCTGGATCTGAAACAAAGGCCTTAGCCCAGTGACTTGATTAATAGTGTCCTTGCTCCTTTTTTAACCCCTTAACGACCACGGACGTATATTTACGTCCATGGCCGGCTCCCGCGATATAACATGGGGTCACATGGTGATGGCGTGGCATATCGGGTTGGTCCTGGCATGTAACTGAAGCCAGGACCCGGGGGTAATTGTGCGTGGCAGCGACCTCGGTGTGCTCGCTATTAACCCTTTAGACACGGTGTTCAAAGTTGAACGCCTCCTCTAAAATGAAAGTAAAAGCTTCCCGGCTGCTCAGTGGGGCTGATCGGGACCACCGCAGTGAAAATGCAGTGTCCAGATCAGCTAGGACGCGAGGACTTACCTTCCTCCAGTGCATCCGATCGGCGATTGATTGGTCAAAGCCTGAGATCCAGGCTTGAGCAATCGACCGCCGATAACACTGATCAATGCAAAGATATGGCTTTGCAGTGAACATTGCTGGCAATCAGTGTATGCAATGTTATAGCCCCCTATGGGGGCTATAACATTGCAAAAAAAGTGTAAAAAAAAAGTTAATAAATGTGATTTAACCCTTTCACTAATAAAAGTCCAAATCACCCCCTTTTCCCATTAAAAAACAAACAAACATGTAAATAAATATAAACATGTGGTATTGCCGCATGCGTAAGTGTCCGAACTATAAAAAAATATCATTAATTAAACCACAAGGTCAATGGCGTACGCACAAAAAAAATTCCAAAGTCCAAAATAGCGTATTTTTGGTGACTTTTTATATCATGAAAAAATTTATAAAAAGCAATCAAAAAGTCCGATCAATACAAAAATGGTACTAATAAAAGCTTCAGATCAGGGCGCAAAAAATGAGTCCTTATACCGCCCCATACGCTGAAAATAAAAAAGTTATAGGGGTCAGAAGATGATAATTTTAAACGTATACATTTTCCTGCATGTAGTTATGATTTTTTCCAGAAGTACGACAAAATCAAACCTATATAAGTAGTGTATCATTTTAATCGTATGGACCTACAGAATAAAGAGAAGGTGTCATTTTTACCAAAAAATTTACTGTGTAGAAACGGAATCCCCCAAAAGTTACAAAATTGTGTTCTTTCTTCAATTTGTTGCACAATTATATTTTTTCTGTTTTGCCGTAGATTTTTGGGTAAAATGACTGATGTCACTGCAAAGTAGAATTGGTGGTGCAAAAAATAAGCTATCATATGTATTTTTAGGTGCAAAATTTAAAGGGTTATGATTTTTAAAAGGTAAGGAGGAAAAAACGAAAGTGCAAAAATGGAAAAGCCCGTGGTCCTTAAGGGATTGATGGCGCCCTAAACTACTCACATAGGGCGCATAGAACGCATTCAATGGAGAATGTACACCTGACCAAAAAAGTATAGTGTACTTTTGCAACCGATGTAGTTTGTCAACAATGATGTTGGTGCTGGCTACATCTGTAAATTTATGCTGCAAGTTTAGCTTTTAAACTTGACTTTTTTTTATTTGACTGTGCTACAGGGGCTGTAAAGTTAGTTTAGTTCCTATTATAGTGTTTGTACCTGTGTTTGATGGCTGGTCTTGCAATTCTTGGAAGCTGCAATAGGTGGGGTGACTGATGTGTGGAAGGGAGAAAAGTGATCTCACACTTAAAAACAAGGAATCTTGAGACTTGTAGTTGGAGAGAGGGAACTCCAACAGGAAATTGCCACTTCACAAAAAGGAAGCAGTAGCATTATGAAAATCTCACAACACAGCCATTTAGCCCCAAGACAATCACGGATCCTTCCTAATCATGTCCATTACTGTCTGGCAGGTAACAAATAAAATCACCTTATAGTGGATAACCCCTTTAACCAAATCAAACAGTGAATAGAAATGTCTGATTATGATAAAATATATATAAACCAATAAACCAATCTCTACCATCACTTCCTTCTGTGACATTATACTTATGAACATTTCCTATCACAAGCAGAATGATTTATCCATGAGACATCCGACTGTGACCTTCACAATGCACAAAGCTAAAATTATCATAAAATACCATTGTCATAGGAAATACTGAGAGTGGTAAAACATTATAGTCACTGCACCAAGTAAACATATACGTCCCTTAGAATCAATTAATGAAGGTGACATATAGAAAGATGATGAGGCTCGACTGAGCGATGGCATTAAGGTGAACATGCTGTTCATACAAAAGAGAGGAAAAGATGTGTAACATTAACCACAGCTCCTGACAAATATCAAGCTTGTGCAGTCATGTAGCTGGTGAGTTCCGGAATATCACACGATAATGCAGGGAATTCGATGTTCCATATAATGGCAGCAAATGTCAGTGGTAATGCATTATCATAACTCATCCTTTTCTATGAGAACATATGCCGAACCATAGTCCTTGGCTCAATGCTTATCACTTATATCTTCATTAACCTCTTAAGGACGTAGGGCATACCTATACGCCCTACGCCCGGTCCCGGTGTTTAAAACGTGGTCACACCGTGATATTATTCATAGCCGGGACCCTGGGCTAACAGCGCGCGGCACAACAATTGGTATTAACCCTTTAGACGCGGCGATCAAAGTTGACAGACGCTTCTGAAAGTGAAAGTAAGCGCTTCCCGGCAGTTCAGTTGGGCTGATGGGGACATCGCGATAAAATCGCAATGTCCCGACCAGCTAGGACGCAAGTGGAGGTCCCCTTACCTGTCTCCGCCGCGTCCGATCTGGGTTTGATTGCTCCAAGCCTGAGCTAGAGGCTTGAGCAATCGAGCCCCTATCTCGCTGATCCATGCAAAGCTATGGCTTTTCAGGGATCAGCATAAAAGATCAGTGTGTGCAGTGCTATAGCCCCCTATGGGAGCTATGGTAACGCCGTGTGTGAAAATCTCTGAACTATAAAAATATATCATTAATTAAATCGCACGGTCAATGGCGTACGCGCAAAAAAATTCCAAAGTCCAAAATAGTGTATTCTTGGTCACTTTTTATATAATGAAAAAATGAATAAAAAGCGATCAAAATGTCCGATCAATACAAAATGAGTCCTCATACCGGCCCGTACGCGAAAAAAAAAAAAAAAAAATTATAGGGGTTAGAAGATGAGAATTTTTAACATATACATTTTCCTGCATGTAGTTATGATTTTTTTCCAAAGTACGACAATATCCAACCTATATAAGTAGGGTATCATTTTAACTGTATGGACCTACAGAATAAACATACGGTGCTATTTTTACTGAAAAATGCACTGCGTAGAAACGGAAGCCCCCAAAAGTTACAAAATGACATATTTTTTCTTCAATTTTGTCGCACAATGATTTTTTTTTCCGTTTCACCGTGGATTTTTGGGTAAAATGACTAATGTCACTGCAAAGTAGAATTGATGGCGCAAAAAATAAGCAATCATATGGAATTTTATGTGCAAAATTTTAAGCGTTATTATTTTTAGAAGGTGATGAGGAAAAAATGAAAATGCAAAAATGGAAAAACCCTGCGTCCTTAAGGGGTTAAGGGGATATTCTGCTTTTATGTTAATTACGTTTATTCACTGGATACATTACAAAAATACACTATATTCTAATATACTTTGTGTTTCAATTTCTCACCAGATATGGGTTTGCTGTCAGTGAATAGACATATTCTTATTCACATTCAGAGGCAGCAAACAAGTACATGGTTTAGTGTCTCCCAACTAGGGTGCCTCCAGCTGTTTGAAAACTACAACATCCATCATGCCCGGACAGCCGTTGGCTGTCCGGGCATGATGGATGCTGTAGTTTTCAAACAGCTGGAGGCACCCTGGTTGGGAAACGCTGACACAGCTGGTCCTCACCTCAGCTGAGAATAGATACAATTGCCTCTGGTCTAGGCAATGCTCTGTGAGCTGAACAGCCAGGATTCGACAGCTTTTGGATATGGGATGGAACCATGATTTTTCTAAAAAAAAACTCCAAGTAAGGTAAGCATAGACTATTGATATTAAACTAATATACGAAAAAATTTTGGGTGTTAAAATAACCACAGCATTATTTAAATCACAAGACTAAAACTATTGACAGGGTCAGATAGGTGCAAGGCCACGGTTTTCCAAACTGTGTGTCTCCAGCTGTTGCAAAACGACAACTCCCAGCATGCCCGGACAGCCGAAGGCTGATGAAAAGAGATCAAAAAGAGATCAAAATGTCCCATCAAAACAAAAAAGGTACCAATAAAAACTTCAGATCACAGCGCAAAAAATTAGCCCCATACTGCCTTTTATATGGAAAAATAAAAAAGTTATAGGGGTCAGAAGATGACAATTTTACACATACTAATTTACATGTAGTTATATATATATATATATATATATATATATATTTTTTTTTTTTTTTTTTTTTTTTTTAAATAGTCAAATAAAATGAAACCTATATAAATCCTTGTAACTGTATGGATCTACAGAATAAAGATATGGGGGGAGATTTATCAAAACCTGTCCAGAGGAAAAGTTGACCAGTTGCCCATAGCAACCAATCAGATTGCTTCTTTCATTTTGCAGAGGTCTTGTTAAAAATGAAAGAAGTGATCTGATTGGTTGCTATGGGCAACTGGGGAACTTTTCCTCTGGACAGGTTTTGATAAATCTCCCCCACGGGACTCATTTTTACCGAAAAGTGCACTGCATAGAATCGGAAGCCCCCAAAAGTTACAAAATGGCATTTCTCTTTCCAGTTTTGCCCACAAATATTTTTTTTTTCTGGTTTTGCTGTAAATTTTTGTGGTGAAATGATTATATTGACATCAAAGTACAATTGGTTGTGCAATAAAAAAGCCTCGTATGGGTCTGTAGGTGCAAAATTGAAAGCGTTATGATTTTTAGAAGGTGATAAGTAAAAATATGAAAGTGCAAAAAGGGAAAAACCCTGTGTCCTTAAAGGGGTACTCCACTGTTAGACAGGAGGACGGGACGTGACATCACGATGCCCTGTACCGCCCGTCATCAGCCTCGTAGAAAACTTAGCTCTCGGTTTCTGCAGGGGGGATCACAGGGGTCCCAAGCGGAAGGCCCCCCACAATCAGACATCTTATCCCCTATCCTTTGGGTTAATGAGAAAACAACAAAACATTGGATTCTATCTAAGTCCCTCTTTTTGCATTTTAGTATTACATCCTCTCTGTCTCTTTGCAACTCATACTACTCACTAATTCTCAGTTGTACTGGGTATATATTGGGGTGAATTCCCATATCTCCTCCCTATACTCTAGAATCTTTCATGTAAACACTCAATGTAAACAATGCCAAGAAATGTCAGTAGATGGCAGTGTTTTCTAACCTATGGGGGTTAAAACTAGTGTTTTTGGTAACTAGTTAGGCTAAGTTCACATCAGTGTTCCAGTCAGGTTAGCATTTTTTTCCGCTGAACGGACCCTAACAAATTGAAGCACAACAGACACTGCCGGTTGTGATGGATCACATTGACGTTGAATAGGGACTATCAATTTTCTGTCAAGTATTTGTTGTATGGCAGGTGCTGAACTGAGGAAAAATGACTCCTTGCAGTATTTTAGTACTGAAGTCCCATAGTTGAAATGGGCTTTCCCAGCAGAGTTCCTTTTTACAGAACACAACGCTAATGTGAACTTAGTAACCCTTTTTGCTTCCTGCCAGAAAGAATGGTACAGGTAAACTGTGCATAAGAGAAAATGCATTTGTTTGCCATATAGAAAGAAATATTGAACAATAAGAACCATCAGGAGCCCAACCACTTAATCTTTGGGACACTACACACGTACCCCTTAGTTTATGGTTCAAAGACCACGATGAGTGTAAATAAAAACTTTAAAGGAGTATTCTAGGCAAATAGAAATCCTTGCTTACCGCCACCTAAAACAATAAAACAATTAAAGAGCTCATACTTACCTCCACTTCTCTACCCCCCCCCCCCCCCCCCCACTGTTCCCACTGTCAGATCTTTCATTTTGACTGTATGACTGTTCAGCTAACTCAGTTACATAATTACACAGCCTGTGATTGGCTGAGCTGGGGAGTGTGATGTCATTGGAAGCTTACAGAACTGGAAGATGTGACAGCAGAAGCAGCAGGGGAGTAAGGGAGGTAAGTATGCACACGGGAGACAGTAAGCAAAGCTTTCTATTGGCCCCTTAACAATGTTATCTGGTAACAATATTGTAACATGTTATCACTATGACATCTAATTTCTGCAGAAATAAGGGCTGGCAGATTATGTGAGGAGGAGGGGATGTAAGGAGATCTGGGGGTGCATGGTTGTTACTTACTGTGTGTAAACAAATTTCTTAGCATGCATTTTTTACGATAAAGCAAACCATAGCTGGCAGGATTATTTCACATTTACTTTCCTAAACAGAACCCACGATAAGAGAGGAAAGACAGAGATGTCCAGTTGGCCTTTATCTGCTTCATCTGTCATCATCCTTCTGCTTCTATTTTTTTACACTACATTTAGATAGGGGGAAAAAACAGCTGCCAAAATGCTCTGCTTGATCTCAAACTCTTGTCATTTTGTTCATGGCTGTATCTATAGAAACCATTTTCTTACGAGTCCCATTGCAGAAAATTTTATTTTAAAACTTCATCCTTTAGTCAAATATTGATGACCCCTCTTTCCAGCTTTCTGAGATGTTGCAGTCTGTATAGTCTGGATCATTACTGGTTAACCTCTGATTGTCTGTCCCACACATAAAAGTATATGAAAAATATATTAATTAGTTAATAATAATAATAATGTTGAACATAGATGTAAGGACTAGTGTTGAGCGGCATAGGCCATATTCGAATTTTGTGATATTTCGCAAATATATGGACGTTTTATTTTCGCATATGCCAGAAAATAAGCAAATGCGAAAATTAGCATATGCAAAAATTAGCATAAGCGAGAATTTTCGCATATGCGAACGTTCATACGCCAGTCTCACACAGTAGTATTACAGCCTTCTTTACACCACACAAGCTGGAAGCAGAGAGGGATGATCACTGTGATGTGTACTGTGAAAAAAAACAAAAAACGAATATTCGTAATTGCGAATTTATAGTGCTATATTCGTGAATAAAATTCACATTGCGAATATTCGCGAGCAACACTAGTAAGTACATGGTTGTGGCTTGGTACCCAAGGCAAGGGGTTCACCCTTGACACTGCAAAGAAGTTGGAGAGCAGCTGGAAGAGCAATCACCGAATTAAATGGGCACTGTCAGAATCATGGAAAAACATTAACCTTTCTAATGTACTTTTTAAAAATGGTATCACCTTTTTTTTTTTTATAGAAAAAGTGGCTTATAAAGAAAACTATACCATTCAGAACATAATTCTGTCTGGTTGCAGCATTATCTTTGTCCTAGGTGAAGCACAGGCTGGTACAAAGTCCAGGAAGTTAGGGCAGGACTAGAACTCTTCTGTGCTCACTCCTGTCCGGTCTATCAGACTCCTATCTGAAAACAGAGAGAAGGTTACAGAGCAGCCTGCAGTGATTGGATGAAGAGACCCAGCACTGCACAACAGACATAGAGAGAAAGTGAATGCAGGTTGAGTGAGGGCGGGCTCAGTGCTTGCCTTGTGCATGCCTCTTCCAGAGCAGTGAATGTCCAAATAAGTAAGCAGCAGAACAGAGGGATTTGTGGGCAAAATATCACAGGTATGCTTAAAGTTCTTCAATCAATTTAATGGGAAGCACTGTATATTATTTTTTGTCTCCTTAAATTCCTCCCTTAATGGCATCCTAGTCTACCTTTTGTCCTAGAACTGGTTATGACATGATGCCCAATATCTAAACTGAGAATAGGGCAATACCCCCTTCAGTGTCATCTGCAAATATTGGAATTCTACTCTGTACCTTTACAAGGTTATTAATAAACATATTGAAAAGTCAAAACAGTACTTCCCCCTGTGGTCCCAACTTGAAACTGTCACCCAACCAGAGTTAGTTCCATTGATAGCCACCTGTATATGTATATGCTCCCCTGGTCCCAGCCTAATCTTCTGTGTGGCACATTATGAAATGCCTTTGTCCAGATATACAACATTCTCAGCTTACCCAGGTCCAATCTATAACTGACCTCTACATAGAAGCTGATCAGATTAGTCTGACAGGAACAATCCTTCATAAACCCACGTTAATGCTGTGTTGGAAGGTTATTTTCATTAAGATACTCCAGAATAGCATCACTCAGAATACTCAAATATACACCCACAACAAAAACTTACAGGCCTGTAGTTTTTCAGAATCCCTTTTTGACCCCTTTTTGAATATTGCCAAAACATTTGCTACGCACCAATCATGTGGAACAACCCCTACCATTATAGTATCTTCAAATATAAGGAATAATGGTCTGTCTAGCATAGTTCTTAATTCCTGCAAAACTCCGAAATGGATGCCATCTGGGCCTGGTGATTTGTGCATTTTAATGTTAATTTGGCAGCACCACACTTCTTGTTGGGTCAAACAGGTGAGATTTGCTTTAAAATATACATTATCCTTACTCATGTCATCTGACATGGGATTTTGGGGTGTAAATACAATAAAGAAGAAGGCATTTAGTAGATTGGTCTTTTCCTCATCCTCCTCCACCATAACACCCAGATTATTGCTTAAGGGACCAACATTTTTGGTTCTTGTTAATTCCTATGACAATCTCTCTGTTGCAATTTGTGCTAATCTTTTTTTTTTTTTTTTTTTTTTATAAAATCTTTTGTTCTTATAATTTTTAAAGTCTGAATCCCTTCCTCATATCATTCAGCATATCCCTAACCAGTAAATGATCATTTCATAGCTTCCTGATTTATATATATAATTTTCTTTCTTTTTTTTTTCTTTCTTTTTTTTTTTTTATTAATCACTAACACTACCATTGTACTTAGTGGAGGTGTGTTCTTTTATCTTCTGGGCCATATTTAAGCTGCCTTGCCTTGTATCCAGGTAGCAATGCATTTTAGAAAAGTTTTAATGAATTGGATTTTCAAAATATATTGTGCTATATAAAACTAATGGCTAAGCATTCATCTATGTGACTTATTTTGAGGTTGGAAGTTTTAGGACTTTATATCTAGGACAAACTATACTTTTTTTTTTTTTTTTTTTTTTTAGAAATAACATCTAAGCAGTCAATGCTATCGTCACATGAAAACTCTGAAGAACCTATCAATGCATTGTGAACAGCTTTAATACAAAATATATCATGCTTTGTATAACATGTAGGAGCTGGAAAACTACTGATCTCAGCTGCAATCACACAACATAGAAGAAGTACAGTTTTGGCAAAAGAACATGAACTAGATGTTTGAAGAAATATTGATGCTCTTAATGAATTTTGGTGACGATGCATCTTCAAATAGTTAGACTAGTATAAACCAACACAGTCATCGTTTGTATTGTTATGATAGAATCAATCTCTTGGAGCAGTTATTGGATGCAAAACCAGGAATGGTTTAAAACAAGAGAAGCCTTAGTCATATATATATATATATATATATATATATATATATATATATATATATATATATATATATAGATTAGTTAGGAGTGGCCGTATTAGTCCAGTGATGCAAAAAGCAAAATCATCGGTAGTTGCAGTATCTTGTAATACCTTTTTTATTGGACTAACAAGACTAACAAGATTATATATATATATATATATATATATATATATATATATATCATATTTATGATCTGTCTCTGGCTTTGTATTCAACTGAATGTTTAAATACTCCCAAAGTTGAGATTATTAAAGGATACTTACAGACCCTTCTACTAAATGAATACTTATTACACTAGTGCAACAAAGACCCAGAGGATCCTCCAATGGGATAAGGCTCCATCCAAAATTGTGGCCATGAAGTCCGGGAAGGGTCAACTCAGTAAAGCTGCCAGTGTCCTCAGGAATGGTTGATGTTATGGCTTGTGTATGTAATAATTTAACCTGTTCTATACCAGTGGACTTTGGAGAAAAAAAGAAGATAGTTGGCAGAAGAAGACCACGTAGTCTATGTAGTCCACCCTTATAATATTTTCATTTTATATATTCATCCTAGAATAAGAATTAAAAATAAATTATATAAGGGCAGATCAGATGGACCAGGTGACCTTTTTGTCAACAAGTCTCTATGTTTCTAATACTGGACAGTGTGTAGGGCTATGGAATTAGGGGCCCAGCAGTAGAAATGTTGAAAAATTAAATTGTGGGTGGGCTTCTTTAGTGTTTTAGAACTTGACCCCCTGGAGGGTCTTCTGGGCCGCTGATGGACCTAAGTAACCTTGCATTACCTTTTGTTTTCATGAAAATATGTATAATTTTTTAGTAAGCTATCCACAGAGAAACAAGAAATCATCAAGCAATTTCAAACTCCTTCAATTCTTGTTGTCATACAGCCAGAGAATTGATGTTCCAGCCGGTGTCTCTTGTGTACTCCTATAAAGTGAGGCAATTGTGGTTAGTAGGGACATAATGATGCAATTTATATCCTGGAGATTCATTAATCTGTGATCCCATGTGAAGATGACATTTCTGAGGAAATAACTTGGCTCAGGCTGGATATTGAGTTTAATATTGTATACTTGGTTGATCACTTGTTAAACAGTTTTGAAGTTCTAATTTATTTTATACTGTTTGGAACATATTTCTTCTACAATCTAGTAATTTTTTTATTTTTTTTATTGCTAAAGACAATGACTGATGTACTGCATGTTCCTCAAACGTTCAAGAATTTCCAGTAAGTAGGAGCAGGAAAATCTTGAATGAATGTTTCGTATTGTAGGATGTTTGACTCATCTTGATTTAAAGAGAATCTGACACCTTGTTATGCAGAGTTTTGGCACTGTAGTTTTCAGCAGCTTTACGCACCAGCTTGCATTGGAGGTGGTGAGCCAGCTCACCCAGTTCTCCTGTCTCCTCCATATTCCCTCATCTGCCTCGCCCCCTTATTAATATGCTAATGAATTTCGGAAGTGAGCACACACAGAGCAGAGCCTTCACCCGTGGCATTTATTAGCATATTAATGAAGGGAGCGGCACCGACAGGGAAATATTGAGGAGGCAGGGGAGATAGGTAAGCCGGTTCTCCTCCTCCATTACGTAGAGCTGCGCAATGCAGCTAAAGATTACAGTACCAGAATTCTGCATATACTGAACAAATTTGAGTAAGTAACCCCTCTTTGTAAAACTATTCACCTGCACTGTAACCCAGTAAATTGGGTTTAGTGTCGGTGAACAAGGTGTCATATTCTCTTTAACTAATTGCTCAAATTCTAAGGGGTTAAAGGGAGCACTGTTGGCCCAGAGGAAGAGAGAGGGCCTATCCCCCTGGTGTTGTATGTAGTGGTTCATGCTTTGTTACCCCACCTGTTATTTTTATTTAGATTCCACATTTACATTGTCAGCCTTCCTTCTCTTGGCCATGTTGGTTTGTGGACAACTCTAACCAGTTACCAGGAAACAGAGTTTTGGATGCACTGTCAGTTGTAGGATGAGGAGTCATGCAGAGCTTGATACTAATGCAGGGGTGTTGAATACTGTCCATGGAACTGTTATATGAAAGAGGAGTTGGTAGGAGCATATATCAGGCATAGTAGATGGGAGGAAAAAACAGAGAGTATAATAGTGACCACTTGCCAAATTAGTGGGACCTACTGGGTGTATAATAGAACTGTGGGCCTGTTTGTAGATTTAGTGTGACAAGCTGGTAAGACGCTACTAAAGACTGAGTCTTGCACACTTGTAGCTAAGGGAGGTCAAGATGAAATGTAGTGATGTAGCAGCCATAGGGAGCCATAGAAGCACAGAGCAATCCCCAAAAGTGCCTGGGGCAACCCTGTGCTTAGATCATGAGCTAGACAAGCTGCAGCAAAGACCCCCAGCAGAATGGAGGGTTTGGTCATGCAGCCTATAGTCACTTCAATGCCCTAGACCTTATGTAAACCTTGGTTTCAGGACCATCCTTAATGGTCATGTCACTGTGTAATAAAGTTTTTGATTGTCTTAATGGGCAAATCCACCCAAAATAGTAGTTTTAAATTCTCTACTGATTGTGGCTGTGAAGGACATAAGGTATGAGCCAATGTGCCCTAAAAGGCAAAAAGTTCCTTCTTGACCCCAATCTGACTAGATAAACCTTCATACAAGACGTTTAAATGTTCATTGACATTTCAAACAACTTTCCCCCATTTCGTAGCCTATGTCCTTCCTAACATATTTGTACTCCTTCTGAAAAAAAGCTAAAAAATTTTTGTCCGCAAGGTGTTTCATTTCTCTTCAGTCTACTGTTCACTAATTTATTATTAGGGGAATTGCATCTCAAATAACAGATCAGGATGGAGCACAGGAAATGGGAGTTGGGCTTAGCTACTACTCTGTGTCTGAAAAAGTCTGGGCTGTGTACCTACAAACTGTGAGCCTATCTCCATTCTCTAGAGGATCCTCATTATGCCTGAAAGGTAAATTAAAGTTTCCCTCTCATATCAGCAGCAGTTTGATGGTTAGGGTAACCCCTTCCTTGTTGTGCTTATGCTGTTTCTTTCCTTTTTGCTCCTACAGCACCTTGCAAACACAGGACATCAATAACCCCTTCTCTACACACATGTCATCTATAGTACGATACTGTAAATCATCCCCTAGCACAATGCTAGCCTATTCAGCTCAGTGCACTTTCACTAGCACTTTGTCATAATATACAGTAACAGAGAGGAGCAAATGTTGTGATTTTTCAGAGAGGTAAGGGAAAGATAATCTAGGTGTGAGTACTGCTAATAAACAGCCCAGCTCTGACCCACTGAATAGGAAATAATAAAAAATAACTCCACCATGGAGGGGATTCAGTTAGAGTAGTTAGAGCCTTTAATCACCTTGCCACCAATGGGAATGTTATTATTTTACCATGGTTTTTCTTTCTTTATTTATTTTTTTTAAATGGGTCCAAAATAAATTGGCTTCATTGTTCAGAAACTAAGCTAAAAAATACTATGTTGTCTAATAGTTATGCATGATAAAATTCTAGCACTTACTGCATTTGATTTATATATTGTACAGAAAAAAATATGCTTGAAGATGCATGATTTGGAGCACTGTAGTAAAAAAGTGCAACTGTAAACCTTATAAAAAATTTCCAGGGAGGGCAAAAAACTGAAAAAGTGCTCAGACTGCCTTAAAAAAAATAATAAGAGTACTCATTGCCTGATTCCTCTGTGCTGCTCTTTTGGCAGTGCCCAGGTCCCTGCTACTCACAGCTGCCTGGTGTACTGTTAACATACAATAAATGCATGCTCATGCAATCACTGGAACATTGGTGACCCAACTCAGCCAGTTATTGACAGGAAGCTGTGAACAACAGGGACCAGGCACCCTTACATGGCAGTGGCAGGAGAGAAAAAAGAGGATAACAGCAGCACCCCTGCTAGCGCTAAGCTATATGTAGATAGAAAGAGCACATAGAGTTCCCTTTCATCCTCCCCCACCTGGAGCCAGGCCTCGTGCTATGTTGATAAAACTCTTATCCTCCACAGATAGGGATCATATTATAAGGATGGCGAGAAGAAATGTAGAAATAGTGATTGAAGGTAGTAAGGTGGGAATATTCCCAGACTTTTCAAAAGAAACTCAGATGGCAAGGATGAATTTCTTACAGGTTAAGAAAAGGTTGAGAGCGGCAGAGATAAGATATTCACTAATATTACCGGCCAAGTTTAGAGTAGAGTACAAGAATCAGACAATGTTTTTTTATGACGCCAGCAGAAGCTTCAGAGTGGCTGGATAGCGAAGAAATTAAATAAGTGCTCCTTCAAGCAAGTAGTTTCTAAGTTATTTTTTTTTCTCTTATTTTTGGAGGGTAGCATTTTTTTAAGATGGCGTGGGTAGGCGGAAGTTAGGCTCAGTAGAGAGGAACGCAACCCATGGAGGGGAGAGCGTACCAAGAGAGAGGGGGAGGGAAAATGGCACTGGCAGAGGCTTTTTTTTTGTTTGTTTGTTTTCCTCCTTCTTTCTGCTATTAGATGGTAAATATATTAGTATGGAACATTAGAGGATCAGCAGAAAGAATAAAGAGAGCTGCAGTGTTCAAGGTAATAACCAAACATCTGCCAGGGGTGATATGCCTCTTGGAAACCCTTTTAAATAAGGAAAAAATAGGGATGTTAAGTCGTAAATGGATAGCGACATCGTACCACTCAATCTACTCGAATTATGCAAGAGGAGTCAGCGTGATGATACATAAGGGGGTAAAGTTGCAAGTGTTGGAAAAGAGAATTGATAAAGAAGGAAGATATATATTTTTGATGGTAGAATGTGGGGGAAAGAGGATGATCTAGGCCTATGTATATATTATGCCCCCTTCAATTTTTTAGCGCTGCAGAGTTTATGCCAATTTATTAATGACATGGGAAATGTCCCAGTGTTAATTATGGGGGATTATAACACAGTTATTCAGGAGGACTTGGATAGATGGAGAAAAAAATGAAAATAAGGGAAGAGTACCCAATCTGGGGTTGGAGAAATTTTTGAATGAGATGGGGTGGAAAGATATATGGAGGATCCAGAACCCAGATAAAAAAATATTTTCATGCTTTAATAAATCTAAACAAACCATGTCTAGAATAGACATGGTGTTGGGATCACAGGATATGATAAAGGAGGTGAAAGAAGTGATATATGAGCCTAGAAGCATCTCAGACCACTCACCAATGCTGATAAAAATGCACTGTAATAGAAGAAAACAACAAAGAAGGCTATGTGTTAGTCCATATTGGTTGGAGTTATGGGGGGGGGGGGAAGAAACAGATATGGTGGGAAGGATTTCTGAATTCTTTATGTTAAAAGAGGGGACAGCCTCGGTTAATGTGGTCTGGGATGCGGCAAAGGCCTATATAAGAGGGTTAATGATCGAAAGAATGGCAAGAGTAAGGAAGAAAGCAAAAGAAGAAGAGGAGGAAGTGAAAGGGCGGATAGAGATAGCAGAAAGGCAATATAGAAATACAAGATCAGTGGAAGATAAAGATAGTTGGGTAAAGGAGCTGAAGGAATATGAGACTGTGATCAAGAACTAAGCCATCAAATGATGAATAGAGTATATAGTCAGAAATATTTTGAGGGTGGTAGACCAGGAAAATTTTTGGCAAAAATGATTGAGGACAATACATAAAAACAGAAATAAAGGCAATAAGAGATAAGCAAGGGAAGATAAGGAACGAATAAAAAGAAATTTTAGAGGTCTTCCATGAATATTATAGTAAATTATATAAAACACAAGGTGAAATAGACAGTTTGGAGGTAGAAAGATATGTATCAGATTGCTGTCTTCCAAAAATAACTAGTATAATGAGGGAGGGGTTAGGGGCAGAGATTAGAGAAGAGGAGGTAAAATAGTAATAAAACAAGCCCCAAAAGCTAAAGCAGTAGGTCCAGATGGGCTCGCATTTGAGTTATATAAAGTGTTTGGAAAGGTATTGATTCCGAGGCTAGTAGTATTATTTCATGAAATATTTAAAGGGGGGCAACTACCAGAGTCTATGAATAAAGCGATTATTATCCTTATTTTGAAGCCAGGAAAAGATGCAGCGGAGCCGGGGTCATACAGGCCAATTTCTCTGTTAAATACAGATATGAAAATTTTGGCCAAGATATTGGTGAACAGGTTGGCTGGTGTGACCTCGGGTCTGATAGGTAAAGATCAGTGTGGATTTAGGCAGGGGTATAGCACAGCAGACAATATAAGGAGATTGTTTGCGAATATACAAGAGGTGAGGGGGGGCCACTCCATCCTGTCACTTGACGCAGTCAAGGCTTTTGACAGGGTGGAGTGGCCTTATTTATGGAAAGTACTAGAAGGTTTTGGGTTGGGTGAGAGATTTATAAGATGATACAAATTTTGTATAAGAAACCAATGGCGGGAGTTTTAGTGAATGATGAAGATAAAGAGGGGTTTCCACTTACCAGAGGTACAAGACAGGGTTGTCATCTCTCCCCCTACATCTTCTCCCTATATATAGAACCACTTGCAGTAAAAAATAGGAAGATGAAAGAGGTGGAGGGGTTTGGGTGTAGGGGGAGAGAGGACAAAATATTGTTATTCGCGGACGATATTCGGATGTACGTTTCCAATACAGATCATATGCTGGATAAAGTAATAGCAACAGTGGAAAGCTTTGGTAAGATATCAGGACTACAAGTAAATTGGGAAAAAACAGTGCTGCTTCCCTTAGAATGGAGAATAGAGCATAGTAAGGTTAGGGTGTTAAAAGAACAATAATCCTTTCGCTACTTGGGCATTGTAATTTCCAAAAAGGTAGAAGATTATATAAAAATAAATATAGATCCGTTGCTGCAAAAGATAAGGACTAGATGTAAGATTTGGTGTGGACTTCCATTAAGTATGGCGGACAGAATTAGTTTGATAAAAATGATAACTTTACCCCAATTGCAATATGTTTTATTAAATAGTCCAATTTGGTTAGGGGAAAGAGTATTCAAGCAAATAGAATCTCTGTTGAGAGATTTAATCTGGAAGGGGAGAAGACCAAGGATAAAATTACAACATTTAATAAAGGAAGCGAATAATGGAGTCCTGTCAGTTCCGGATTTTAGAACTTATTTTTGGGCAGCACAGTTAACCCATCTAATTAGATGGAAAGAAATGGACTATTTGAGAGGAGTAGTAGGGAGTAGGGGAGAAAAATGTGTAGGAATATGGGAATGGTTAGAAGGAGGTCAATTAAGTATTAGAAAAGGAGCAGGGGCAACGTTATTACAATTGGCACGAAAAGTGTGGGAGAAAATAAAGAGTGTAATAGCACAGAAGAAGGCAACACGATATACACCATTATTTGATAATAAAAAGTTTGAAGAAATCACTAAAACACAAACAAAAGAATTTTGGTATAGATACAATATAAGATTTGTGGCACAAATATTAGAAGGAAATGGGTTAAGACCATTTTATAGTATATGTAGAGAATATGGAATTCCGGAGAACCAGGAGTTTAGATATTTTCAATTAAAACACACGGTGAGTAAAGTAAAGGAAAATGAGTGGCTGATGGTACAAGAAGAACCACTAATGAAGGAGGTGATGGAGGAAGAAATTAGAAGGGCAATAATAAGATTGTAATACTTGAAGGCCTGTAGTCAGCTCGAGACCTTTAATCCCTGGTAGATTATTATAGTGGAATATTTTTTTTTTTTTCTTCTTCTCTTTCTCCTTTCCTCCCTTTTTCTATAGTTGCTGTCTCCTCTTCTTTGGTATATATAACATATGAACAGCTTCGAGGGGGGGAGGAGAGGTCGGAAGGAGTTTTTTTTTTTTCTCTCCTTTATCTTCCTTTTTTGTATGGTTGATAGTTGTAGAAGGAAGAGGAATGTGGAATTCAAAGAATTAAATAGCCTCAAATACCTATAATTCCTCGCCACCCTGACAGACCAGGGTGAGTTAAATACCGCCCTGGAAGGTTGGGGGATAGTCGGCCAGAGACTGCAACCAGTAAAAAGGGCAGCCTAGGGCCGGTGTGAGGTGGTTTTTTGCGCCCCACGTAGATCCATGCGTCCGCTCCTCCCCCAGCTCTCCGAACATTTCCGAAGCTAGAACTGGGGGAGGGCAGAGCAAGGGGAGAGAAAAGGTTCACGCCCCCTCCCTCATCTCCCCTCCCTAAGCTTGGCTGGACGCAGATCTCTACGGCACGCCCCCTCCCTGAGGACATAGATCGCCACGGCAGGTCCCCTCAAAGGGGCACATACTGCACGGCTACAGGCTAAAGGGGGACAAAGGAGGACATACTGTACGGGCTAAAGACTGCACAAGCTAAAGGGGGACATACTGAGCTCTATGTGTAAAGGGGGACATACTGCACGGGCTAAAGGGGGACATACTGTATGTGCTAAAGGGGGACATTTAGCCCGTACAGTATGTCCCCCTTTACACATAGTGCAGTGCTCCCAATGAGCTCTATGTCCTCAGCTGGGGGAGATGAGGGAGGGGACCTGCCGTGGAGATTTACGTCCTCAGGGAGGGGGCGTGGCCGTAGAGATCTGTGTCCAGCCGAGCTCAGGGAGGTGAGGGAGGGGGCGTGAACTTTCTCCTTCCCCTTGCTCTGCCCTCCCCGAGCTCTAGCTTCGGAAATGTTCGGAGAGCTGGGGGAGGAGCGGACGCATGGATCTACGGGGGCGCAAAAAAACACCTCACACCGGCAAGTCGGGGGAGAAAGGGGTAGGAAAAATAAGAGGTAAAAGGAAAATAATAAAAGGAAAAATATTAAAAAACCAAGAGGTGATGGGAGTGATGTATGTGTATTTTTTTTTAATTTATTTTTATTTATTTATTTTTTCCTCTGGCCTCCCTCCTCTATCTGATCCTATCTCTTTATGGGGGGGTTGGTACCCCCAAATCTGTGCTTCTGATTAATTGATTTATTTCTTAATTTATTTGCTCCTGTTGTTAAGGTTATAGAAATAGGGGAGGACATAGGGGTGGAAAGGGTGGGAACAGTACAGGAAGCGATAAATGACAGTTAGGAGGTGGGAAGTGGGGGAGGGAGGGAGGAAGGCGGAGGGAGGACTGCAGGCCTCAAGTAGTAAGTTAAATAAGGAATATTGTAATGCGAGGATTAATGTAGAATTGAAACAAGATGTGGAGAGAGCAGAAATTCACCAGGCACTGCAGTACTGCCTCATACAGCGTGTACGGGATGAGATCACACCTGCAACAATTGGACCGCTGCTCTAAAGTCTCTTATAGCCGGGGGTGCTCACTATGCAATACAGCGAACAGCAACCAGGTATGGAAGTAGTGGAAATAAGTGGCACTCACCCCAAAGATGACTTTGAAAACAGGAACAGGATTTAATTCCAAATAACAGCTTACACGTAACAGGGAACAGATAGTCTTCAAGCGGGGAGGACAAAGACCGTAGCCACGGTCAGAAGCGGGGGCACACCACGAAGCAACAACTAGTTTCAAGTCATCACAACGCTTCCGGTTGCAGGTGTACGCCTTCCCTAAGCAGGTGGGTTACTTAAATACACACCTTCACATAGCGCGTCACAGGTACACAAAACAAATAGTGAACAACAATAACAGTATGTTTTAACATGTGGAAGATGCGAGCTCTCATAGTGCAGCAAGACAGCATAGAATGCCTTGCTGCACTATGAGAGCTCGTATCTTCCACATGTTAAAAATAATATTCCTTATAGTCAGTTTTTACGACTAAAAAGAGTAAATAGTGATTCTAACACTTATCAGATGCAGGCAGAAGCCCTCACTACACGCCTCCTTGAACGAGGTTACCCCACGAAGAAAATTGAACAAGGCTATGAGAAAACCGAAAAAAAAGCACAAACTGAGCTATTACGTCCCAAAAAGAATAGAGCTGCTAATAGCAATATAGACAATTCACTTTTTCTTTTGCCAATTCATCTCTTAATGATATAATTTGGAAAGTCATCTATGACAACTGGTATTTTTTTTTAAAATGAAGATGAATTAGGAGCCCTGGCTAGAGAAAAACCAATAGTCACCTTTAGGAAATCTAAAACCATACGTGAGGTAAATAAAAAGAATAAAAACAGGAGGTCTCAGGTTGTTACCAACTGGCTGACAGACTCAGAGCCGAAAGGGAATTACCAATGCCGGAATTGCAATTATTGCACTTATAATTTAGCCAAGAGAAACTTTTCCCTTGGCGGCTCCGAGATATATGTCAATCAGCTGATAACTTGTAAATATACCCATGTTGTTTATTGTTTAATATGCCCTTGCAAATTCTTTTATGTGGGCAAAACGAAACGTGCATTATGCACAAGAGTGAGGGAGCACCTCTACTCTCTCAGGTCCGGAAAGGGATCCCCCAGATTTGTCTCACATATAGTCCTGTGGGGTTAAAATTTGCCGCCCTGGAGAGAGTGGGAGTAGCTCCAGTGGGTGAAGACAGGGATCGCTACCTATTACAGCGTGAAGCGCTATGGATTCTTAAGCTGGATGCCGTCGGTCCGCTCGGACTTAATGAAAGGCATGACTTTTCCTCTTTCCTGTGATAATCACATGTTTTTGCTTTTTCTAAGTGTTTTTAAACATGCACATACTGTTATTGTTGTTCACTATTTGTTTTGTGTACCTGTGACGTGCTATGTGAAGGTATGTATTTAAGTAACCCACCTGCTTAGGGAAGGTGTACACCTGCAACCGGAAGAAGCGTCGTGATGACGTGAAACTAGTTGTTGCTTCGTGGTGTGCCCCAGCTTCTGACCGTGGCTATGGTCTTTGTCCTCCCCGCTTGAAGACTATTTGTTCCCTGTTACCTGTACGCTGTTATGTGGCATTAAATCCTGTTCCTGTCTTCAAAGTCATCTTTGGGGTGATTGCCACTTATTTCCACTACTTCCATACCTGGTTAATGTAGAATTGATTTTAAAGGTTGATTAATGGATATTGTTGGGTGGGTTTGGGGATACAATTTTCTTTCTGATGGAAAAGTTGGTTTTGTGTAAACTTTTATAATGTTATAAAGAATAAAAATAAATAAATTAATTTAAAAAAGGCTGTCTGAGCACTTTTATTCTCCCTGGAAAACCTCTTAAAATTTTTAAATTTGCTTGAAGGTTCTGATAAAGAAGTATCAGCAAACAGTCATGTGAGACAAGAAGTGTTGTACTTGAATAATGCATTATTACCTTTATGCATAATATAATTCTTGTTGCTTTTATTTTATTTAATTTTGTTCCTGTTCCTTATTATGTACATAGTCATATTATTTGTATTGGCATGTGAGTTGAAAGTAGGTTGTTGAATTTTTTTTTATTTTTTTTTTATTTGACAGGAATTTTTTTTATTTGACTATGCTACAGGGGCTGTAAAGATAGCATAGTTCATAATTAAGTTTCTGTAGCTGTGTGTGACGGTTTTCTCACAATTCTTCTGTGATTTTCACCCCAATATTAATTTTTAACTGCATACAAAATGACTGTTGTCTCAAATTTTTACCAGGTTGCAATGCGGCCGAGACCTGAGTCAGCTGATGACAGGAAGCCTATCTGCTTCAATGGGTGGAGCGATTGCTTGGTGGGAGAGAGATCAATTTGCAACAAATGCAACAGCTGTAGGCACTCTGATTGAAAACCACAGGTCTTTTGAATGGATGCAGCTCATTTATGTTTCAATGGGTGGTGGGGCTGATGTGTGGGAGGGAGGAAAATGGAATTATGGGATATGTAGTCAAAAAAGGAAAACCGAAACGGAAATGCGAGTTAACAAAAAGCTAGCCACAGTGTTATACTAATCTTACAACATAGCCATTTAGCCCCAAGACAAGTGCAGATCCTTCCTAAGCATGTCCATTACTGTCTGGCAGGTACGTACTAAAATCACCTTATTGTGGATAACCCCTTTAACCCCTTAACGACCACAGACGTAAATGTATGTCCTGTTTGGCCGGACTTCACACACCAGGAAGTACATTTACGTCCTGTGAATGACCGTGAGCATCGGAGCGGTGCTCGCGTCATACACAGCAGGTTCCGGCTACTATGAGCAGCTGGAGACCCGCTGGTAATGGCCGACATCCGCGAACGCGCGGATGTCCGCCATTAACCCCTCAGATGCCGTGATCAGTACAGATCACGGCATCTGCAGCAATATGCATGTTAAAATAGATGATCGGATCGCCCGCAGCACTGCCGTGGCGATCCAATCATCTGTAATGGCAGACGGAGGTCCCCTCACCTGCCTCTGTCCGTCTCCCGGCATCTCCTGCTCTGGTCTGAGATTGAGCAGACCAGAGCAGAAGATCACTGATAATACTGACCAGTTCTATGTCCTATGCATAGCACTGAATAGTATTAGCAATCAAATTATTGCTATAGATAGTCCCCTATGGGGACATAAAAAGTGTAAAAAAAAAAGTTAAAAAATTTAGAAATAAAAAGTAAAAAAGTGAAAAACCCACTGCCCCAATAAAAATTTTAATTGTCACTTTTTCCCATTTTACCCCCAAAAAGCGTAATTTTTTTTAATAAACACATTTGATATCGCCTTTTACAAAAATGTCCAAATTATCAAAATATAATGTTAATGATCCCGTATGGTGAACGGCGTAAACGTAAAAAATAAAAAAGGACAAAAATTCAGCTTTTTTGTCCCATTCTATTCCCCAAAAAAATTATAAAAAATTATCTCAAAGTTTTATATATGCAAATGTGGTAACAATAAAAAGTACAGATGACAACGCAAAAAATAAGCCCTAATACCGCCCTATATACGGAAAAATTAAAAAGTTATAGGTGGTCAAAATAGGGCGATTTTAGATTACTGATTTTGTACAAACAGTTTTTTTTTTATGCGGTACAAAAATATAAAAGTATCTAGCCATGGGTATTATTTTAATCCTATTGACCCACAGAATAAAGAACACATGCCATTTTTACTGTAAAGTATACAGTATGAAAACGAAACCCTCCAACATGTGCAAAATTGTGGTTTTCATTAAAATTTCCTCCCAAAAAAAATGGAGAGGTTTCATTACAAAGTACAATTGGTCATGCAAAAAACAAGCCCTTATATGGGTCTGTAGATGGAAATATAAAAGTTATGAATTTTAGGAGGAAAAAACAAAAACGCAAAAATAAAATTGGCCTGGTCCTTAAGGTTAAAATGGGCTTAGTCCTTAAGGGGTTACATAAGTCTTAACCTAACCTCATTATTAGAGATGAGTGAACTTTTGAAAAATTCAATTTGGCTGATTTTAAAAAAATTGGTTCGATACGAATTTATTAGCGGAAAATCTAAATAAAAAATGGCTATTTCTGGACTACAGAGAGCCTCAATAGGGGGTGTAGAACACTTTGCTGTGTTCTAACACACATATGGAGTGTGCTGGGGTAGTGAAATAATACTGTTATTCAGAATGACATGCCTGTAGGTGGCATCAGCATGAGGAGACCATAAAGTGCTGAATGACACAGCGTGGAGGTGTTGGCAGCATGAGGAGACCATATGGGTGCTGAATGACACAATGTGGAGGTGTTGACAGCATGAGAAGACCATATAGTGGCTGAATGACACAGCGTGGGTGTGGCTGAAGCATGAGGAAACCATATATTGGCTGAATGACGCAGCCTGGAGTTGGCTGAAGCATGAGGAGACCATATAGTGTCTGAATGGCACAGCCTGGAGTTGACAGCAGCAAGAGTAGACACTAGGGCTTCACAATCCCTAAGATTAAAAGATGAATTTTGAAGTCTGGAGTTGGCAGAAGCATGAGGAGACCATTGAAATTTAAGATTTTGAAATAGAAATTTAAGATTTTGAAATAGAAATTGGGAATTTTGAAATTTCAATTTTATCTCCCAAGTTTTAGTGTCCTGGGCCCCGGTGTGTGGGTACGAAAAACCAAATTTAACAAGGAGTCACATGGCAGCACAATGACAGAGCCTGGAGGTGGCATCAGCATGAGGAGACCATATAGGGGCTGAATGACACAGCTTGGATGTGGCTGAAGCATGAGGAGACCATATAGTGGCTGAATGACACAGCGTGGAGGTGTTGGCAGAATAAGGAGACCATATAGTTGCTGAATGACACAGCCTGGAGCTTGCAGCAGCATGAGTAGACACTAGGGCTTCACAATCCCTAAGATTAAAATATTAATTTTGAAATTTAAATTGAAGATTTAGGGTAGCTAGTTCTACAATAAAAAATGATTAGGCCCAGCAGCATCAGTAAACCATATATTGGCTGAAAGACACAGCCTGGAGTTGGTTGAAGCATGAGGAGACCATTTAGTGTCTGAATGGCACAGCCTGGAGTTGACAGCAGCATGAGTAGAAACTAGGGCTTCAAATGTAAAATTGTTAAATAGAAATGTAAGATTTTGAAACTGATATTGAGGATTTTGAAATTGAAATTTTAACTCCCAAGTTTTAGTGTCCCGGGCCCCGGCATGTGAGTACAAAAAAACATATCTAACAAGGATTCACATGTCACATGGCAGCACAATGACAGAGCCCTTGAGGTGGCATCAGTATGAGGAGACCATGTACTTGCTGAATAACACAGCTTGGAGATGGCAGCAACATGAGTAAACACTAGGGCTTCACAATCCCTAAGAGTAAATGATGAATTTTGAAATTTCCACTGAAGATGTATGGTACCTAGTGGTACTATATATATATATATATATATATATATATATATATATATATGTCCTAAGCCCAGCAGCATCACTAAACCATGTAGTTGCTGAATGACACAGACTGTAGGTGGCTGAAGCATCAATAAACCATATATTGAATGAATGGCACAGCCTGGTGGTGGCTGAAGTATCAGCGAAACATATATTGGATGAATGGCACAGCCTGGAGGTGGTTGAAGCATGAGGAGACCATATAGTGTCTGAATAGTACAGCCTAGAATTGGCAGAAGCATGAGAAAACAATTGAAATTGAGGATTTTGAAATAGAAATTGTAACTCCCAAGTTTTAGTGTCCCAGGCCCCGGCGTGTGGGTACAAAGAACCAAATTTAACAAGGAGTCACATGTCACATGGCAGCACAATGATAGAGCCTGGAGGTGGCATCAGTATGAGGAGACCATATAGTGGCTGAATGGCACAGCCTGGATGTGGCTGAAGCACGAGGATACCATATAGTGGCTGAATGAGACAGCCTGGTGATGGCAGCAGCATCAGGAGTCCTGAAAGTGACCCTAATGCAGAGAAATTTCGGAAACTGCGGACAAGCACCTTAATTATGTTTTGCAGTATCCATGGCAGCACAATGAGAGAGCCTGGAGATGGTAACATCAGCATGAGGACACCATAGAGCAGCACAACTAGAGAGCCTGGAGGTGGCAGCAGCAGCATGAAGAGACCATAGAGCAGCACAATGACAGAGCCTGGAGGTGGCAGCATCAACATGAGGAAACCATATGGCAGCACATTGACAGTGCCTGGAGGTGGTAGCATCAGCATGAGGAGACCATATGGTGGCACAAAGACAGAGCGTGCAGGCGGTAGCATCAGCATGAGGAGACCATAGAGCAGCACAATTAGAGAGCCTGGAAGTGGCAGCATCAGCATCAAGAGACCATAGAGCAGCACAATGAGACAGCCTGGAGGTGGTAGCATCAGCATGAGGAGACCATATGTTGGCACAAAGACAGAGGGTGCAGGCGGTAACATCAGCATGAGGAGACCATAGAGCAGCACAATGAGAGAGCCTGGAGGTGGCAGCATCAGCATCAAGAGACCATAGAGCAGCACAATTAGAGAGCTTTGAGGAGGCCGCATCAGCATGAGGAGACCATATGGCGGCACAATGACAGAGCCTGGAAGTGGTAGCATCAGCATGAGGAAACCAAATGGTGGCACAATGACAAAGCATGGAGGAAGTAGCATTAGCATGAAGAGACCGTAGAACAGCACAATGACAGAGCCTTGAGGTGGCAGCAGCAGCATGAGGGCCATGCCAAGTGAGGGTTGAGTCTGAAGAACCCACCGACTGTTGACTGGGGGTGTCCAATGTCACTTGGAATGAAGTGGATGACCGAGTAAACCGTTCAATCATGGCTGCTGCATTGCTGGTCGAGGCACGACTGCTAGCTGACACCGGGTGCTCAGGCCTCTCGTTACGACTCCGGCTGCCACACGCCCCTACTCTGTTGCCACTTCTGCCTGTACCTGATGAATTTAGGCCTCTGCCACTGCACTGTGCACATCCTGGCACTACTTATTGCATATATCAGGGGAGTACAATACGCTTCACTACGCTTAAGACAGTATTTGTCTAGAAGAGCAGCAGGTGTGTATTATTAGCTTTCCTTTCACAGTATATAGGCCCTTGACAGATTTAAAATGACAAGGACACTTTTCGCCTACTGAGGAAGGGGTCAATCCCAGCACCCTGAAACGCGTCTAGGCATTCTTTCTATTCAGATATAGCACTTTACGAGATGCACTTCTAATCTGCACATTATTGTAACAAAAGCCGGCATAAAGAAATCCAGGAGACCCACTTACTGCATCTGTATCTCCACAACACCGGGCATGCTGTCTGCTGCATGATTTGATCACGATCAACCTCTCCGTCCAAGTGCTGCCTGAGAGGAGGACTACTGCAACTGAGATCCTCATTTATTGGAGCCTCCTGCCGGAGTATACGCTCCCACCATTTCTGTGAGCTTCATACAGCAACTACAAGTGCCGCAGCACCCGTAACATCAAATCAGCCGCAGGACTTTTCATATTTGTTCCGTAGCAGTACAGGACCAGCGGCCAGAGACACGGTGAGCAAATGACAATTTAACCATTGCAGACAAACTATGGGTAGCATACTATAGCTCTATTTTTTGGGAGATACTTCATACATATCAATTTCTCGACATCTAATTGCCGGACTAGTGGACTTTTTTCTGAACGATCAGATTACAAGTGCTTAAAGCAAACACTATTAGTGTTCTGATTTTTTTCAGCCATTGGGGCCCAAATGGCAGATACTATCAGTGCTATATACTTTTGTGTTTTATGAAATTATTTGAATTGCTTTTATATTGTATAATAAATAATTTTTGCATTTATAGTAATCAAACTGTCCATAATTTTTATTTCATTGTGTATCATCCTTGAGGTGTGGTTAAAATATAATTATTATTTTTTCATTATATGTTGATCAGTGGGGATTGAACTTTTTAACCACATATTCCTCGGACGTTGGTTGTGAGCTGCACACACAAGTTTTCTTTCCTAATTTACAAATCTGTTTAACTTTATGGCACCAGTTGATTTAAAAAAAAAATAATAAAAAAAAAAGGTTTCCACCGGAGTACCCCTTTAAAGTTCTTTGCGACAGAGCACCCACTCCCAGAAGATGACTATTCTGAGACTGAGACCTGGGAATCTGATAGAATAAGATCTTACCCCTTGCATAGGTCAATAGTAAAAACTGTAGAAATGCTCTAGATTTAGAGACAGCATAGAAGATTGCAATTTAGAAGAACAATTTGTATACTCAGGTTTACTCTATCAAGGAACTAACACTTTGGAAATCACTTAACGCTATAAATATCTGCAAAGCAGGGGACAACTTAAAGGGAGCAAATTTATCAAGTTGTCAAAAACTGTCAGCTTCCCAATCTTACCATGCTCTGGTGAAGTGAGCTGTCATTGGTTGCTATGGGAAAATCACTCCAGCTTTTGTCTCATGCAGATGCTGGGTTATATCTTTAAAGGGGTTATCCAGGAAAAAAAAACTTTTTTTTATATATCAACTGGCTCCAGAAAGTTAAACAGATTTGTATATTACTTCTATAAAAAAAATCTTAATTCTTTCAGTACTTATGAGCTTCTGAAGTTTAGGTTGTTCTTTTCTGTCTAAGTAATCTCTGATGACACGTGTCTCGGGAAACGCCCAGTTTAGAAGAGGTTTGCTATGGGAATTTGCTTCTAAACTGGGCGGTTTCCGAGACACGTGTCATCAGAGATTACTTAGACAGAAAAGAACAACCTTAACTTCAGAAGCTCATAAGTACTGAAAGGATTAAGATTTTTTAATAGAAGTAATTTACAAATCTGTTTAACTTTCTGGAGCCAGTTGATATATATAAGAAAGTTTTTTCCTGGAATACCCCTTTAAATCAAATATTGTGAGTGTGAATGTTTCAAAATAGTTTTACGCACCTTCTAATGGAAAAGGAATAAAAGAAAATAAAGTATGATGGAAAAGAAATAATACCATTCTACATATACAAACAACTCTATCTCTATTTTCTGTCCAGAAAAATTCTGTCCAGAGATTCCAAGTGCGGCCTGTGCCAAATTATTCAGTCAGCACTAGGCCTGTGCATACATTCTCCATAAACAGCATTGTATTTCAGGCATATTTCATCAAAAGAATGACCAAATTTTAGTGGTGCAAACCCCGCTGCGGAAATTCTGCGACATGCCCTGTGCAGCGGAATCCCATTGACATCAGTGGGATTCTAAGTTTTTTATGTAGACATTGTAAGTAGACTTGTAATGATCATACATTTCTTGGTTAAAATGTAGAAGTGTGTTGTATGGTTTATGATGGTCTCAAGGTTTTATTATACTTCCATTACTGTCTACATCTACTATTTAGGCACTGAATGGATTTCATTTGTTGCCCTTCTCACAGATGCTTCCTCTTTTACATGCCTGTCTATGTTCTCTTATATACATATGCTGGACAAAATGTAGTTATAAATCATTTAGTAATGTTTTTTTTAAATCACAGGGCTAAGTAACCATTATAGGTAGACTACCGCCATAAATCAAGTGTGACTTGCTGAGGAAATATCATGTTTCTTTCTGTCCTCTCACAAATATAAGCCCTGCAGCAACATTAATTAGATGAGACTAGATCATCCTGATATTGACCTAACTTTTCTACTAGCTGAGTACCCGGCATTGCCCATTTTTTTCCCTACCTAATCCTTATGAGAGAGAAAAAGCAACGTTGGAAGAAGCTCTCTTCCTCAAATCTCAACCTCATATCCTGTCCTCATATTCCGTCCCCATATTCCGACCATCTCATATCTTGTCCCCTTATCCTGTCTTCATATCCTGACCTCCTCAAATTGTGACCTCATATCCTGTCCTCAGATGGGGCTGAGTTGTGATGTAGAGATTGTAGGCCTATAATAGAAGGGGGTATGGTTTGTGGGAGTGGGGGTGAGTTGCAAGTCGGAGTGATGCCCAAAAATGGGTTAAAAATAGAAAGTAGTGTGGATTTGTGATAGAGGAAGTGGCTTTTCAAGAGGGGCGTGTCTGGTAGGAGGGGTGTGGCTTGAAAGGTAGACTGACGCACTCACCAGGAGATGCAGAGCTTATGCAGTTAGGTTCCGGAAGTCCCAGGGACTTGCTTGGAACTTCAGACAAAAAAACCTCACTCTCATGTAAAAGGGTAGGTTAGGGTTGATTTAACTATCATATTATTTTATTTCACATTTAAGAAGCATGTGTTCCAAGTATTATCAAAATATATTCAGCCAATTGGAAGTTATACTGCAACATACATATCCCCTTGCTTGGAACTTTAAATAAAAACTTTGACGCTTGCAAATAGGGGTTGGGTTAGGGTTGATTTGACTATCCCATATTTTTAGTTGACATATTAGTAACATGTGTGCCATGTTAATATCTTCAGCTGTTTGAAAGTGATGCTGGGACAAACACACACACACACATTGAGTTTTAGATATATAGATTTATTTTCCTCAGATATTCCTTCTTGGCTGTTTTTATGTCAATTTCATTATGGCTAAGCTGTGATCTGTGATTATTGTTTATCTGCAGTGTGTACAGGGGTCTGAGGTAGTCTAAGGGTGCGTTCACACTACGGAATTCCATGAGCGGAACTCCACGAGCGGAATTCCGCGGTGTGAACTTAACATTAGTGTGAATGGGTCTCCCTGAGTCCCATTCACACTGCTGAATTTCAGCGGCGGACAATTCCGCTGCTGAAATTGTTCCACGCAAGGAAAGAACATGTTCATTCTTTGCGCGGATTCCGCGAGCACTGCATAGCCGTCAATGGTGACGGCTCAGTGCCCCGCGGCCCTAGCGCCGAAGAAACTTTGGAGGCGGCCGCCAGGTGGAATCTCCTCTCGCAGGATTAAGCGAGTGGAGATTCCTCAGTGTGAATGCACCCTTAGACACACCCCTTGCCTCCTATTGGTCCACACTGCAACTCTCTCCCTTCCCCAGCATTTCTACCTCTTCTGATTGGCTATTTTGTTTAGTACAAGTCTACCACAAAGTTAGCACATGCAGAGCTACTTTCTTTTATAGCACAGGTAGAATAATTGTAAAGTACATATTATTATTAATGGCAGCCATAGAATGAAGAATATTAGGTAAATGTCATGTGCACAGACGTAGCCACGTTTATGTTGTAACCATGTTTATTATAGTAATAATGAGATAATAATCTCTGGTGCATTACGGTATCCCAATACATTAGGTTAACGCAACACGTAACACAATGGAATATTGTAATGCACCAGAGATTATTATTATCTTGTAATTATAATAATAATAATAATTATAACAACTATTACTATTATTACACCCTTATGTACCAGGGAATAATGTTAAAGGGGTACTCAGCGCCTAGAAATCTTATCCCTTATATATAAGTAAATGTTACGTCCTTTTTTTTTGGGCGGGGGGGGATGTTTATAGCTCCAAAGCATCTGCCTTATGTTACTGTTTCCTGCATGATATTTGGTCCCTTTTTTCTCAATTTTATTTAATAAAAAAAAAAATGTCTGGTTTACAAATTGCATAATAGCAATAGCAAAAAGGGACACAAAAGTAAAAAAAAAAGTTTGAAAATGTAAAATAGGTTAAAAAATTGACCAACATGTTTGCGGTTTTTTTTGGCATGAGGCTAAAAATATGGACCAAAAAAGTGACTGTGCCTTATTGTTTAGTGATGTTATGGGCACAATGACATTATTTGTAGGTGACAGCTGTATTAGGCTAGGTTCACATATGTCTGGCATAGGTGAACTCAGCCTTGATCTTGACGCAACTGATGCCACAACTGATGACAATGTGCATCAGTTTTCATCAGTTGTGTAGCACTCGGCGTTGCAAGCTGCATTCCCCTGTCCAGTGCCCTCTGGCATCTCCAACCATCCGGCATCCAAATTGAGACGCTGGATGATTGTGAACTGTCCCATTCAAATGAATCAGTTCTAGCATTAGTTTACATCCAGTACACACCAGAGGGGCTAAAACAGCCAACAACACACTCTAACCAGCTTGTGTAAATGTCACCATGAGCAGCATTTGCATTCACTGCTAATTTGTATAGTGTTCTAATTATTCAAGATCTGTGATGAACTGTGATTTTCTGATTTATCACAGAGTTGCTCCGGTCAATAATTATTATGATGTCTCATATACGAGTGAATTGTAACAATAATTGTTTACTGTGAATGGGACTTTAAGGGGATGTACAGCGTCTCTCTTCTGACTCATATTTGCCCTTCATTTCTGTCTTGACTGCTGAGGTGATTACATCAGCAGGACGCAAAGCTTATAGTGGCCCTAGAGATAGGCCTCTTAAGGTGGCACTAGAGGGAGGCTTCTTAAGTGGCACTAGCAGCACAGCACTGAGTGAAGTGAAACATGGTCAGAAGCAGTTAGCTATATATATTTTATGTAATTTTCTATTTAATTTTTTTTTAAATTACCTCCATAAAACTTTCCTTCCCTCTGTTATGTTCGTATTATCTATGTATTTTTGATATGAAAATGTGCTCAGACAAGGCTAAAAAAAAAAAAAAAAACTTGCACCCCCTCTCCCTCTCTCAATCTCAAGACACACTACACTCATAAGGCAATCGCACCATCCCATTACAATGTATCAAATGGGTTGTCCAGGGACTATTTCTCTTATATGGTAATATGCTAAGGTAGAGCTAACAAAAAAAAAGTTTACTCACCTCCCCCAATTTGCTATTCCGAAAGTGCCTGGTCCCATTGTGCATTACTTCTGAAACACTCACGTTTCAGTAAACTGGAACACTGATGATAGTGGATCCGCTGGACCTGTGTGGTAGATAATTCAGACCGTACCAGGGAGTAGAGTCTAAGGTGCCGCTGGTTTTCACCAGAGCCTGCCGCAAAGCGGGATGGACTTGCTGTGGCAGGCGGCACCCAGGTCGCTAACCCTGGCACAGCTCGACCACACAGGCGGCTGAGGAGAATCGAGGCACAGGTGGGATAAGGCAACTTATGGTCTGGATAGCAGGAGGTCAGGGCAGGTGGCACAGTAGAGTAGTCAGGAACGTAGCAAATAGTCAGTAGGCAGGCGGCAAAGGAGCAAGGTTAGGTGACGGAGCAAGGGTATGATACATGGCAAGGCAATACACAGGAATGGTACACCCACGAAGATGGAGGGTTCAAGCTTGGATGGGCTCCTGCAGCAGGTGCGGGAGCATTACCTGCTAGTGCCCTTGATGCGGGCCAAGAGGATATCACCAAGTTTTTCTCTGAATGCAACCTGAACGTTCTATTTTGAGCACCTGTGCCTTGGAAAATCATCTCATAGCCCTCTCTGAGAAAGAGGTGACGCTGTTCTGGACAGTCAGCAATTTAAAATCTTATGTTGACTCCAACCGGTCACCCAGTGGATTGAGGACTTATAAAGAGGCCTCACAATATCAGGAGGATAAGGTATTCCTTGCCAAATGGCAGCAAGCCCATCTTAAGCATGCCATGGACTTGACTAGGCTGGTCCTGGATAGATCTGAGCTGGACTATATTATGGTGCAATCGGACATCAAAAAGGCGAAAATTTTGTTACGCTCCAGACTAACCGAGTTACAGTGGACTAATTTCTCCCGTAAATTGGAGCTGAAATCAATTCCAATCCAAAATGAAATTAAAGAAAGGAAGCGGGATAAATATATAAGGGACAAACTTGATTTTGACCAAGAAAAAATGTTCACATGGAAACAGCAGCAACAACGTCCTGCAAGACCCAGGAATAAACACCGTAGATCCCAGCACCTGAGACAAAAACTGGACCAATGTGGGAGGAACAATTAATCTATGGACCGAACCAAATACATTCGGCACTGGACCCGCTTCATAGATGATGTCCTCATAGAGTGGACAGGGACTGAAAAACTGTTCTCTGCCTTTGTTGAGTACATAAATATTAATGATATCAATATGCAATTTACTGCAAATTTTGGAGGAAAGAGAGTTTTGGATGTAGAATTGATCCTGGAAGGGGAAAATCTATCAGTTAAAGGATATCAAAAACCCACAGCTACTAACGCATTAGTTAATTTTTTTTAGTAATCATCCCACACATGTAACAAGAGCCTTACCATATGGACAATTCCTCAGGCTAAAGAAAAATAATACAGACTATGCGGCATTTGTAGAACAGTCATGCACCCTTATGAATAAATTGAGAGATCAGGGTTACCCGGAGACATTGATCCATTGATAGGGCAAGAAAGCAGGACCGTAGGGATTTCGTTTTCTTTGATAAAAAGCGCAGGGGAAAAGAAAAACTCAAACGTGCAATTTTCTCCTTTGAATTCAGTCCAGCTGCAGACTTGGTAAAATGGGCCATAAACAAGAATTTGCATCTATTACAAGCTGATGGTGACTTAAAGGACCTTAGGGAACAGTGTCCGTTGATTTTGTTGAGAAGGACTCGAAATCTCCGGGATGAAGTAGTAAGGGGTCGCACAGCAGTACCTAATGTGAACTGGTTGCAGGGGATCTACCTAAATGAAATCAACGCTGCAAGCATTGTTCATTTTGCCAATACATGGATACGTCCCGTGTTGTAAACTAGGCGCTGTTAAACATGTAATAATTGATTTTATAACATGCAGGTCAGATTACACTGTGTATGCAGTAATCTGTCCATGTTTGAAGTTTTATATTGGGAATGCCATACGCCCACTTTTCATGAGGATAAGGGAACACTTTTCTTCTCTTCGTTCTGGAAAGGGTTCTCCACGATCCTCCTTTTTAGGTTTACAATGCATTCAGAACATGGAAAGCAATGTGGATAGATACACATGATTACTACAGGCGGAAGCCAAGTGGATTATCTGGACGGGGGCCACTGGCATATTGGGGCTGAACAATAGGAATGATTTATCCTCTTTTTTATAATGATATATCTCTACAGCTCTTTATGTAAACTTATGTATACAGTTAAGATTTTTGTATTTCCATTTTTATCTGTCTTCATGTTGTTTGCATTCCAAACATACACTAAGGGGTTAAGTGGGTGATATGCCCTCTTTTCCCAACATACCTTGAAAAAGCGTCCATGTGACATGAAACAATAGCACTGTTGGTGCAGTGTATCCTCATGTGTTTGCCCGGCTAGAGGCCAATAAAGCAGAAAAAGAAAAGCAACATCTTGAGTGCCGCGTCTTCTATTCTCCTGCTAATGGTAATACACAGGAATGCTTTCTCTGAGGCTCTGGGGCAACAAAGATCTGGCAGGGAAGTGTGGGAGGTGGAGGAATCCCGCAATGCGAATTCCAGCCCCGCCGGCAGAAGCAGGTAACGGGACCATGCGCTCATGGCCAGCGTGTTCGGCCGGAATGCATAACGCATAACTTCCTTGTCTTGGTCTTTGCACAAGGAAGTGCCTGCTTATTGACTGAAGTGGAGCACTGCTACAGACAGTGTCGTAAAACCAGGACCAGGAAATACTACACAATGAAACCCGGCACTTTCGGAAAAGCTAATTGGAGTAGTTGAGTAAAAATCCTTTTAATGAAAGTAAATAAGCCCCTCCTCAATAAAGAAAAAATAATAATCCCCTCTTTTCCCATTTTACAAAAAAAGAGTAAAATAAATAAATAAATGAACTTGGTATCGTTGTGTGTGTAAATTTCCGATCTATTAAACTATTATGTTAGTAATCCTGTATGATAAATTGTGTAAATATAAATGTAAAAAAATGCCAAAGTTCAAAAATGCTGATTTTTAATCACATCATATATCAGAAAAAATTAATGAAAAGCTATTTAAGAGAACCATCAAAACAAAAACGGTACTGCTATAAGCAACAGATAACAGTGCAAAAAATAAGCCCTAATACATCCCTGTATTCATAAAAAAAAAAGTGATAGGGGTCAGAAGAGGCCGATTTTAAATATACTAATCTTGCTCAATAAAGTTTGAATTCTTTTTAGTAGTACAATAATAATAATTAAAAAAAAACATAAATTGGTTATTGTTTTAATCGCATTTATTTTTATAATTACGTGCACTGTGTAAAAAAAAACTAAAGTTGCCTCAAGTAATATTTTTTTGGTTTTACCATACATTTTATGGTAAAATGAAGGTGTCATTACAAAGTATAATTAGTCACACAAAAACATGCCGTCATATAGGTCTGTGAATGGGAAAATAAAAAAGTTATGTCTCTTAGAGTGTCCTCAAGGCCAAAATGAAAATAAAACGAAAACACAAAAATAAAAAAACTGTTGCGTCCTCAAAACCAAGACCTAATTGTAAGCATCATGTTTTACATTACAGAATAGCCTTTATTGTATTTTAATTGAAAACCATCCAAGCGGTAAAGAACATATTAATATTAAGACTGTAATCTTGTTAACCAGATGCAGAACCACAATCAACTATCAGACATATTAATGTAATGACTTTATATCTTTTGGTAGGTTTTCAATATAGTCCCTCCCTCTTATTGTTTAGCTGATTTACACCTTGTCAGTCTAGTGGGCTGTACTTTTATATACAATGCTATTACTGTACCACCTGTATTTGCATTATCTATGTTACATTGCCAGGATTTCCTCAGTAATACTATTAAGGAGCACAACTCCCCCCCCCCCCCATGTACAGTATATCATAGTTAGTTATTAATCAATACTAAAGCCAAACTAGATTATGGTCACTGGCATATGGGCACAAACACAGCGCTCACAAATGACTAAAGCTATTTTTCTAATGTTTAATTTGAATTAAATGACACATTTTAACAATGAAAATTTCATTCCAATACATTTTTGTTTGAAAAGGATGGGCATCTGTGATGAGCATGTTCTGCCTGCCCTTTGAGCTTGCCAAAAGGTAGAAAATGCTATATCAATTATTCCATAACCACCTGTTTCAAGCAGAATTTTTGGATAACACATTCTTTAATTTGCTGGTATTCAACATTTTGCTAGAAGTATTGTTTTTCACAACATTAAAACCATCATTATGTCTAGATTAAAGGGATATTCCGGGCAAAAACATTTTATGCTCTATCCAAAGGATAGGGGATAAGATGTCTGATCATGGGGGGCCCACTGCTAAGACCCCCCACGATCTCCCTGCAGCCCCCGCATTCTATTCTCCTTGTTTCCGGGACTGGGGACGTGACATCACTCCATGCCCCCTCCATTCATGAATGGAGGGGGCGTGGCATGACGTCACGTCCCCAGTCCCGGAAACCCGGAGGTTTCCGAAACTGGATATTCAGCACCTGCATAGAATGTGGGTGCTGCAGGGAGATCAGACACCTTATCCCCTATCCTTTGGATAGAGAATAAAATATTTTTGCCCGGAATACCCCTTTAATTTAAGGAAGATGGGGCTGATATATGTCCTTCACTTATCTGGAGCAGATACTTTGTAAATATGAAGGTCATAATAACATTGAGTAATAGCTCCATTAAAATGGTGAATCATCATGTGACATTCCGTGACATGTATTAGATTTATCTGTCAATGGCAGAATCTGATTTTGTCAAATGCCCATTTACATCTTATCCAAGACATGAAAATGGAAATTATGGGGACTTCATTTTACTTCTTGGACAAACACAAGTTGTAAATAAAATGTAAATTTTTTTAGAAAATACATTGTAACGGTACAAAGTCTGTCCCATGTTCTGCTGATTAGTGGGGTGACAGAGGGATGATCCACCACCTGTTTCACATTTATCTCCTATACAGTAGATAAATGAAAATGTAGATAAATGAAAGTGTTTTTGGCTCATGTACCTTTTTTTTTTTATTACATCGAAAAACTAAAAAACAAAAGCAAAACATTGCAGCTTCTATGTATGGAACTGAGTAGCTGTGGTGACAACTCTGAACCCTGTTCATTACTAAAAGACTTTTCATGGTTTTTTTTCCTAGCATAACAAATATAAAACCTATGCATTCAGTCAAAACATACAATTAAATCATGTTCATGCAAGCACTAACAAAAATCTTTATAGCTGGCTTACTACCAGTCACCAAACAATAGTAAAAGGTATTGATCACAGCAGAGTCAAGAGGCCCAGATATGTGAAAAAAGCTGTAGTGTTTATTCCACCAGAAAAAAACATGCAACATTTTGGCTCAAGTGCCTTTTTCAAGCATGCCCATGAGCTGAAATGTTGCATGTTTTTTCTGATGGAATATACACTACATCTTTTTCACTTATCCAGGCCTCTTAAAGGGGTACTCTGGTGGAAAACATTTTTTTATGAACTGATGCCAGAAAGTTAAACAGATTTGTAAATTACTTCTATTAAAAAATCTTTACCCTTCCTTTTTTTATTTCTTTTTTTGTCTTGTCCACAGTGCTCTCTGCTGACACCTGATGCCCGTATCAGGAACTGTCCAGAGTAGGAGAAAATCCCCATTGCAAACCTATGCTGCTCTGGACAGTTCCTCACATGGACAGAGGTGTCAGCAGAGAGCACTGTGGACAAGACAAAAAATAAATTCAAATAGAACTGAATTTTCTCTGTAGCATACAGCTGTCAAAAAGTACTGGAAGGGTAAATATTTTTTAATAGAAGTAATTTACAAATCTGTTACATTTTTTTGGCACCAGTTATAAAGACCTTTTACACCAGAGAACCCCTTTAACTCTGCTGTGATTATCATCTGTTAATATGGAATTACGTCTGGAGTGGCTCCAAGAGGTTTTTTTTGGATGTAAAAACTTTGCCATTCAATGTGAACATGTTGCTGCTGTTGCTGCCTCTTGAAAGATTAGTGCTGACAGAGGCAGTGAGGCAGCTTACAACATTTAAAAAAAAATTGACAATCATTAAAAAAAACTGTAATTTTTCATCAAGTTTACGTCTGTTCTGCAAAGCAGAGAAAGACATGTTTATGAAGTGAGGCAAGAAATGACTATAGGTTGAAAGCTTGAAAAAAATGAGAATTTTTTTCTCCGACAAATACATTTGAAAAAAGTTACATTTTTAAAAAGGGAATTTTTTTCAATACATTTACGTCTGTTCTGCACACCAGAGAAAAACCTATTCAAGTAAGGCAGTGCTTCTCAAATAGTTCAGGAGGGGGGGGGGGGGGCGCGAGGCTCCGTAAAGGGGGGCTCGTTTGACCTCGGCAAATACTCACTTGCAAGCGGCGTCCCACACGGCGTCCGTTGCCTAGCAACTCTACGGCTGGAGAGAGGGAGCAGCGTGGCGCGATCACTGGAGATTGTCCCAGCGCAGCCCCAGTAGCAGCCCGATGCGGAGGACCACGTGACCGCCAACGCACGTGACACATGCAGAGGACCCGTGGAGACATACAGGAATCAATACGCCGGTTCCTAGTGCCACTCACAGAGGAGAAAGAGCAGGACGCCGGCATGTCATCAAGGCAGAGTCGCAAAGATACATCCGCAGCATCACCAGGTGGGAAAACAAGAGCTGAAGCAC
This sequence comes from Hyla sarda, assembly GCF_029499605.1. Classification (NCBI taxonomy): domain Eukaryota; kingdom Metazoa; phylum Chordata; class Amphibia; order Anura; family Hylidae; genus Hyla; species Hyla sarda. The sequence goes on from NC_079189.1 coordinate 68,523,164, forward strand.
AGAAAGAACCCAAAGAGCAGGGGACAAGGAGAGGAGGTAGGACAAACACAAAATCTGATAATAAAACTGAAAAGGGGAAAAGAAATAGTAACCAGGGGATGGAGGAGGAAAAAGTATACGAACTAGAAGACAGTACCCTGGATCAAAAGGAGGAGGGAGAAGGTGCAAAAAGACGCTCTGTAGGTAAAGTTACTAAGCCCTGAAGGTAACCTAGATAAAAAGGGCATAATAGCAGGAATGCAGGAGTGGAAGGGGTACAAAGCAAACCGCAGGAGGATACCAATAATAAGGGTCAATATCCATAACAGGAGCCGCAAGTAGATATGACCCCCCTTCCCCTCATACAATAGACCACCCCCAGGTTAAGCTAATAAAGCTATTCTTTGTTGTAAATTGATCCACATTTCTTTCTTTTTTTATTCTCATATACGTTAATAAGGATACAGTGTTATGCAGAGGTGTACAATTTTATAGACAAATGATACTATTTACAGTCGCGCGGGGGGCACAACATTTTTTCTTCTTCCTAGGGGGGGGGGGGGGGGGCATGACAGAAAATAATTGAGAAGCACTGAAGTAAGGGCTTATTCACACGGCAGAATTTCCGCTTGCGGAATTTCACCTCAAATTAAAGCCCATAGACTTCTATGGGATTCTGCACTCCCATTCACACTTCTGAATTTACGCTTGCAGAAATTCAGAAGTGTGAATAGGAGTGCGGAATCCCATAGAAGTCTATGGGCTTTAACTTGAGGCGGAATTCCGCTGGCGGAATTCTGCAAGCAGAAATTCTGCCGTGTGAATGGACCCTAAGGCTAGGTTCACACTGCGAAATCTCCGGGCAGAAAATTTCCGCCCGGAGATTCCGAGTGCGGCCAGCACCGACTGAATCAGTCGGTGCTAGGACCGCGCGGACACTGCAGTCTCCAATAGACTGCAATGTGTTCCACGAGTATTTCTACCTGAAGAATGAACAACTCCATTCTTCAGGCAGAAATTTTCAAGTGGATTTTCCGTTCACAAATTTTGTTTCACAAATTCCGAAGTGTGAATTTGTGAACGGAAACCCATTCACTACAATGTACATTTTAGCAAGCGGAATTTCTGCCTGCAATTTCAAAGCAGAATTGCAGGCGGAAATTCCGTAGTGTGAACCTAGCCAGAAGGTGAGTCTGGGCTGGAAGCTTCGAAAAGATTTAAACACATTTTTAATTTTGTTGGAATACATTTTGTGTTGGCTCGCCATGAGTTTTGGTTAAAACAGGTAACGTGACATACAAGGCTTGGTAAATTTTCACTCTCACAGCTAGAAATGCTCTGTTTTTGATTAAAATCTGAAAATACAGGTAACTTGGTGTATAAGGCCTATTCAGATCTCACTCTCATTACTAGATATATTTTTTGTTATAATACAGGTCAGAATCCAACAAATTATAAACATCAATTAGAATAAAATATAACTTTTACTTGAGATATAATAAAATTAATAGTAAATATGTACACAATTAGTGAAAATGAGCACAAACAGGGGGAAAGACAGGGGAGTAAAGGTAACAGGTGATACCCTAATTTAATTCCCTACCTAGAAAAAATCTCCTAACAGCTAAGTGAAGGATAGGGTTATGGGAGTGATTACAATATGTACAGTTAGTACAAAAATAAATATATCAACCTCTCTGGCCAACGCATTTCTCTCCTGGGTTGAAGGGAGTTCATCAGGGATGAGAGGATAATATTCACAATTCAGATTCAGATTTAGTACACAAAAAATGCAAAATCGTATACAAGAGATGCAGAAAACAATAACAACGATAAATAAATGATAATACACAGGTCCGGGTCCGTCAGTCATAGGTACCAGTCATATGTGTGAGTCTGTTAATGTCTGGTCAAACATGAATGAAATGCTCATATATTATCATAAAACATAGTATGTAAAATATTCATATGCAATGTTAGTGAAGTAAGTTGACTCCAGACAGAGAGGAGGATGTTCTGTTCAAGATGCATACAGATGCACCCCTCTCTAGGGTGGCGATATTCACTTAAGACTTAAAGCACCAACAGAACAATCTGTTCCTGATATTAGAGCAGATCTCAATTTGACAGACTCCTAAGACTGATGTCAGTTTGAGATCTAATATATAATATAAATGTGGTCAGGCAATGAAGTACTCCCACAGGATAGGTCAAGTACTGCTGGTCTCAATTGGGGTCCTGTTCCCATTAAGAACGGATGTAAATGGGTAAACACTTGATAGAAGTGATCCACAGTAATGTTAGGTAACAAGGGCCATAACAGATACAATAATAGATGTAGCCCAGACCTGGTACCTGTAGATGAACGGGAATGCCTGGACCACGTGGGACGCCTATAATACAGGTCAGCCTACTGCACAATACATTGCTAAAATTGCTTTCGTATTTTAGTGTGGTAGCTTTTTATGGGCTCATTCTGCAGTCACGCTGCTGGGATCTATAGTGCAGAAACTGGACACAGTAATGCAGGTCACTGAGGTTAGCCTACTGATCAATGTTTTGCTCAAATTGCTTTGTATTGTAGTGATAAAACTTCCTGGCATCAGTAGTTCCACAGTGAGTTCTTCTGTGCACTGCTCACTACTCAACTTTCTCCCAAAAGTGTCAGCCACAAAGCAGTGTATAGGGTTTTATCGCTCCCTAAAAGGCATTTCTGGCAGTCAGTGATCTTTCACCAAAATGGACACTACCCAAAAGTAGATTCTGAGACCCTTTCTATAGGGCAGCTGAGAAGCACTTTTATGCCCTCTTGTGACAAGACCCAGGCCCAGATTTATCAAAGAATGTCTACAGTAGAGCTATCTTCCCACATTTATTTGGATGGTGGGTTTGACTAGCGTGCATCTTATTTATCAAGAATGTGCAGCAGGATGCTGAATTTTGCGCAGCTCTGCTGTGGTGGGAAAAGCTCTACCACATACACTTTTTATAGACACTTGTGAGGGAGGGAAGTAGACACTTTCCCAGGTCCTGAATTTGGCAGGTTAGTTTTTTTTTTATTTACTTTCACAGAGTTTCCTGGACATTTTTACTTGCATTTTAGATGCTACAATCAAGTTCGATTGCGGTGTCTAAGGGGTTAAAGTCAGGTATCACCATGATCAGTGATGTCTGGTATTATAGATGGGTCCTGGTGGAAGATGGCTGCCAGGACCACCCAGCTATGACCTGCGCTCAGCTCCTAAGCACGTGTCATAGAAGGGAAGTGGGATGCTGTCGTCCACAAGAGGTTAAAGGTTGTGGAAGGTAGAAGCGATTCTCACACCTACTGGTAAATGGTGTAGCTTTGCGCCTAAAAAAGTACCTTTTGACAAAAGTCGCAAATGATAAATACGTGACCACTGAATGGTCAAAAAGAAAGAGTTCTACAGGTAGGCAAAAAAAGTAAAACTGTCTATATCAAAAGATGCATACAAGTCGCTAAATATGCTGCTTGCGCCTGAACTGCGCCTAAACATAGACAAAAAAATGCTCTAAAAGCTATGATAAATCTCCCCCCCAGTGTTTAACCTGTTCAGGACGCCGGGCGTATGCATACACCCTGCATCCCGAGTCCTTAACCTGTTAAGGACCCAGGGCGTACCTGTGCGCCCTGAGTCCGCTCCCGATCTATAACGCAGGGCCACGGCGTGGCCCCGCGTCATAGCGGGTCGGGCCTGGCCTCTAACATCGGCCGGGACCCGAGGCTTGATCGTGCTGCCGCGCGGTATTAACCCTTTAGACGCGGCGTTCAAAGTTGAACGTCTCGTCTAAAGTGAAAGTGAAACCATGCCAGTTAGCTCAGGGAGCTGTTCGGGATAGCCGTGGTGAAATCGCGGCATCCCGAACAGCTTACAGGACAGCTGGAGGGCCCCTACCTGCATCCTCGCTGTCCGATCGCCGAGTGCTCAGTGCCTGAGATCCAGGCATGAGCAGTCAAGCGGCAGATTCATCGATCACTGGTTTCTTATGAGAAACCAGTGATCAATGTAATAGATCAGTGTGTGCAGTGTTATAGGTCCCTATGGGAGCTATAAAACTGCAAAAAAAAAGTGAAAAAATAGTGAATAAAGATCATTTAACCCCTCCCCTATTAAAAGCTTGAATCCCCCCCGTTTTCCCATAAAAAAAACCTGTGTAAATAAAAATAAACATATGTGGTATTGCCGCGTGCAGAAATGTCCAAATTATAAAAATATATAGTTAATTAACCCCTTAAGGACCAGGCTATTTTGCACCTTAGGACCAGAGCGTTTTTTGAACATCTGACCACTGTCATTTTAAACATTAATAACTCTGGAATGCTTTTACCTTCCGAGATTGTTTTTTTGTGACATATTCTACTTTATGTTTATGGTAACATTTTGTCGATACTTGCATCATTTCTTAGTGAAAAATTACAAAATTTGATGAAAAAATTGAAAATTTAGCATTTTTCTAACTTTGAAGCTTTCTGCTTGTAAGGAAAATGGATATTCCAAATAATTTTTTTTTATTCACATATGCAATATGTCCACTTTATGTTTGCATAATAAAATTGACGTGTTTTTACTTTTGGAAGACACCAGAGGGCTTCAAAGTTCAGCAGCAATTTTCCAATTTTTCACAAAATTTCCAAAATCACAATTTTTCAGGGACCAGTTCAGGTTTGAAGTGGATTTGAAGGGTCTTCATATTAGAAATACCCCACAAATGACCCCATTATAAAAACTGCGTCCCCAAAGTATTCAAAATGACATTCAGTCAGCATTTTAATCCTTTAGGTTTTGCACAGGAATAGCAGCAAAGTGAAGGAGAAAATTCACAATCTTAATTTTTTACACTCGCATGTTCTTGTAGACCCAATTTTTGAATTTTTACAAGGGGTAAAATGAGAAAATGTATACTTATATTTGTAGCCCAATGTCTCTCGAGTAAGCACATACCTCATATGTCTATGTAAATTGTTCGGCGGGCGCAGTAGAGGGCTCAGAAGCGAAGGAGCGACAAGGGGATTTTGGAGAGTACGTTTTTCTGAAATGGTTTTTGGGGGGCATGTTGCATTTAGGAAGCCCCTATGGTGCCATAACAGGAAAAAAAAACACATGGCATGCCATTTTGGAAACTAGAACCCTTGAGGAACGTAACATGGAATAAAGTGAGCCTTAATACCCCACAGGTGTTTCACGACTTTTGCATATGTAAAAAAAATTAAAAAAAATGTCACTAAAATGTATGTTTCCCCCAAATTTCACATTTATGCAAGGGTTAATAGCAGAAAATACCCACCAAAATTTGTAACCCCATCTCTTCTGAGTATGGAGGTACCCCATAAGTTGACCTGAAGTGCACTACGGGCGAACTACAATGCTCAGAAGAAAAGGAGTCATATTTGGCTTTTTGAGAGCAAATTTTGCTCGGGGGCATGTCGCATTTAGGAAGCCCTTATGGTGCCAGGACAGCAAAAAATACCCACATGGCATACCATTTTGGAAACTAGACCCCTTGCGGAATGCAACAAGGAATGAAGTGAGCCTTAAAACCCCACAGGGGTTTCATGACTTTTGCATATGTAAAAAAAAAAAAAATCCCTAAAATGTGTGTTTCCCCCCCCAAATTTCACATTTTTGCAAGGGTTAATAGCAGAAAATACCCCCCAAAATTTGTAACCCCATCTCTTCTGGGTATGGAGGTACCCCATAAGTTGACCTGAAGCGCACTACGGGCGAACTACAATGCTCAGAAGAGAAGGAGTCATATTTGGCTTTTTGAGAGCAAATTTTGCTCGGGGGGCATGTCGCATTTAGGAAGCCCCTATGGTGCCAGGACAGCAAAATAACCCCCACATGGCATACCATTTTGGAAACTAGACCCCTTGAGGAACGTAACAAGGGGTACAGTGAGCATTTACCCCCCACTGGTGTCCGTCAGATCTTTGGAACAGTGGGCTTTACAAAATTTTTTATTTGCACAGCCCATTGTTCCAAAGATCTGTCAGACACCAGTGGGATGTAAATTCTCACTGCACCCCTCATTACATTATTTGAGGGGTGTAGTTTCCGAAATGGGGTCACATGTGTGTTTTTTTTTTTTTTGCGTTTGTCAAAACCGCTGTAACAATCAGTCACCCCTGTGCAAATCACCTCAAATGTACATGGTGCACTCTCCCTTCTGGGCCTTGTTGTGCGCCCCCAGAGCACTTTGCGCCCACATATGGGGTATCTCCGTAGTCGGGAGAAGTTGCATTGCAAATTTTGGGGGGCTTTTTTCCCCTTTTACCTCTTGTCTAAATGAAAAGTATAGGGCAACACCAGCATGTTAGTGTAAAAATTTTATTTTTTTACACCAACATGCTGGTATAGACCCCAACTTCACCTTTTCATAAGGTGTGAAAGGAGAAAAAGCCCCCCAAAATTTGTTAGGCAATTTCTCACGAGTATGGCGATACCCCATATGTGAACCTAAACTGTTGCCTTGAAATACGACAGGGCTCCGAAGTGAGAGCGCCATGTGCATTTGAGGCCTGAATTAGGGATTTGCATAGGGGTATTCTACGCCAGTGATTCCCAAACAGGGTGCCTCCAGCTGTTGCAAAACTCCCAGCATGCCTGGACAGTCAACGGCTGTCCAGCAATACTGGGAGTTGTTGTTTTGCAACAGCTGGAGGCTCCATTTTGAAAACAGTGGCGTACCAGACTTTTTCATTTTTATTGGGGAGGGGAGGGGGGCTGTGTAGGGGTATGTGTATATGTAGTGTTTTTTACTTTTTATTTTATTTTGTGTTAGTGTAGTGTAGTGTTTTTAGGGTACAGTCACATGGGCGGGGGATTACAGCGAGTTTCCCGCTGCGAGTTTGAGCTGCCGCGCAAAATTTGCTGCATTGCAAACTTGCAGCCTGATACTCACTGTAAGCCCCCTGCCCATGTGAATGTACCCTGTACATTCACAGGGGGGGAACCTCCAGCTGTTCCTAAACTACAACTCCCAGCATGCACAGTCTATCAGTGCATGCTGGTAGTTATAGTTTTGCAATAGCTGGAGGCACACGGGTTGGGAAGCACTGAGTTAGGAAACAGACAATGTTTCCCAACCAGTGTGCCTCCAGTTGTTGCAAAACCACAACTCCTAAACATTCTCAGGCATGCTGGAAGTAGTAGTTCGGCAACATCTTTAGAGCCAGATGTTGCCGAACTACAACTCCCAGCATGCTTGGAGTTGTAGTTTTGCAACATCTGGAGGATTACAGTTTGCAGACCACTAATACAGTGGTTCCCAATCTGTGCCCTTCCAGATGTTGCAAAACTACAACTCCCAGTATGCCAAAACTGTCCAGGCATGCTGGGAGTTGTAGTTCTGCAACATCTGAAGGGCCAGATGTTACAGAACTACAACTCCCAGCATGCCTGGACAGTAAGGGCATGCTGAGGATGTGTAGTTTTGCAACATCTGGAAGGGCACAGTGGTCTCCAAACTGTGGACCTCCAGATGTTGCACACTACAACTCCCAGCATGCCCAGACGCCAAGGGCTGTCTGGGCATGCTGGGAGTTGTAGTATACAGGGTCCCAATACAGCAATGCATGTCGCTTTACGGCGACGTGCATTGCTGTAAAGGGCCCGACCGCGGCTGAAGGGGAACTCACCTGTCGCCGCCGCCGTCTTCATCGCCGGGATCCGGGTCTTCAGGGACGAGGTAAGTACCGGGGCCGGGCCCCAGCACTCCCCCGTCCCCCGCTGCATCCTCCGGTCTTTCTCCCGTCCTCTCCGGACTTCCAGGGGCCGGGTAGGGCGGGAGGAAGTAACCGCCCCCTCCCCCCCTGCGATTGGTCGGTTAACTAACCGAAGAATCGCAGGGGATCGGAGGAGGTGGCAGGCTTGCCACCTCGCTCCTAGCCTCCAGTATGGTCCTGGCTGTCTGTGACAGCCGGGATCATGCAAAATTACCGGGCGGTCGGGTCCCAGAGACCCGATCAGCCCGGTATCGCTGCAGATCGCAAGGGCGATTTCTCTTGCGATTTGCGGCGATCGCCGACATGGGGGGCCTATATGGCCCCCCTCGGCGTTTGCCCTGGATGCCTGCTGAAGCATTTCAGCAGGCATCCGGTTCCGATCTCTGCCCAGCGAGCTGCAGGGACCGGAAAACGCCATGACGTCCCATTGGTCCTTAAGGCCCAGGGTGCCATGACATCCCAAGACATCATTGGTCCTTAAGAGGTTAAACCGCACGGTCAATGGCGTGCGCACAAAAAAATTCCAAAGTCCAAAATAGTGCATTTTTGGTCACTTTTTATATCATGAAAAAATCAATAAGCCCTATCAATGCAAAAATGGTAACGCTAAAAGCTTCAGATCATGGCACAAAAAATGAGCCCTCATACCGCCCCATACGCAGAAAAATTAAAAAGTTATAGGGGTCAGAAGATGACAATTTTAAAAGTATACATTTTCCTGCATGTAGTTTTGATTTTTTCCAGAAGTACGACAAAATCAAACCTATATAAGTAGGGTATCATTTTAACCGTATGGACCTAAAGAATAAAAAAAAAAGGTGTCATTTATACCGAAAATGAACTGTGGAGAAACGGAGGCCCCCAAAAGTTACAAATTGGCTTTTTTTTTCCAATTTTGACTCACATTGATTTTTTTTCCGTTGCGCCGTAAATTTTTGGGTAAAATGACTGACATAATTACAAAGTAGAATTGGTGGCGCAAAAAAAAAGCCATCATATGGATTTTTAAGTGAAAGATTGAAAGAGTTATGATTTTTTAAAGGTAAGGAGGAAAAATACGAAAATGCAAAAACGGAAAAACCCCAGGTCCTTAAGGGGTTAAGAACTGAGGGCGTATGGATACGCCCGTGGGAATTCCGGTCCCCGCCGCTAGCCGGTTGGGGACTGGATCGGGATGCCTGCTGAAATCATTCAGCAGGCAACCCGGCACATCGCCCAAGGGGGTCCTGAGACCCCCCAATGTCGGCGATCACTGTAAATCGTATGTCAATTCAGACATGCGATTTTCTGCTATTCCGGGCTGATAAGGTCTCTGGTGACCCGATCACCCGGAAAATAGCGATGATCGGAGGTGTCTGGGACAGCCCCGATCATCTTGAAGGCTAGGAGTGAGGTCGCAGTGCTGCGATCTCCTCCTATCCCCTGCCATTGGTCAGAACTGATTCTGACCAATGGCAGAGCAGGACAGTGGGTTGCCATCGCAACCCCCCATTCTGCCCACCCCTGGATGTCGAGGGGATCGTGGGAAGAAGATGGAGGCCAGTACCTGCAGAAGAAGATGCATGGGGACCCCGGATCTTCGCTGGAGACTGCTGGATACTGGATCAGGTAGGGAAGCGACAGTGGGGGGGGGGGGGGGGGAATTGAAAGTAAAACGATCTTTACTGTGGCAACCACTAGGAAGGCCAAACTGCAACTCCCAGGATACCCATAAAGCCAATGGCTTTCTGGGCATGCTGGGAGTTGTAGTTTTGCAACATCTGGAGGGTCACAGTTTGGAGACCACTGTTACAGTGGTGCCCAAACTGTAGCCCTCCAGATGTTGCCAAACTACAACTCTCAGCATGCCTAGACTTTCCAGGCATGCTGGGAGTTGTAGTTCTGTAACATCTGTCCCTCCAGATTTAGTAATTTTCATGATTTTTTTGAAAATTGCTGCTCTACTTTGCCAACATAAAGTGGACATATTGTATTTGTGAATAAAAATAAAATTGATTGTGAATACCCATTTTCCTTACAAGTAGAGAGCTTCAAAGTTAGAAAAATGCAAAATTTTCTAAATTTTCATGACATTTTGGGATTTTTCACAAAAAAAGGATGCAAGTAATGCCGAAAATTCACCACCAAAATAAAGAAGAATATGTCACAAAAAAACAATCTCAGAATCAGAATATTCGGTGAAAGCATTTTTGCGTTATTAATTCATAAAGCGATGGTGGTCAGAATTGCGAAAAAGGGCTAAGTCCTTCACCCCTTAAGGACCAAGGACGTATCTGTATGTCCTTGGTCCTGCTCTCCTGATATAACGCGGGGTTACACAGTAACCCTGCGTCATATCACGGCGGGCCCGGCGTCATAGTGAAGCCGGAACCCACCTCTAATAGCGCGCAGCGCCGATCACGGCGCCGTGCGCTATTAACCCTTTAGCCGCGCGCTCAGAGCTGAGCCTCGCGGCTAAAAGCGAAAGTGAAAGTTGCTGGCTAGCTCAGTCGGGCTGTTCGGGATAGCCGCGGCTAATCGCGGCATCCCGAACAGCTTACAGGACAGCGGGAGGATCCCTACCTGCCTCCTCGCTGTCCGATCGCCGAATGACTGCTCAGTGCCTGAGATCCAGGCATGAGCAGTCAAGCGGCAGAATCGTTGATCACTGGTTTCTTATGAGAAACCAGTGATCAGCATAGAAGATCAGTGTGTGCAGTGTTATAGGTCCCTATGGGACCTATAACACTGCAAAAAAAAGTGAAAAAAAAAAGTGAATAAAGATCATTTAACTCCTCCCCTATTAAAAGTTTGAATCCCCCACCTTTTCCAATAAAAAAAAAAACACAGTGTAAATAAAAATAAAAATAAACATATATGGTAGCACCGTGTGTGAAAATGTCTGAATTATAAAAATATATCATTAATTAAACCGCTTGGTCAATGGCGTGCACACAAAAAAATTCCAAAGTCCAAAATAGTGCATTTTTGGTCACTTTTTAATATAATTTAAAAATGAATAAAAAGCGATCAATAAGTTCTATCAATGCAAAAATTGTACCGTTAAAAACTTCAGATCACGGCGCAAAAAATGAGCCCTCATACCGCCCCATACACGGAAAAATAAAAAAGTTATAGGGGTCAGAAGATGACAATTTTAAACGTGTTAATTTTCCTGCATGTAGTTATAATTTTTTCCAGAAGTCCAACAAAATCAAACCTATATAAGTAGGGTATCATTTTAATCGTATGGACCTACAGAATAAAGATAAGGTGTCATTTTTACCGAAAAATTTACTACGTAGAAACGGAAGCCCCCAAAAGTTACAAAACTGCGGGTTTTTTTTCAATTTTGTCGCACAATGATTTTTTTTCCGTTTCACCGTAGATTTTTGGGCAAAATGACTGACGTCATTACAGAGTAGAATTGGTGGCGCAAAAAATAAGCAATCATATGGATTTTTAGGTGCAAAATTGAAAGAGTCATGATTTTTTAAAGGCAAGGAGCAAAAAACTAAAATGCAAAAACGGAAAAACCCCTGGTCCTTAAGGGGTTAAGGTGAAAAAGGGCTGCGTGCTTAAAGGGTTAATCAGGCCACACCTGCAATTATTCACTAGACATGTGAAACATTTGTTTCTATTAGTCTAGTTAAGTTTTGTTAAACACATGGGTGGAAAGTCATCAAAACCTGTGTAGAGGAAGAGTGGTGGAGTTGCCCATAGCAACCAATCAGATTGCTTCTCTCAGTTTTCCCAGGCCTCTTTAAAAATGAAAGAAGCAATCTGATTGGTTGCTATGGGCAACTGTACCGCTCTTCTTCTACACAGGTTTTGATAAATCTTCCCCAAAGGGGGAGATTTATCAAAACCTGCGCAGATGAAAAGTTTACCAGTTGCCCATAGCAACACGTTAGATTGTTTCTTTCAGTTTTAACTCCTTAAAGACGCAGGGTTATTCCGTTTTTGCATTTTAATTTTTTTCCTCATCACCTTCTAAAAATCATAACGCTTTAAATTTTTCACCTAAAATTCCATATTATGGTTTATATTTTATACACCACCAGTTGTAATTTGCAGTGATTAGTAATTTTACCAAAATATCCACGCCGAAACAGAAAAAAAAATCATTGTGCCACAAAATTGAAGAAAAAATGCCATGTAACATTGTAACATTTGGGGACTTCTGTTTCTACGCAGGGCATTTTTTGTTAAAAATGATACCTTATCTTTATTCTGTAGGTCCATACGGTTAAAATGATACCCTACTTATATAAGTTTGATTTTGTATTTCTTCTTAAAAAAAATCCTAACTAAATGCAGGATTATTTATATATTTAAAATTGTCATCTTCTGACCCCTATAACTTTTTTATCTGTACGGGCCGGTATGATGGCTCATTTCTTGCGTCATGATCTTAAGTTTTTATCCGTTTAAATTTAGTTTTTATTGGACTTTTTGATCGGCTTTTATACATTTTTTGTGCTATAAAAAGTGACCAAAAATAGGCTATTTTGGACTTTTGAATTTTTTTTGCGTGTACGCCATTGAACGTGCGGTTTAATTAATGATATATTTTTATAGTTCGAACATTTCCACATGCAAAAATACCACACATGTTTATTTTTATTTACACAGTTTTTTTTTTTTAAATGGGAAGGGGGGGGGGTGATTCTTACTTTTATTTTCATCATTAGTAACTTTTTTTTTACAACTTTTTTTTTTGCTATGTTATAGCCCCCTCTAGTGGCTATATTATGCATTACATTGATTCCTAACACTGATCATCGGCATGGAACTATATGCGGATGATTAGTGTTATCGGGGCTTGACTTCTTCTGCCTAGATCTCAGGCATAGAGAAGTCAATCGCCAATCAGACACGCCGGAGGCTGGTAATGGACACTCCGCTCATGTCCTAGCTGATCGGGAAATCGCAATTTCACCGCAATGATGCGACAATCAACTTTGATCACTACGTCTAAAGGGTAAATAGTGCGCGGCACAACGATCTGTGCTGCACACTATTAGCCCAGGGTCTCGGCTTTCATTATTCACCGGGACCGACCCGCTATGATGCGGGGTCACACCGTGACCCCGCGTTATGGACCGGGCGCAGGGCGTACATGTGCGCCCTGCATCCTAAAAAGGTTAAAAGGGCCTCCCAAAAATGTAAGAAACAATCTGATTGTCAATTCATGCCGTGTTTTGCGGCAATCAGACTTTTTTTTAATAATACATTATCACCACTAGTGTTGCTCGCGAATATTCGCAATTCGAATATTATTCGCGAATATCGCATATTCGCGAATTCGCGAATTTCGCGAATATAGCGCTATATATTCGTAATTACGAATATTCGTTTTTTTTTTTTTTTCCCTTCACAGTACACATCACAGTGATCATCCCTCTCTGCTTCCAGCTTGTGTGGTGTAAAGAAGGTTGTAATACTACTGTGTGAGGCTGGCGCGCAAAAATTCGCAAAAATTTGCATATGTGAAAATTAGCATATGCTACTTTTCGCATATGCGAATTGTCGCGTATGTTAATTTTGTATATGCTAATTTTCACTTATGTTAATTTTCGCATACGCGTATTTTCGCATATGCGAAAAAAACGCGAATATAACGAATATGCGAATATTCGCGAATATATGACGAATATTCGTCCATATATTCGCGAATATTCGCGAATTCGAATATGGCCTATGCCGCTCAACACTAATCACCACTATAGTAAAGTAGAGGTCTTCATCCATTTTTTTTTTCAAGCTTACTAGCCGCATTCAGTAAAAGTAATGTTGAGATATACTAGGTAATGCATGCTAAATATATATTAACAATTTACAAGCAATGCTTTCGTCTTCTCTCTAAAGCCTGACAGTCAATGACAGCCTTGTCTTCCCTCCTGTGGTTGCACAGTTGTACAGTATATACAGCCACTATAAATGCAGACACTTAACATCTATTACTGGTCTTATTTATAATACAGTTATTTTTATAGTCTGCCACCTACAGCTAGTTCACATATGGGTTTGTGGTGGCGGGGTGTGTGGTGCAGGGCAGATGTTGTTATCCTAGGGGCAGATGGCATTAACCCCTTGTATTCGTGATGCCAGGGTGTGGTTTAGCTATAACCACCCAAAGGTATACCGCTGGATCTTGGGCTAGACACATGGGCAATAAAGACTCCGACGCCAAGTTACAGACAACAGTAGCTTTACTGAGGGTAGACAGTTGGTTCAGCCAGGGCCCAAGGAGGTGACCACTGATGCAGAGACCTTAAGTGCTTGCTGGGACTTGTAGTAGGACTGGACATTTGAATGCAGACCACGCTGACATGACAGATGACAGGGACTGACTTGACTCATAAATCTGTGACTATAGCTTACTTGACTTGATGGTGGCTGCAGGACTTGACTTTGAGGTCTCCAACACTCTAGACACACACACTAGGCATGACTGCACTGGACCTCAGCTTAGCAGAAGAGCAGAGCTCAAAGAGAGGCTAGCAACACCCAGGGCTTATATGGGGGAGAGTAGCAAGGAGCCCATAGGTCACTCTTGGGATCACCTGGTCACTGGTGCCTCCTGGGTAACAATCACATGACATATCACATGGTATAACTCTTAAAGCAACATTACATTTTATAACACTTTACATGGTAAAACATATTTACAATGGGGAAGGGGCCTTCACAAAGTGCAAGGGGCTTTTGGGACACTGAAGGAGGCTGCCTGACAGGACAGCAGGAGCACGGGGTAACACTTCCTGTACAGGGCAACCACAGTAGCCAAAATATATTCTCAAAGCAAATTGTCCTGCTCTGTTTCCTATGTGTGACAGGTTCCCTTGTGTCTATGTCTGTCAAGAAAAAAAACATAGAAATAAAGACAGGCAGTGGCGTAACTATGGAGATCGCAAGGGTCGCAATTGCGACTGGGTCTCATAGCATGGGGGGCTACTACACTTCACTATCCTATCTGCTGCTGCCCGAGGGCCCAACCCATCGCTGCCAGAACATTTGTATTTAAAAATTACCTTTAGGAAGGGCGCGGGCCCTTTAAAACTCTGTGAAGGGCGGAACAGGCCAGGGGCTGATGGGAGTTGACGTGCCTACACCGGGAGGCACGTCTGCTCCAATCACCTGAACCAATCACTGGGTCTCCACAAAGGTTAAAAGGATTTATTACCCATAATGCAACGCGTTTTGCAGTAACTCTGCAGGCATGCCTGATGAAGAGGTGTTACCGTGAAGCGCATTGCATTATGGGTAATAAATCCTTTTAACCTTTGTGGAGACCCAGCGCCTTGATTAATTCTGACGTTTTCTTGGAGGTGTGCCTGTTGGATCTGTTGCTTGTTTGTAAGGAGCGTCTGCAGGGTCTTTCCTATTTGATCATCTCACTTTGATACCATAGTTGTACATGGACAGTACAACCACCATTGATGAGCACCAGTTATCCCTGGTTTTTAATTATCCGGCCATCTACGGTATCACACTACGAGCGCTTGTTTTTTATTGTAGTTGAAGATTGTGATGGGCCTTTTTATCGAAGTAAATAAAATGAAAACGCAACACAAAGCTATTTAGTCATATGTTTTATGCACATTAAATTACCAGGATAGCATAATATATGTTAGTGTATGGAAACTTTGCATATCTTTATAGAATCTGTTCTTTAGCTAAAAGAAAGAAACAACTCACTTTTATGGGGGCCCAGAGTGTCAGAGAGGTGTGGTAGAGGGTCTGCCATGCTCCCCAGACTGTAACACCTATCCATTGTGATGTCCCATTGCTGCTTCTTTGGTTAAAATGCAGGGCTTGCTTGCCAGTGACGTGTTGATATCTTGTGCATGCTCCATGAATAGGGATTGTGTTTCAAATCTGACAGAATGCGAATGCATCACAATCCCCATTCACAGCGCATAGGGGATACATGTGTCAACGAAGGTGCGGAAGTGTTGCAGCCCTGTAGCACAGCGCACCCTTGCCACACCTCTTTCCCTCTCAATTCATCCCTAAAAAATGTTATTTTTGTTTAGCGAAATAAAAGGATCAAACAACATCTATGAAGATATGCAAAATATCCATACAACAACATCTTTTATGGCTATGCTAGCAATTTCATATGCATAAGGCTTATTTCACACTGCCGTTAGCACACGGCAGTGTGATGGCTGTCGGGGGAGCCCAGGGGAACAGCGGGAGAAAAATGACTGCTTGCATCATCTTTTATCTCCTTCTAGTCCTGCTACAAAATAACGGCGACCAACGGACCCCATTATAGTTAATGGGATCCATCGGGACCCGTTATTGCACGTTTGCCCCATTCCAAAAACTGCTGTTGAAGGCTAAAAGAAAAAAAAAAAGAGCCTAACATCCGTTTAGGGTCAGGGCACAACCGCAGTGTGAAACTAACGTATGACAGATGCACTTTAAACAATTTTAATTTTCACAAGTGGGAACCCCGCCTATTTATAGTGCCCAACTCACAGGCAATATCTTCTCTCATCAGCGTCGTCCTCTTTTATTTTATTTTCCATCTGGCTCGGGCCGCTGTGATGATTCCTTCCAGACGTATATCGTTTCTGCAGAATTGGTAGGGATCATTTTAGGCGCAGCAATTACCCAGCACTGCATTAAGTAGTATAGCAATAAGAAGATGTGTCATTCCGAAACAAGGAAAAGCTCTTCACACCTAGCTTTTTCATGCTCCTGAATGACATATCTGTCTATAATAGCTGAGCTGATATAAGCAGATACACCATTGAGGAGCATGAAAAAGCTAGACATTTTAAGAAATTGTCTCCAAGCTTTTCTTTGTTCCTGAATTGCATATCTGCTTATAGGCACACCTGTCTTATAGCAGATCTATTATGAGCAGATATGCCATTCAGGAGTTCAGGATCATGGAAAAGCCAAGTGAACAGTTGTCACCAAGCATTTTCATGCTCCTAAATGCCATTTTTTCCCTCTTCACCTTTTATAGATATAACGCTTATTTTTCCACCTACAGACTCATATAATGGCTTGTTTGTTGTGTCACCAATTATACTTTGCAATGACATCACTTCTTTTACCATGAAATCTACAGTGAAACAAACAAAAAAAAAATATTAGTGGGACAAAATAGAAAAAGAAAATGCAATTTAGCAATTTTTGGGGGCTTTCTACACAGAACACTTATCCCAAACAGTGACACATTGAGAGAGATTTATCAAAACCTGTATCGAAAAAGAGCGGTGCAGTTGCCTATAGCAACCAATCAGGTCGCTTCTTTCTTTTTTCAGAGGCCTTTTTAAAAAATTAAAGAAGCGATCGCACAGTTTTGATAAATCTCCTCCATTAGCTTTATTCCGTAGGTCCATATGATTACAACAATACCCAAATTGGGCCATTGACCTTTTTTATATTTTGAACATTTATGCTTACGACGATACTACATATGCTTTTGGTTTTTTTTAAACATTTTTTGAAACGTGAGAAGGGTGATGATTCAAACTTTTATTAGGGAATGGGTAAATTCAATTGCATTACTTTTTTTTTTAACACTTTTTTGTGGGAAGGGATTATTTGTCTATAACTTCTAGGCAAATTTGTGTATAATAGCTGAGCTACTATAAGCAGATATGCCATTCAGGAGCATGAAAAAACTAGGGGAGAAATTGTCACCTAGCTTTTCTGTGCTCCTGAATGCCATTGCTGCCTTTAGCCTATAAGGATAACTTACTATAAATTACAGTGGTCATTCAACATACGATGGTAATTTGTTCCATATGACCCATCGTTTGTCGAATCCATCGTATGTTGAGGGATTTGTGCAATGTAAAGTATAGGAAGTTATACTCACCTGTCCCCGCCGCTCCGGACCGCATCCTCACCGCTCCCGATGCTGTCCCAGGGGCTCCCGTTTTCTGTCCCGCTGCTCCGGCATCTTCTTCGGGATCCTCCGGCTTTTTCGGCATCTTCTGCAGGGTCCGGGCCTCGCTTTCTGATGACGTTATTACGTTGCGGCGCCGGTATAGCGTGTGCAGCGACGTAACAACGATGCCGGAAAGCGAGGCCCGGACCCCGGAGAAGATGCAGAAAATGCTGGAGGATCGCGAAGTGGACACGGAGCAGCGGGGATATGTAAGTGAACCTGTCCTGGATGCTTAAACTGCTATCCAACAGCAGCTTAAGCATTTTGCGCTGTCGGATAGCAGTTAATACGATGGCCCCGACATATAAAAGCATTGTATGTCGATGCTGACATCGACATGCGATGGCCTCTGAGAGGCCATCGTATGTCGATTTGATCATATGTCGGGGGCCATCGCATGTCGGGGGGTTACTGTATAGGCAAATCTGTCTATAACAGCGTAACTAATATAAACAGAAATGGCAATAAGGAGTACAGAAAATCTGGGTGACAATTTCTCACCTAGCTTGAATGGCATATCACAACTCAGCTATTATAGACATATTTGCCTATAACATATAGTCAAAGCTGTCTATAATAGCTGAGCTATTATAAGCAGATATGCCATTCAAGAACCCAGAAAAGCTAGGTGACAATGTATCATCTAGCTTTTTTATGCTGCTGAATGGCATATCTGCTTATAATAGCTCAGCTACTATAAGCAGACATGCCATTCAGGAGCATGGAAAAGCTAGGTGAGATATTGTCAACTAGCTTTTCTGGGAACCTGAATGGCAAGTCAGTTCATGCCTGATGGGGGAAACTCCAGGGGCAGAGGCAGAGAGTAATGTACACCAGCGGCGGGACCTCAGGCAGGTGGCAGCTACAGCACACACAGTAGTTTGTTTTAACTTGGCGGGTGCTGGCAGAACGAGGGGAAGGAGTCTCCTAAGCTACCCTGACATCACATGGGGCATGCAGGTCAGCAGGTTATGCCGCCACGTCACCACCAGGGCTGTAGGTAAGCCTGTGGGCCGGCCTGGACATTGCAGGGCTGGCCCTCGTTTACTGCTAACATTGTTGTTGTGGGCGCCGGGTGGCCTGTGTGGGCCGATTGTGCGGGCTGCCGGGCCTATTTTAATGTAGGGGCCGTGAGCTGCTGCTCCATCCGCCCCTGTGTTAACCTGGCCCTGGAGGAGACCAAGAACATGACAGAGTGCTTTAACCCCTGGGGACCAAGCCCATTTTGACCTAAAAGGAGAACTGCGGCATACATTTTTGAAGTCCCCCCTGTGCCAGGCTGCAAAAACAAAAAACAAACTTTAACTCACCTTCCTACGTTCCCCCATTGCGGATATGTCTGTGTCCCGTTCCTCCTGTGCTGCTGGCTTCTGACTTCTCAGGCTCAAAACGTCACAGTGCAGGCAGAGTATCGCCGGCCGCAGCAATGTTCCGCCTCGACCGGACATAGGCTGACCGCACTGTCATGTAAGGAGCCCAGGCAGCAGGGGAAGACAGGGCTGAGGCTCCTTACATGACAGTGCGGTCAGCCTATCACTGGCAGAGGCAGGACATTGCTACGGGCGGCGATACGCTGCCTGCACTGTGAAGTTTC
Source organism: Hyla sarda (assembly GCF_029499605.1). NCBI lineage: Eukaryota > Metazoa > Chordata > Amphibia > Anura > Hylidae > Hyla > Hyla sarda. The sequence continues at coordinate 68,542,385 of NC_079189.1, forward strand.
CAGCCTAAGAAGCCAGAAGCCAGCAGCACAGGAGGAATGGGATGGAGATATCTCCGCAATGGGGGAACGTAGAAAGGTGAGATAAAGTTTGTTTTTTTTATGTTTTTTCAGCCAGGGCACAGGGAGACTTAAAAAATTTACTCCGCAGTTCTCCTTAAAGGACCAGGCAAATTTAATTTTTTTCCTCCTCCCCTACTAAAAATCATAATGCTTACAATTTTGCACCCACAGACCCATATAAGGGCTTGTTTTTTGCGTCATCAATTGTACTTTATAACGACAATACTTATTTTATACCATGATCTGCGGCTAAAGAAAAACAAATATTTGTGGGATAAATGTTTTTTTTTTTTTTTTTTTTTTAAACACGCCATTTTGCAACATTTTAGGGCTTCCATTTCTATGCAGTGCACTTTTCAGTAAGAATGCACCTGAGTATGAGACCAACGGTTGGAGGGCGAATTCATATACAACTTAATACAACCATGCTCCAGTAAGAATGACACCTTATCTTTATTCTGTAGGTCCATACGGTTACAAGGATTTATGTAGGTTCTATTTTATTTTAATACTTAAAAAAATCAAAACTACATGCACCAAAATTGTTACATTTAAAATAGTTCTGACCCCTATAACTTTTTCATTTTTCCACATACAAGGCTATATGAGGGCAAAATTTTTTGCGCTATGGTCTGTATTTTTTAACCCCTTAAGGACGCAGGGTTTTTCCGTTTTTGCATTTTCATTTTTTCCTCATCACCTTCTAAAAATCGCTTTCAATTTTGCACATAAAATTCCATATGATGGCTTATTTCTTGCGCCACCAATTCTACTTTGCAGTGACATTAGTCATTTCACCCAAAAATCCATGCCGAAACGGAAAAAAAAATCATTGTGCGACAAAATTGAAGAAAAGTGTCATTTTGTAACTTTTGGGGGCTTTCTACGCAGTTTATTTTTCGGTAAAAATAACACCTTATCTTTATTCTGTAGGTCCATATGTTTAAAATTATACCCTACTTATATAGGTTGGATATGGTCGTACTTCGGAAAAAAATCATAACTACATGCAGGAAAATTTATATGTTAAAAATTCTCATCTTCTAACCCCTATAACTTTTTTATTTTTCTGCACACGGGCCAGTATGTGGGCTAATTTTTTGCACCGTGTTCTGAAGTTTTATCGGTACCATTTTTGTATTGATTGGACTTTTTTATCACTTTTTATTCATTTTTACATGATATAAAAAGTGACCAAAAATACACTATTTTGGACTTTGGAATTTTTTTTGCGCGCACACCATTGACCGTGCAATTTAATTAACGGTATATTTTTATAGTTCGGACATTTCCGCACGCGGTGATACCACATATGTTTATTTTCATTTACACATTTTTTTTTTTTTTTATGGGAAAAGGGGGTTGATTCAAACTTTTATTAGAGAAGGGGTTAAATGACCTTTGTTAACTTTTTTTTTCACTTTGTTTGAGTCCAGTAAGGAGCTGATCAGAACATCGCAATTTTCCTTTTGTTTTCAGACGCGGCGGTCAACGTTGATCGCCGTGTCTGAAGGGTTAACAGCACGCGGCACAACGATCGATGCCGCGCGCTGTTAGCCCAGGGTCCCGGCTATTAATAGCCGGGACCAACCCAGTGTGATGCGGGGTCACGGCGTGACCCCGTTTTAAACACCGGGACCGGTCGTAGGGCGTACAGGTACGCCCTACGTCCTTAAGGAGTTAATGGGACCACTTTTGTTTTAATGGGACTTTCTGATCACTTTTTATAAAAAAAAAATTATGGCATATGAAGTGACCAAAAACGCACACTTTTGGGCTTATATGAGGGTGCAGAGTATTGCACCCTAGTGTCTGTACATTTTTAAATAAGGGTTAGGGGGTGCACAGCGGGTGTTGCCAGCAAAGTTGTCGAGGAGGCACAGGCAGCCAGGCCAAGTGTTGTGCTGAATATGGTCAGGGACCGCATCTAACCTGAAGTAAGGGGCTTGAGCCACCGGGAACATGGACCCCAGCTGCAGAGGGTCACAGGAAGTGACAGGCAGAGGCTGTAAGGCGGCCACGGCGAATCTCATCTTCATGCACTTGGAGTCCCCTGCGCTCCTCTCCGGTGGCGGTGAGCAGCCAGGGGCGGAGCCGGGCAGGGACTTAACAGACATGTTGTGCACGTCACGTGACTAGCCCCAGCAGCCACTTGAAAGTCACTGAAAATGCCAAAGAGGCTACAGGGGCTGGTTGGATACAGTGTACGTCCGAGTTCTGTTAAACTTGCGGTGGTCGGGGCCAGAGGAGTGCAGAATCAAAGAGTATAGACTTGATCTGGAATGGTAACCTGTCAGACTCTCTGCCCCTGTCAGACGGGAACTGACATATCCTCCAGTTACATGTTACTGTTCAGACTTTGTGATAACGGCTATCATTTTCCACATTGGTAGGATCTGATGATAGGATAGTACATTATCATATTTCCGCTGGCCGAAATATATGTATGCCAGCTGATGTACTATGTCCTATGTCACATATGCCATATATGTATGCATATATATATATATATATATATATATATATACATATATATATATATATATATATATATATATATATGCATACAGTGGTCCCTCAACATAGGATGGCAATTCGTTCCAAACGACCCATCGTTTGTCGAATGCATTGTATGTTGAGGGATCCGTGCAATGTAAAGTATAGGAAGTTATACTCACCTGTCCCCGCTGCTCCGGACCGTGTCCTCACCGCTCCCTATGCTGTCCCAGGGGCTCCGATGCTGTCCCACTGCTCCAGCATCTTCTTCGGGATCCTCCGGCTTTTTCTGCATCTTCTCCTGTGTCCGGGCCTCGCTTTCTGGTGACGTTATTACGCTGCTGCGTCGGGACGGCGTGTGAAGCGATGTAATAACGACGCCGGAAAGCGAGGCCCGGACCCTGGAGAAGATGCAGAAAATGCCGGAGGATCGCGAAGTGGACCCGGATAGGTAAGTGAACCTGTCCGGGATGCTTAAACTGCTATCCGACAGCAGCTTAAGCATTTTGCGCTGTCGGATAGCAGTTAATGCGACTTAACGCAGACCTACTTGGATAATTGCAGTGTAGAATGTTTGGTGTCCTAAGTGTTCTACACGGCTATTATCCAATTAAGCCTGCAGTTTTATGAATGAAAAATGTTCCCACGGCAATTACTATGCATGTCATTGACCTGGTAACCCATTTCTGACAAAAGCCAGCGGAATTTGAAAATGAATTAAAAAGCATTGCGCAAATGCGTGTGTTAGCCAAAGTGTGCCTCCAGCTGTTGCAAAACTACAACTCCCAGCATGCCCAGACAGCCGCATGCTGGGTGGTTGTTGTAGTTTTGCAACAGCTGGAGGCACCCTAGTAACAGTAAAACAATAACTAATAATCAGAAACAGTGTAGCACAAGGAACAATAAAAAAATTAGAAAAAAATTTTTTACTTTCGTTTTTTTACCGCATGCATTAGGTAAATAATTAATGCATTTGTCTTTGGATACTGAATGCATTCGTTTTTTTACCGCAAGCATTCGGAGACTAACGAATGCATTCGTTATGTTGCTATTCGTTTTATCGTTGCTATTCGGAAATATTCAAAAAATGTTTTTGTGCATTCGGAACGGCCCGAATGCACGAAAACGGCAAGATTCGGTAAATTTGACATTCGTGTCGAACCGAATTGCACATGTCTAGAGGACATTGCCATTGGGACCATCCCATTGTGGCATTATGGGAAGAGATCACTTTGCTCAGCTATATGTAAAGTTTTGTCAATCAGTTTCCTTTTTAAAATCTGTGATTTTACTGATTTTACTGATTAAAGAAAAAAAGTTTATATTGAAGTATAAATAATGAATGATTACATTTGTTTATTTTGTAGATATTTGGGAAATGTCTATTATTTTGTTGTTGAATGCCAATGAAGATGTTTCCCGACGTCTCAGAGAACAGTTCTTGCAAGGAAGACACCATAATGAGGAGGTCCACCAGTTCAAACAGAGGCTGCTCATCCTTTTGAAGAGACTATTTACAAAAAAACTACCATGCCTTTATTGGCTATCTTTACCAATGTGTTAGGCAAATATTGCAGCATGGTTGTAAGTTTATTTTTCTTTGTCTTCCGATTGTTGGCCACAAGGGAAGGGTGCACACCTCTTCTATTCAACATCTGGATTGCCAATTCTTCTCCCATCTCTGTGATTGTGAGGAACAGGTTTTACATGATCCGGCAGTGTTTGCATTCCATTATAATGCCAAACCCAACTGAGAAGATTAGATTGCAGGTCAGGCCAGACCTACAATCTGGGGCCAATTTCTTTAACTGTAAAGCTCCATCACACATTCAGGAATGTGATTTATTTTTGTATGTATTTTTTATGTGGAATATGAGCATTTATTAAAGGGGTACTTTGCCAAAAAACATCTTATCCCTATCCAAAGGATAGGGGGTAACATGTCTGATTACGGGGGGTCCTGCTGCTGCGGACCCACTGCAATCTCCGGGCATGCAGCAGCTGCATCTGGAACATGGAAACTTGGAGCTTCCCTGTTCGTGTCATCACGCCATGCCCCCTCCATTCATGTCTATGGGAGGGGGTGAGAGCCGACACACCTCCTTCCATAGACATGAATGGAGGGGGAGTTGCGGCTGCAGTCAACATTCATCTGGCATGGAGTGGAGGTCACTCCATGCATGGATGACTAGGGTGCTCAACCGGAGATCGGGGGGGGGGGGTCTCCAGCAATGGGACCCCCGCGATCAGACATCTTATCCCCTATCCTTTGGATAGGGGATAAGATGTTTTTCGGCAGAGTACCCCTTTAAAACAGGCATGTCAGGAGAAATAGCAGTTCCTTTAAAACATTATGGAGAAAATTTACAAAATTTAGATGTTCAGCTTTTTGTAACAAAGTTTCCACCTTTGGCTGACACATATCTAATGGAACACAAATCTAGGGAACCTGTGATCTCCTGCCTACCCCATGGGTATTGATTCATAAACCCTTTTTCAGACCCAAACAGAGAGCGATCCATCAATCAAGGCTGGTGGGGTGGGGAGAAGCCTCAGAAGATACCTCAATACCTTGTGTTTCAGGCAGCATGAAAATGATGACAGGTTCCCTTTAAGTAAAGCTGTTGTAACAGCGTTATTAGAGAGTTTTATTATCTATAATTTCTTCCTATAAAGATATTATTGAAGCTAAGTTTCAAAGTATCAGGATTGGAATATAAATTTTTGCTAAATAACATTTTCTAAAGACTTCACAGATAATGGAATGAAGCCTACGTTCTTTCCCTTCCCATTGTTATAAAGATCGCACCTAATTGTATGAATAATGAGAATATTGAACTGCTATATAGAGAGGCTCAGAAGACAATCAGACTTTGGATGAGTTTTACTGGGAAGGTAGAAGATGAAATTCTACTCTACAGCCTGTCATCATGTTCTTGTGCTAGGACTAGTTTTACTACAAATGATTATTATAGATTCGCTGATTTAAAAAAGAAAAAAAAATACAGGCATACAGTGCACAACCCTATATTATGTTTTTACCATTTATTTTAAAGGGAAGCTATCATGCTTAGCATATGATCTACACACAGCATATTAGAGTAGAAGGTGCTGAAAAGATTTAAAGATTCATATACAGTGTTGCAAAAAAATAGATTTTTATATAACTTGCATTTTATTGATTATAATCCCTGCTCCTTCTTAGCTTATGAGTCCAGTGGGTGGAGGATTTAAGTGCCTCATAACTTTATATATATGAGCATGCTGAAAGGGGTAGTCCACGGAATTGAACATTTTAGACTATCCTCTATCCACAAGTGGATATGTGTCCTATCATGGGGTGTCCAAATGTTGGGGGCCCCTGCGATCTTCTGTACAGGGCCTACTCTACTTTTCCGTCCTTGGAGCAGAGCGGGAGAGGAATGCAAGTGACTGCCTGTTTAGCCAGTCACTGGTCGCAGTAATGTCCCGCCTCAGCTGGTGATTTGCTTAGCAGGCAGTCACTTGCGTCTCTACAGGAAGGTGGACGACCCCTTACAGGAGATCACGGTGGGACCCAGAGGTCAAACTCCCTGCAATCAGACATTTATCCTCCATTTAAAGCTCAAAAGGAGGTCCAAATAAAACTGTGTAAACATAGCAATGATCTGCTTCTTTAGACATTTTCTCATTTATTTTTATTTGACATTTTTTTAAGGCTCACAAGTGTAGGGACACTATGGGACATATTGATACGCTAGCTAAGTCTTACTTAGCCCAAGCAGTCTAAGATTGCATCACATTTTAAATATGGACTAACATGGACTCTGTAACGCCTGTTTTTTTTTTTGTTTTTTTTGGCACAATTTTAGCCCAGTTCATTTACCCGAAGCCACACAAGCAGGGAAAAAACAAGACAAAGGGGTTTTAAAAATGTGTGTTGCACCACATTTTTAACCAAACTGGTGAAAAGTACACACAAAAAAATGGTGAATTCAGTTTTTAACCCCTTTAGGACCAAGGGCGTACAGGTATGCCTTTGCTCCCTGGTACTTAAGGACCAAGGGCGTACCTGTACGCCCGTGGGAATTTCGGTCCCCGCCACGCGCCGAGCGGGGACCGGACCTGGGTGACTGCTGATATCTATCAGCAGGCACCCCGCACAAATGCCCAGGGGGGTCATCAGACCCCCCCATGTCGGCGATCGGTGCAAATTACAAGTGAATTCACACTTGCGATTTGCGCGATTCCGGGTCATTACGGGTCTATGGTGACCCGGAATATAAGGGGGATCGCGGGTGTCTAAGACACCCACAATCCCCCTGAAGAGATAGGAGTGAGATGGCACGGGGGCCACCCCTCCTATCCCTGCTATCGGTGGTCTAGACGCGACCACCAATAGAAGATCGGGGGCGGGGGGGTTAACTTTCATTTTCCCCACCTGCCCACCCACAATAGGCGGGGCAGGACGGCGCCGGAGTCCACTTACCCATCTGCGGATGCTGCGGGCGACGATCGGCGTCAGAAATCGGCGGGCGGCGATGTTGTGCAGCAAGCTCCCTGGATCCTACAGAAGCCGGTAAGTTGCCTAGCAACATCTGGAGGGCTGCAATCCGAGACCACTATATAGTGGTCTCTATACTGTAGCACTCCAGATGTTGCAAAACTACAACTCCCAGCATGCCCAGACAGCTGTTTGGGCATGCTGGGAGTTGAAGTTTTGCAACAGCTGGAGGGCTACAGTTTGAGACCACTATATGGTAGTCTCTGAACTATAGCCCTCCAGATCTTGCAAAACTACAACTCCTAGCATGCCCACACAACTGTTTCCTGTCTGGGCATGCTGAGATTTGTAGTTTTGCAGCATCTGGAGGGCCACAGTTTGCAGTGGTCTCTATACTGTAGCTCTCCAGATGTTGCAAAACTGCAAATCCCAGGATGCTGGGAGTTGTAGTTGCGATCCCTCCAGCTGTTGCATAACTACATCTCCGTACATGCTGGGAGTTGTAGTTTTGCAACAGCTGGAGGCACACTGGTTGGAAAATATTGAGTTAGACAACAGAACCTAACTGAAGGTTTTCCAACCAGTGTGCCTCCAGCTGTTGCAAAAGTACAACTCCCGGCATGCACGGTCTGTCAGTACATGCTGGGAGTTGTAGTTTTGAAACAGCTGGAGGTTTGCCCCCCCCCAGCCGCAGCGCAAACTCCTTTCAGGGAACTCACTGTAAACCTCCGCCAGTGTGAATGTACCCTAAAAACAAAACACTACACTACACTACCACATAATAAAGGGTGAAACACTACATATACACCCCCTTACACTGCCCCCCCCCCAATGAAAATTAAAAACGTATTTTACAGCAGTGTTTCTAAAACGGAGCCTCCAGCTGTTGCAAAACAACAACTCCCAGCATTTCTGGACAGCCACTGACTGTCCAGGCATGCTGGGAGTTTAGCAACAGCTGGAGGCACCCTGTTTGGGAATCACTGGCGTAGAATACCCCTATGTCCACCCCTATGCAATCCCTAATTTAGTCCTCAAATGCGCATGGCGCTCTCTCACTTCGGAGCCCTGTCGTATTTCAAGGAAACAGTTTAGGGTCACATATGGGGTATCTCCGTACTCGGGAGAAATTACGCTAAAAATTTTGGGGGGCTTTTTCTCCTTTTACCCCTTATGAAAAGGAAAAGTTGGGGTCTACACCAGCCTGTTAGTGTAAAAAAAAAAAGATGCTGGTGTTGCCCTTTACTTTTTATTTTCACAAGAGGTAAAAGGAAAAAAAGACCCCCAAAATTTGTCACGCAATGTCTCCTGTGTACGGAAATACCTCAGATGTGGGCGTAAAATGATCTGTGGGCGCACAACAAGGCTCAGGAGTGAGAGCGCACTATGTACATTTGAAGCCTAAATTGGTGATTTGCACAGGGGTGGCTAATTTTACAGCGGTTCTGACATAAACGCAAAAAAATAAATACCGTCATGTGACCCCATTTTGGAAACTACACCCCTCACGGAATGTAATAAGGGGTATAGTGAGCATTAACACCCCACAGGTGTTTAAAACATTTTCGTTAAAGTTGGATGGGAAAATGAAAAAAATTATTTCTTTTCACTAAAATGCTGGTGTTACCCTAAATTTTTCATTTTCACAAGGGAAAATAGGAAAAAGCCCCCCAAAATTTGTAACCCCATTTCTTCTGTGTAAGAAAATACCCCAAATGTGGATGTAAAGTGCTCGGCGGGCGAACTACAATGCTCAGAACAGAAGGAGCGCAATTGGGATTTTGAAGAGAAAATGTGTCCGGAATTGAAGGCCACGTGTGTTTACAAAGCCCCCATAGTGCCATAACAATGGACCTTCCAACATGTGACCCCATTTTGGAAACTGCACCCCTCACGTAATGTAATAAGGGGTGCAGTGAGCATTTACGTCCCACAGGTATCTGACAGATTTTTGGAACAGTGGTCCGTGATTTTTGGAACAGTGGTCCGTGTCAAATGCCAGTGGGGTGTAAATACTCACTGAACTCCTTATTAAATTCTGTGAGGGGTGTAGTTTCCAAAATGGGGTCACATGTGGGGGGGTCCACTGTTCTGGCACCATTCCAAAAAATTCACTCTTCAAAAGCTCTAAGGCGCTCCTCCTCTTCTGAGCATTGTAGTTCGACCGCAGGGCACTTAACGTCCACACATGGGGTATTTACATACTCAGAAGAAATGGGGTTACACATTTTGGGGGGTATTTTCTGCTATTAACCCTTGCAAAAATGTGAAATTTGGGGGGAAACACACATTTTTTTTTTTTTTTTTTACATATGCAAAAGTTGTGAAACCCCTGTGGGGTATTAAGGCTCACTTTATTCCTTGCTATGTTCCTCAAGGGGTCTAGTTTCCAAAATGGTATGCCATGTTGTTTTTTTTGCTGTTCTGGCACCATAGGAGCTTCCTAAATGCGACATGCCCCCCCGACCAAAATTTGCTCTCAAAAAGCCAAATATGACTCCTTCTCTTCTGAACATTGTAGTTCGCTCGTAGTGCACTTCAGGTCAACTTATGGGGTACCTCCATAGTCAGAATAGATGGGGTTACAAATTTTGGGGGGTATTTTCTGCTATTATCCCTTGCAAAAATGTGAATTTTGGGGGGAAACACACATTTTAGTGAAAACTTTTTTTTTACATATGCAAAAGTCGTGATACACCTGTGGGGTATTAAGGCTCACTTAATTTCTTTTTACGTTCCTCAAGGGGCCTAGTTTAAAAAATGGTATGTCATGTGTTTTTTTTTTTTTGCTGTTCTGGCACCATAGGGGCTTCCTAAATGCAACATGCCCCCCAAAAACCATTTCAGAAAAACGTACTCTCCAAAATCCCCTTGTCGTTCCTTCGCTTCTGAGCCCTCTACTGCACCCGCCGAACACTTTACGTAGACATATGAGGTATGTGCTTACTCGAGAGAAATTGGGCTACAAATACAAGTAGACATTTTTTCCTTTTACCCCTTGTAAAAATTCAAAAATTGGGTCTACAAGAACATGCAAGTGTAAAAAATGAAGATTGTGAATTTTCTCCTTCACTTTGCTGCTATTCCTGTGAAACACCTAAAGGGTTAAAACGCTGACTGAATGTCATTTTGAATACTTTGGGGGGTGCAGTTTTTATAATGCAGTCTTTTATGGGGTATTTCTAATATGAAGACCCTTCAAATCCACTTCAAACCTGAACTGGTCCCTGAAAAATAGTGAGTTTGAAAATTTTGTGAAAAATTGGAAAATTGCTGCTGAACTTTGAAGCCCTCTGGTGTCTTCCAAATGTAAAAACTTGTCAATTTTATGATGCAGACATAAAGTAGACATATTGTATTTGTGAATAACATTTTTATTTATTTGGAATATCCATTTTCCTTACAAGCAGAGAGCTTCAAAGTTAGAAAAATTTTCAATTTTTTCATCAAATTTTGGGATTTTTCACCAAGAAAGGATGCAAGTTACCACAAAAATTTTCCACCATGTTAAAGTAGAATATGTCACGAAAAAACAGTCTCAGAATCAGAATGATAACTAAAAGCATTCCAGAGTTATTAATGTTTAAAATGACAGTGGTCAGATGTTCAAAAAACGCTCTGGTCCTAAGGTGTAAAATGGCCTGGTCCCTAAGGGGTTAACACCCCTCCCCCCCCCCCCTCCACACACACATTTCATTGGTAAGACATTGCTAATGCTCAGTTTATGTACTAATTTCCAAGAGGCATAACAGAGGAACAACACAATGCAGAGCTCTTAGAAAAGGTGTTCCAGCATTATTAATAATATTCTATAAGGAATTCACATGTTCTTAAAAAAATTAAAATAAAAAACCTCTGTGAATGGTTACTACTAGTCATTTTGGGTAATTAATACAGAAGTTGATAATATTATATGACATTGAGTTTTGCTAAAGTTGGAAAAATTACATAGTTTAAGTTTAGTTTCCACTATAATTATACTCTTAGGAGGAGAGAATCAATGTTGTAATTGCCCAATGAACTGTAAAGACTGGATAAATCATAGACAAGGACTCAGGCCGGTGGATGGGGGAATTATGTTCTGCAATTAGCAGAATAAACTCTGACCAGTGAGCGTGTCTGTATCGAGCTTGTATGTGCTCCGTCCGTCTGAGTGCATTCCCTAAACGCTCCAAAAAAAAAAAAAAACACTGAGCAGCCAGTTTCATAGGAAAGCAATTATCCTTGGTTTTTATACGTGTTTTCGAGATAGTGGACATGAATTGTGAGCTTCACTAGAGATGTATGAAAGTTTTTATGATCTATGCACAGATTTTTTAGCAGTACATAAATATTACTAAAAAATATAGTGAGGGTGAAATTTAGTAACCATTAGATGCAGAATATAGTTAGATAAGTTTAGATATAGAGATGAACAAAAGGTTTCATCTCTATATCAGAACTCTGGCAAAAGGTTTAGTCTAGACCCAACTAGTTCTGCCCCAACCTGTCCCAAAAGTTAAAGGGGTACTCCACTGCCCCAGCATTCAGAACATTTTGTTCTGAACGCTGGGTACAGGCTGCGGGTATCGTGACGGCATGGTCACGCCCCCTTGTGATGTCACACCACACCCCCTCAATGCAAGTCTATGAGAAGGGGCTTAGCGACTGCAGCAGCATTACACTGAAAAGTACCTGAAAATTGAAAAAAAAGAGACCAGCGGGGTGTGCCACGTGTGATACCACTAAAACAAATGACAATAATGTGATGGGCACCGTCACTAGACAAAAGTTGCACTTAGGTAGTGGCCGCTCACCATGAATGAATAGGAAATTCGCATATAAACCCAACCAATGGGTTACCAAGAAGAGGAGAGCCAGCTGCTGAGCCCGGGTCCAAGGAGAAGGAGTGATCCAAACCTGATGGAAGTCAATGCAGAGGAGAAAAAAAAGACCCTTACAATGGTGCTGCTGGTTATACTGTGTATGTACCTGCTGAACCAAGACTGATTTGAGGAAGGGGGTGGCTCCCCCGAAACACGTAATCCCTGTACTTTTTATTATTTAATGCTCAAAAACCGCTCCAGCGTTTGAAAATACTCCTGTCTTGGATCTTACGTCTCACTTGAACCAGCAGCGCCATTGTAAGGGTCTTTTTTCTCTTCTATACACTGAAAAGTGACATAAATAAAAGAGAAGACAATAGCAGCTCAGCCTCCCCTTCCCTGTAGAATGTCCACTGCACAGGTTAAAGACAATGCTTTCCTATACAAGGAATATGGTCTGGATAGATATGTTGTGTATATTCATGAGGCTTGCTGTAAAGCATATCACTAAATGCTATTCAGGCAAGAACATTACCATCCCATAATAACGTACACAAATAAAATAATAACAAAAATACAATCAGAAAAAATAAAGAAAAAAAAAGTACAATTAGAAAAAAGAACATGTTTTAGTATCTGGCTCAGGTTGCTAACAAAGTGTCTAGATGGCACATTCACTTTAAAATGTATTTTAAAAGTTGGAAATCAATATAACAATCCAGACATATGTGGAAGACTGTTCTGGTTCAGTCTCTGTTATCCTGACTCCGTGCTACTGTTTTGTTTTCCACCTCAAGTTAAGCTCTCTCTGACATAGAACCCGCAAAGTGCAGGTAGACAATTATATACGCTGCCCTGCAGCTCCTATTCACCCTCACACTAATGTGTCTGGACAAAATGTAGAGCATGTAAAGTCTGTATCCGCTGCCCCGGTCCTTACAATCTAAGATGTCTTGAACCCTGACCCTGGATTTTGCAAGTGCATAAGAATTTTTGTAGCTTCAGAAGAAATACAGTAATGTCAGTGAGAGCCTGGGGCTCCAATGATAGGTCTGTGTTTGTCTTAAGAACAAACACTTTCGCCCATGCGGTCATTTTCTGTTCTTATTTTTTGAACACGACACAATGTATTCAGTATATCCAGTTTGTTTCCGGTGATTACTTGACCTCATATCTGCCCTCTATTTAAAAGATACTGGGAAACTTACTGTGACTAGAAATAACACCAGAGAAAACATGAACAAGTTTAATTGTTTCACAGTTTTTTCTCTTAAAAAACTAAACAAAAGAAAAAGACACTAAGATAAACCACCATGGGGGAGATTTATCAAACCTTGTACAGAGGAAGAGTAGAACAATCCCCCTATGTGTAACAATTTAAAAAAAAAAAAAAAAAAATAACTATTAGGGTTGGGTAGCAGTAGTTAATGTCTTTCTTAACCCAAAGGAAGAAGTGGATAAGAAAGATGAAAAGTTTTTATACTTAAAGGGGTATTCCAGGATTTTTTTTTATTTGACTATGCTACAGGGGCTGTAAAGTTAGTGTAGTTCATAATATAGTGTCTGTACCTGTGTGTGATGGTTTTCACACAATTCTTATGTGATTTTCACTCCAATATTTATTTTAACCAGCATACAAAATGACTGTTGTCTCAGATTTTTCCCAGCTTGCAATGCGGCCGAGACCTGACTCACTAGTCAGCTGATGACAGGGAGCCTGTCTGCTTTAATGGGTGGATGATCGCTTGGTGGGAGAGAGATCAATCTGCAACTAATGCAACAGCTATAGGCACCCTGATTGAAAACCACAGGGCTTTTGATGGATGCAGCTCATTTATGTTTCAATGGGTGGGGTGGCTGATGTGTGGGAGGGAGGAAAATGGAATTGTGGGATTTGTAGTCAAAAAAAGAAAAGCCAAAAAGGAAATACGAGTTAACAAAAAGCATAGCCACAGTGTTATGGTAATCTCATGACATAGCCATTTATCCCCAAGAAAAGCACAGATCCTTCCTAAGCATGACCATTACTGTCTGCCAGGTACGTACTAAAATCACCTTATGGTGGATAATCCCCTTTAATATTCTATCTGCCTTTAAGATCCACTCCTGTCTTAGTATGGATCTAGCCGTAAAACTATGAATTCTCATATCATTTATAATTAATATATTGATGACAACTGATTTTTAGGCTGCATTATCTTATTCCTTATCTTTTCAGTAATTTTCCGACCCTATTTTACACAGTTTGCAAACTGTTCCTGGTTTTAGACTTCTCTGATATGGGTATGCCCTTCCTCCTGCTATCTCTAACACTGAAGGAAGGGTGGTTATTTCTCCGATGGTATCTCTAGCTTTGAAATGAGGGAAAGGTAGAGCAGACAGAGTAGGTGATGTCAGCTCCGTGATGACAGAAGCCTGCAACTGTGTGATATCTGCATCCTCAGGAGCAGCAGGACAGCCAGCAATGTGGAGGAATGACACAGACGCTACAGCAGCAAAAGGATAAGATAACTTTAATGAAGATTATTTATAAAGTTTTCAAAGTGCAAATTCAAATAAAGCTATCCATACATATAAAAGATCCAAACTTACCAATTGTGCTAGCTAACAACAAACTAATGTGTGTGTGTGTTCAGGGGGTGTTGGGGGATTCAACATTGCCCGATGTCATATATGATGATATTGGGTTAGGTAGGCTGAATTTAAGCAAATTAGATGTTTTTGTTCCTGCAGGTGCTAAACCTCCATCAGAGGAATCTTGTAGAAATTATTCTCTTCTGCTCATAGAAAAAAAAAAAGACTGTGATAAATCTGGTGCATTCCTAAACAGTCTAATCTTAGTTTACACTCTCTACGTTAGACCGTTTTAGTAGATATGAGACCGTGTTGGCAAATCCCAGCAAATATCAATGAAGTGTATCCTACACATAGGCCCAGATTTATCAAACTGTGTGAGAGGAAAACTGGAGGGATTTTTCCACAGTAACCAATCACAGCTCAGCTTTCACTTTCCCAGAGCTTGTTAGCTGAGCTGTGATTGGTTGCTGTGGAAAAATCCCTCCACTTTTTCTCTCGCACAGTTTGATAAATCTGGGCCTATGTGTAGGATACACTTCATTGATATTTGCTGGGATTTGCAGACACGGTCTCATATCTACTAAAACGGTCTAACGTAGAAAGTGTAAACTAAGATTAGACTGTTTAAGAATGCACCAGATTCATCACAGTTTTTCAGGCTGATTGACAAATCTGTCACATTCAGACTTTCGAGTCATATATATATATATATATATATATATATATATATATATATATATATATATATATATATTAACTCATAGTAAATGTGATGCAAACAGTGTTCCCTTTGAGCAGTGCATTTTGGAAAGAGTTAAAATATTGTTCCAATGAGGCCAATAACAGATCTACCTGTCTGCAGTGTGTACATTTTTTTTCTACTCTTTCAATTCCATATTAAAACAGTGGGCGCAAGTCATGTATGACAATTCTTTGGTGCAAACTGTACCATAATTCTGTTGCATTTGGAATAGTAATTTGAGGCCACTGGACAAAAAAACATGAAAAAATATGAAGATTGCAAGGAAAAACTTTTGTATCTTTTAGACTGGGTTAACATACAGGCCAAGATTTATCAATCTCCCTGAAACTAACACTTCCTGGTTTTGCCATAGCAGCCAATCACAGATCAGCTTACATATCATAACGAGCTCTGAGCTGTGATTGGTTGTTATGGACAGAACTAGACAGTCTGGGTTTCAGGCTGATTGATATATCTGAGCCAGAGAAAATTTGGTCCGTATTTAGAGCTGTCAAGACCCAGAAAAATAACATTACAGTGCAAAATACAAAAAACACTATATCAAAATTATTTTTTGATGCAAAACAGAACTTTAACTTTAAAGCGTACCTATTATAGTGCAACAAAAAAAAAAAAGTGATTAGTTACTCAGTACCTAATCCTGATCATGTACATAACATTTTTATGCGTCTAGGACCTATATATCTCTAACAAATATAATTTATACGTTGCTCACTTTATTTTTCTTATCTTATTGAGGGGGCATGTCCGTCTCTCTCCCTCACTGTGATGACTCATCTGCTCTAACTCTGGGAGCAGCCCGGCAGTCTGCAAATCACTGCACAGTACTTTTTATTACATTTTCTATCTGTTCCTGGTAAAGCTGAATGCTAATCAACATAGCTCTCACTATGTGTGTCATTTAGCTTTCACAGACTTCTGAATGACTGCTCAACTTATTTGTCATTCAGAAGTCAGAGAAAGCTTTGGCTGTTCAAGCATGCTGGGAGTTGTAGTTTTACATTGCAACAGCTGGCGCTGCAAGTGTTTATAAAGCACTGTGTTAGAGCATTGTTTCCTTTAGCTGTTGCAAAACTACAACTCCCAGCATGCATACACATCCTTTATCTGTAGTTTTGCAAGAGCTGGAGGCACACAGCTGGAGAATACACAGCTCTAAAACAGAGTTTTACAAATATTTTACCCCCAGCTGTTGTAAAACTACAACTCCCATCATGGTAGTTGTAGTTTAAGAAAAGCTGAAGACTGTGGTGGTAAAATGGTGATCTCCTATACTGGATACCAACACACTTTACGGCCAGTATCCAGTATGCTGCAAAATACAGAGTAGTAGTAGTAGTAGTAGTAGTGTCTGCATAAAGACAGATGACCCCCTAGTGGTGGCTGTTTTCATTTTAGATTTTTAAGTGAAATTTAAATTTCATATCAGTAGTACTACAAAATAGTAAAAGTTTTTAATAATGACAGTGCCTCTTTAAGGAATACTGTCAATTAAATAAAACAAACAAACAACAACTTCTAATTCTTTTTATTACTTTGTCGGCCGACATAATTTTCTTATTGTTTTTACATTAACTCCATTATAGCTTCCTAATATTTAACAATTGTAGGAAACCCCAGGAACATATCCTGAAGTTTCAAAGGTCTATTACAATCAATACTTAATTTACTTTAAAGAAATATAGTAGCATAGCCATGGACTAAATTGTATTACAAATGTGCATATTGCTCCCAAGCCTCCAGGCCAGTATCTTAAAACAATCTAAATTACCCTGTGTGAAACGTGTCCATGGGGTCTGGGTAGGCAATAACTCTCAGGCTTATTTGCTGAATACGATGAATTTCTTTCCTATTTCGTTTTCCTTCCAAGTAAAAAATTTTCAGTGTGTGACATAAATCAAAAAGTGTCCTGTCAAAGTGTCCTGCATCAGTCGTGAATGGAAGTCCTGCTGCAGTTGGAGGTATCATAAAATCTGTGATCAGAAGCCAGTCCTGTGTAAATATTGCCTCTAATAATATTGTTGTGGATCAGGTATTGAGATATACAGACTAGGAATGCAGTAAACTACTCGGCTGCTTTTTTGTTGTCCGCATTATGAAATGTATGAATCGCACATTTTATCAGTAAATTGCAGAAGCGACTTCTAGTATAAAGATTAATGGGGACTGTTGGCTCTTGAATTTCTTTCTCAGCTCTTACTTTTTCCAATATGAAAAGTAGAAAGTAGGAAAGAGTACATTGAATTAATAATTAACAATGCAAAAAATGCTATTTAGCAATGTGGACAATGGATAAAAGCATGCAAATATTCACAATAAGTTAATTTTGTGCTAGAAATAAATTAAAACTGATACACAGGTGGCCCGTGTGCGAAGGTAAGTCTTTGTATAGAATGTTATGAATATATCACAATGTATACTGAATACATTGAACTAGTAGACATCATTATTTGTTTTTCAGAGCTATCCCCCTAGTGGATGTGTGTGTGCCTTTCATTGTGTCAATGGTGGTGAGGCACAAGTTAAAGGAGTACTCAACTGGAAAACATTGTTTTTAAATCAACTGGTGCCAGAAAGTTTAACAGATTTGAAAATTACTTCTATTAAAAAATCAGCTGCTGTATACTACAGAGGAAGTTGTATAGTTCTTTTCAGTCTGATCACAGTGCTCTCTGCTGACACCTCTGTCCATATCAGGAACTGTCTGGAGCAGGAGAGGTTTGCTATGGGGATTTGCTCCTACTCTGGACAGTTCCAGACAACTTCCTCTGTAGCATAAGTAGTACTGGAAGGATTAAGATTTTTTTTAAAATAAGTAATTTACAAATCTGTTTAGCTTTCTGGAGCCAGTTCAAATGAAAAAAAAAAAAAATGTTTTCCACCAAAGTACCCTTTTAAATATCTGCAATACTTTAGTTTTTCCATTTTGTTAAATTAGCAAATATTTCGAACATTCTGTGTTTACATTTTCATACGATATTGAGTGCAAATGAAGGGTATTTTTTTCTTTTTCATAAAATTAAAAAAACGAAAAACTTCATGGGATAAATTAATGCAAAACTACAAACCCACATATCTTTGGAATGGGATGGTGTCTTAAAAAACGTTAAAATGTGTTTGATCAGTGCACCCTAAGCAGGCTGTTCAATAACAATAAACAATTGTGCAATTTTCAACATATATGTTCCCCAAAATGGTGCTCTAAAAAAGTACAACTTGCCATGCAAAAAAAAAGTCACGGGGAGGAATTTATTATCAGCCGAGACTGTTGCACAATATGAATCCTGTTGCATACAGTGGGGATCAAAAGTTTGGGCACCCCAGGTAAAATGTTGTATTAATGTGCATAATGAAGCCAAGGAAAGATGGAAAAATCTCCAAAAGGCATCAAATTACAGATTAGACATTCTTATAATATGTCAACAAAAATTAGATTTTATTTAGATCACTACACTTTCAAAATAACAGAAAACCAAAAAATGGGGTCTGCAAAAGTTTGGGCACCCTGCAGAATTTATAGCATGCACTGCCCCCTTTGCAAAGCTGAGACATGCCAGTGTCATGGATTGTTCTCAATCATCATCTGGGAAGACCAGGTGATGTCAATCTCAAAGGTTTTAAATGCCGAGACTCATCTGACCTTGCCCCAACAATCAGCACCATAGGTTCTTCTAAGCAGTTGTCTAGAAATCTGAAACTGAAAATAGTTGACGCTCACAAAGCTGGAGAAGGCTATAAGAAGATAGCAAAACATTTTCAGATGTCAATATCCTCTGTTCGGAATGTAATTAAGAAATGGCAGACATCAGGAACAGTGGAAGTTAAAGCAAGATCTGGAAGACCAAGAAAAATATCAGACAAAACAGCTCACAGGATTGTGAGAAAAACTATTCAAAACCCACATTTGACTGCACAACCCCTCCAGAAAGATCTGGCAGACACTGGAGTTGTGGTACACTATTCCACTATAAACAGATACTTGTACAAATAGGGTCTTCATGGAAGAGTCATCAGAAGAAAACCTCTTCTACATCCTCACCACGAAAATCAGCGTTTGAACTTTGCAAATAAACATATAGACAAGCCTGATGCATTTTGGAAACAAGTTCTGTGGACCAATGAGGATAAAATTTTACTTTTTGGCAGGAATGAGCAAAGGTATGTTTGGAGAAGAAGGGGAACAGAATTTAATGAAAAGAACCTCTGTCCAACTGTTAAGCATGGGGGTGGATCAATCATGCTTTGGGGTTGTATTGCAGCCAGTGGCACAGGGAACATCTCACAAGTAGAAGGAAAAATGGATTCAATAAAATTTTAGCAAATTTTGGATGCTAACTTGATGCCATCTGTGAAAAAGCTGAAGTTAAAGAGAGGATGGCTTCCACAAATGGATAGTGATGCTAAACACACCTCGAAATCCACGGGTGATTACATCAAGAGGCGTAAACTGAAGGTTTTGCCATGGCCTTCCCAATCTCCTGACCTCAACATAATTGAAAATCTATGGATAGACCTTAAAAGAGAAGTGTGATCTCAAAGAACTGGAAGACTTTTGTAAGGAAGAATGGGCAAAGATACCTCGAACAAGAATTGAAAAACTCTTAGCTAGCTACAAAAAGCGTTTACAAGCTGTGATACTTGCCAAAGGGGGCAGTATAAGATATTAACTCTGCTGGGTGCCCAAACTTTTTCAGACACCATTTTTTTGTTTTCTGTTATTTTGAAAGGGTAAATGATGGAAATAAAATCTAACTTTTGTTGACATATTATAAGAATGTCTAATCTGTAATTTGATGCCTTTTGGAGATTTTTCCATCTTTTATTGGCTTCTTTATGCACATTAATACAAATTTTTACCTGGGGTGCCCAAACTTTTGATCTCCACTGTAAATGTGTGGTTTTCCCAGTTGCTACACAAAATTTATGAAGCCAGCACAGACATTATTAAAATAGCACAAAACTAGATGATAACTTTGGCGCAAGTCAATGCACAAAATAAAAACACTGAATTTTACAGGTGCACACAGTTGATAAATGACTCCTATCCTGTCAAGTCTAAGTAAACAAAAAATAGTTATAAGATGAGAAAAACTGTCTGGATCCTGGAAGTACTAACTGTAAAAAATTTGGATTTTTACAACTATAGGGAAGCTTTGTTTTCACTTGTCTCTTTTGTTGACATTTTGTTTATTTTCCTTTGTTTTAGGTTCAGATAGTTTTTTCTTGATTTAGTCTCCAGCATCCTTGTAATAAAGAGATAACATTAATGAAGTCCCTTTGGACACAGGTAAAATCCTGTTTCCATGAGTCATCTACAAAAATGCTTTCCACTTCTTTTTGCTATCAAAATGAAATGGGTCTATAAAAAAAGAATTACGGTATAAAAGTAACAACTCCATACCTAAAAAGGATCCTTACTTAGAAGCATGTCTTGAATAAAAAATGCACCTGTAGTACTAAAAGATGTCTCACAATCTGCTCCAAAGTACCAGAACTTAATTCTCATAATGACACAAAGTTGTTTTCCAAGAGAAGAACATAAAAAAAACTTAGTAACAAGAGAAAATTTAGAGGAAATGCATCATTAGAAAATTACACTATTTAAATTAGGTTTTAATATTTAGGCCCAGATGTAGCAATGTGCCGTAACCCAAAACTGTCTGGTTTTGCCCATAAAAACCAATCTTAGCTCAGCAATGGATGCCTTTGTTGAAAAATATAATATTACAAGCTATGGTTACTAGTAGGGATGTCCCGATACTGATACTGGTTTCAGTATCGGGGCCGGTACTTGGCATTTGCATGGTATCGGCGACTCGTTTAATATCTCCGATACCATGTCCGATACCTGCTGCAGTGCGGCCCGGCTCCACTGCCCCATTCTCCCATCCACATCATGGTGTCCCATGGAGAAGCATGTGACACACACATAACTCCACCTCCTCCCCTGCACCCAGCGTAACGCTGTGAAGAAAGCAGAGTGATGTGTATGTCACATGCTCCTCCATAGGACGCCATGATGTGGACGGGAGAATGGGACAGCGGAGCGGCAACACCCGAAGACAGCCGCAGGTGAGCGCTGTCTACAAGGGCAGCGGGCCTGCTGTCTACAGGGGGGGAGGCTGCTGCCTACAAGGGGGGGCTGCTATCTACAAGGGGGGAGGCTGCTGTCTACAAGGGGGGGCCTGCTATCTACAAGGGGGGCTGCTGTTTACAAGGAGGGCCTGCTGTCTACAAGGTGGACAAGATGGACTGCTGTCTACAAGAGGGGGTCCCTGTCTACAAGGGGGGGCCTGCTGTCTACAAGAGGGGGTCTTTTGTCTACAAGGGGGGCAAGGAGGGTCGCTGTCTACAAGGAGGACAAGAGGGGGTGCTGTCTACAAGAGGGGGGCACTGTCTACAAGGGGGGCATGCTGTCTACAAGGGGGGCTGCAGTCTATAGGGGGGCTGCTACCAATGTCTGCAGGGGGGGCTGATGTCTACAGGGGGCTGCTGCTAATGTCTGCAACTATCCATACTTCCTACAAGGAGATACTACCTACTATTTAAGGCAATCTTACAGCAGAGTCACCTGCACTAACTTCAATTGATAGGTAGATATGGTGCTTTCTATAGTACAAAAGAAAAAATGTTGCAGCACTCAAGTAAGGTTATGGTGAAAAAAAATTGAAGCTTTATTCCATCCAAAGAAAGCGACATTTCAGCTGAGTGAGTCAGCTGAAACGTTGCTTTCTTTGGATGGAATAAAGCTTCACTTTTTTTCACCATAACCTTACTTGAGTGCTGCAACATTTTTTCTTTTGTATCTTGAAGAGTCCTGGACCAAGACTGTTTTTTGCTGCTGGCACCTACACCTATGCATCTTGGTAGTGCTGTTTCCCTACATTGGATATGTGCTTTCTATAGTAGATATACCCGTTTCTACTGTCAGCGCAATCGCTCCGGAGACATCGGTCTCACAAAGCAAATTCCCTGTTCTGTCCAATGGAGAAGAGAGAAATCTTGGTTCATGCTACAGCAGCTGCCTACAACAAGGAACCCACATATCATACGGTAAGCAGTGCCAGAAACCGCGTCACCCTGGTGTCAGATTACCTTTAAAATAAAAGTACTTGTAATTGTTATCGGAGAGTACTAGAATTACTACAAATCTGGGGGTGGGGTATTGATTTTAGGATTTATTTTGATATATTTGGAATGAGGAAGGAATTTTTCCTTTGAAATAGGGCAAATGGCATCTGCCTTATAAGGGTTATTTGCCTTCCACTGAATCAATACAGTTGAGATGTAGTTTGAACTTTTTTTTACACCTTATCAACTAAGTAAAATGCAAAAGTAGCAGTCACACTTCAGCCTTAGTGCCTTAGGGAGTCCTTAGGCCCCTCTGCCACATAAATAGACACCAGTTTTACCAGTAGGTCACAGATTATAATTTCACTAGTCTTTAAGTGGTTGAAATGCTCTTCAGAGTTAAAGGGCACTTATCACATTGAAAATGTAGTTTAATTTGAAGGCATTACATTAAAAGAAAAGGAGGAAGATAAGCATGTGTAGTTTTGTGGGAAAAAGATTTAGTATAACTTGTCATTTATTAAAGTAAGTCTCTGCTCATTCTGGGCTGAGAAGTCATGTGGGCTAAAAAGTCATGTGGGCGGTTCTAACTGTTGTCTGAGTATAAATATGTGTTTAGAGACAGCTGCCCATCATTCAGTAGGACCGCCCAAATGACTTCGCATTTTCAATGTGACAGGTTATCTTTTAATTTCTACCTTATGAACAGGGGTGAGTAACCATTGTGGGAGACAGAGTATAGATTAGGAGTTCCTTTCATGTATATGTTAAAGTGTATTTGTTGTGAGCAAAAACTGTTTATAAAATGTAGTTAATAAGTATATGTATATTTGTAATATACAGTGGTTAAAATAAATTGTATATATTTGGGTGAAAAAATGCCATCCCTGCAGCTATTGTCTTTGTGTCTCTGTGCAGAGACAAAATACAGGAAGGATGGGTGGGACAAGCAGGGCTCTGTGCAAGCTCAAACTGGCAATAGCTGTGGGGACAATCCAAAAAAATTTCACCCAAAAATATACATATTTTCTTTTATCAATGTATATAAAAAATAAACATAGAATGTTATTATCTACATTATTGAATTTTTTTTTGCAAATGAAAGGTACACTTTAAGGAGCAACATGGACAATAGTAATGTCATAATACATTGCCTACATACTACTGCAAGACAGTGTCTACATAATTGTGCCATACTGCAAATGCATGAAGGCCGCAGAAGTGGAAGGAGAAGTATAAGTCCTTCCTATGTATTTCTCATTCCTTTTAATTACACTTCTGGCATTGGCTAAAAAACTGCTGTGTCCAAATTATGTCACCACTCCGTTCCTAAGTAAAACATTAGCTGGGATGGGAACATAGACTGAGGCTGGTACACACTTTGGAATTTCTGTGGAGATCCCGAGGGTGGGTGAATAAGTCGCACTAGGAATGTCGGGAGATTGCGCATTTGTTCATTCATTGCATGAAAGAATGAAAATGTAAATCCTTTTGGCAGAGAAACTTCAGTGGTAGAAAGCTTCATTCTGTAGTGTGCACTGTGCAGCGGAATCCTATTGACAGCAATGGGAGTCCGTCTTCTGTACCAAAAATATTGTAGTTTGTACCGGGTCTTAGAATTGGTGGCAGTGAGTGTTACCATCCAGCTCTACAAACAAATGGAATTTCTTTTAATACTTCCAGACTTCAAAGTAAGATTTATTTTAGGAATATTTCCAGATAGTGAGTGAGAAAAACTACTGGTAAATAGTTGTATCCAGCAGACAGGAGCTCATTGAAATGTAACTGGAAGCAGATCAGTTATCTTATGAATGTCAAATGAATGAACTCCCAATCTTGGTGGTGTTCAGAGCTTTAAAACAGAATATATGTCTTCAGATTTGAGAATTGCCTTTGAGGGCAGAAATCCTTAAAACTTCGTTCCAGGGAAAAAGAACAAGAATTCTAAATATTTATAACAAGAGTTCTGACACCAGAGCTTAAAAAAAATAAAATAAAAAAATTGCATTTCTATTTTTCAATGTGATCCGGCATTAGGAGAATCCAATATGGCTTGCTCAGCTAGGTGCAGGAGATAGAAGAATAATGGGCAGACTTTCTAAACATTCATTATGACATTGAAAATTTGTCTGACCCCCAACAAGTCTGAAATACATTTTTATTTACCAGGACTGGTGCAGAGAAGCACAGATAAAAATCCAATAGGTTCGATGACGGCTGTTGGTGTCATTATAATAAAATTGCTTTTCTCATTTCTGCTATTTAAAACACTTACAGGCATCTCTTCAGCATCATTAAAGCCTCGCTCAGTTAACTGTAGCATTCTGAATATAAAGTGCTTCAGTAGGGATGATGGGTTTAGTAACAGAAGACTAGGCATTCCTATACTGTATTCCTGCACACAGATATACATTGTGTTGGGGTAAAGGGTGTGATGCTGGGCAGATGGAATTACCCTAGGGGCAGATGGCATTAACCCCTTGAATTTGTGATGCCAGGGTGTGGTTTATCCTCAATACCACCCGAAGGTATACCGCTGGATCCTGGGCGAGGCACAGGGGCAATAGTGACTCATCCGCCAAGTTACGGACAACAATAGCTTTACTGAGTGACAGATGGAACAGTCTATACAGTTCAGCCAGGGCGCAAGGAGGTGACCAGTGACTTCAGAGACCTTATAGGCTTGCGGGGACTTGCAGTATATTTGAACAATTTTAGTGCAGGCTACTCTGACTTGACAATAGATGACTGTGACTGACTTTACTTGACTTGAGACTGACTAAGCTGTGACCGTAGCTTACTTGTAGACTTGAAGGCTTGTGGCTGCAGGTTGGACTTGAGGCCTCCTATGGACTCCAGACACACTCTAGGACTTGACTGCACTGGACCTCAGCAAAGACTTAACTGGAACTCAAGAGCAAAAGAGAGAGAGAGCGCTAGCTTCCCCTAGGGCTTATATGGGGGAGACTAGGAGGGGTCCCATAGGTCACCCTTAGATCATATGGTCACTGATACCTCACTGGTTACACTCACATGACAACTGGTAATCACATTTCACAAGTGATAACACTCTTATATACATTTTACAGTATAACACATGGCAGAAAATATATATATATGCAGGGAGGCTGCCTGACAGGGCAGAAAGAGTACAGGGGTATAACTCCGGTACTGGGCCACCACAGTGTAAGAACTAGAAATTATTGGATGAGGGCACTCAGTTCACTGTATTGAAGCAAATACCCAGGAATCTTTGTTTCCTGTTATTAAGCAAATTGGGATCCACCCATTGATCCCAGACATAATACTGTACCTGTACCTAATACACACTATGGTGCTATACATTGACAACATTTATACACTGAAGAAACATTATAGTTACAGCCACAGAAACACAACTCCCCATGCCACCAAAATGATATTAAAGGGAAACTTTGCCCACATCCATCTTATCCGCTATCCTTTGGATAGGGGAAAAGATGTCTGTGGGTGGAGTACCCCTTTTACTATGATGTGACCCAAGTGGGGGATGGATATTTTAAGAGATATTGTGATATAAGGAACTTGGAGTCTTAAATGGGCACTTTTAGAAATGAAAACATTTTATAAGTTGTAAATCTTTGCAAAACAATAGTTTTTCTAATATACTTCTTTAAAATATTTTAGCATTTTATGAAAGAAAACTGCCTCAGAAAATCCCAACACTAGGGGGTCTTCATACCTCCTGGGACACCCTATGATGAGTCCTACAGCAGCATTAGTGTGTCCAAGGGTCATGGACATGAGATGGCTGATTGACAAGGCTGCAGGGGGAACAAAGCCTGCAGCAACACTGCTCTAACACAGAGTTTTACCAAACATGTGCCTCCAGCTGTTGCAAAACTACAACTCCAAGCATGCCTGAACAGTCGAAGGATGTCTGGGCATGATGGAAGTTGTAGTTTTGCAAAAGCTGTAGGCACACAGCTGAAAGCAACACTGCTGTAAAAAAGTTATCCAAACACTGTATCTCCAACTATTCCTTATACATATTCATAATGAGATACTGAGTAGCATTACATTTTTTTTAGTTTTTTTGTGGGATCTGATAGATATGCTTTAAAAACATCCCTGAAAGTGAAAGGTACAACTATTCTGCAGCTATGTCAGCGCCAAAAAATGCTATGATGACCCAATATACTCCCCAATTATTGGCTAAAGTTGGAGGTGCTGATAGAGGGACCGTCACAAATATGACATTAAAGGGGTACTCCGGCTCTAAGACATCTTATCCCCTATCCAAAGCATACGGGATAAGATGTTTCATCGCAGGGGTCCTGCCGCTGGGGACCCCTGCAATCTCTCATGCAGCACCCATCTGTCTCAGCTGCAAGAAGCAATGATCGCTCCTTGTCTGAAGACTCACGACCACGGGGCCGGAGTATCGAGATGTCACGACTCTCTGCTCCAGGTCTACCTGCTGCTGATGAGTTGCTTCACTATGCGGGTGAAGAAAGCTACTCATCAGTGACTTTAGACTCAGGCTGCTGCTGATCGAGCTGGTACTGCTCCTGCCACCCCACCCCTCCTCAGGAGCCATGGCAGTGGAAGGTGAGTGCAAGGGGCCCCCCAAGTCAGACCTGCAAGAGGATGGACGATGGTGCCGATAGGCAATTGACTACGTAGGTTGTCTCTGTAGTAGGTCAGTTTGTCCTCCCTCTCAGTGGGTGTGAAAAAGGCCCCCATTTTGAGCTGGTAGCAAGGGTTTAATAAGGTGGAGAGCCAGAAGTCATCCCGCTGCCGAATGGTGACAATTTGGATGTCACTACCCAAGCAAGTGAGCATGCATCGTGACATTTGTGCAAGTGATTTGGAGGGACTCCCTGCCTCCATCTCTACTGTATACTGCCACGGTGAGTCTGGGTCCTCTGTCTCGCCTTCCTCATAACCCTCTAGCTCCTCTGGCTGCTCCTGCTCCTCCTCTCCTGTCAGATGCCTAGAAAAACCGCCCATTTGGCAAACCTTAAACTGTGCTCCACTGTGTTCCTCCTCCTCCTCCTCCTGCAGTTCAGCCCCCACAGGGCTCATGCGGCCATGAGATGTAGGCGCCATGTCTCCATTGCCCTGACCATCCATCATTTCCAACACGTGTAGTAGCAGATGAAGCAGTGGAATGATGTCGTTCATCCCGTAATCCTGGTGACTTAATAATGTGGCTTCATCAAGGGGCCTGAGCAAATGGCAGGTGTCACGTATGAGCTGCCACTGGTTGACATTGAAGTTACACCGGGGAGTCCCCTTATCCGCTTGGATCATCAAGAAATCGGTGATGGCTTTTCTCTGTTCGTATAGTAGGTCCAACATTTGGAGGGTGGAATTCCATGTGGCAACGTCGCAAATCAGTTGGGGATACCGTTCTGACGCTGCAGCTAAATGAGAGTGTGCTTTGCGTTGTACGAGTGGCTAAAGTGCATGCAAAGTTTCCTTCTCATTGTTAGGATGTCTTGCAAAGGAGGGGAACACTTCAGGAACTGCTTCACAGCCAGATTAAACATGTGTGCCATGCAGGGCGCATGGCTCAGCCTTCCCAATCACAGCGCATGCAAGATGTTCACCCCATTGTCGGTCACCATGGTTCCCATTTCCAGGTTTCGTGGAGTAAGCCATGTTCCCAATTCTTTACAAATGACTTTTAGCAGTTCCTCCCCTGTGTGACTCCGTTCACCAAGGCAACCCATGTGAAGAACAGTGTGACACCGCCATGCCCTGCACACATGGTATACTGAAGGGCCACTGAGACTTGTCTGGGCAGTTGAGGCTGAGGACACAGTGGAGGATGAGGAGGCAGAGTTGCACACTGTCACAGGGCCAATGACCTTAGAACATGGAGGAGGAAGCAGCGTGACCTGTCCAAGTTGGTCTTGTGGCAGTGCAGGAACCACATTCACCCAATGAGCAGTAAAGGACATGTATTGTCCCTTACCATAGTTACAGCTCCAGACGTCGGCGCTGCCATGCACTTTGGTAGACACAGAGAGGATCAAAGACTGGACCACCTTCTCTTCCACAAAATTGTGCAGGGCTGTTACTGCCTTCTTCGCAAAGAAATGACGGCTTGGCACTCTCCACCACGGCTCAGCAGAAGCCATCAGTTCTCTAAAAGGTGCAGAGTCCATCACTTGAAAAGGGAGGGACGGCAACACCAGCAACTTAGACAGGAGCACATTCAGCTTCTGCGCCACTGGATGAGTGGGCGCATACTGTTGTCTCTTGGACATGGCTTCATTGATGGATTGTTGGCAGAATGGCTGACTAAAAGTAGGAGGAGCAGGAGCATCTGGAGCGATAGAAGGAGGGTATGACACACAGCTCCCTTCGGCTGAGGTGGTGGAGGTTTGGCTGGCTGAAAGAGGGAGCAACATGTCACTGGGTGATGCAGCAGGTTGGACCACCACATTGGAGCCACGGTTCTCCCAGGCCACTTTATGATGGCGCAGCATATGTTGACGCAGGTCCGTGGTGCCAACATTGGGATCCTGGCCACGCTTCAGCTTCTGCCAACACATCTTGCATGTGGCTAAGTTAACCTCCTCCGGGTGCTTGATGAAAAACTGCCACATCGTTGAGTAGCTGATTTTCCCACCAACAGTATGCACTAATTGACTGCTATTGCTGCCATCTCCAGGAACCCCTGTTCCACTACCTCCAGGAAAGGTAGGCTGCCACGAAGCAGGTGGACTCCCCCGGGCATGTTTGGCTCCAGAATTTCCACTTCTACCACCATGCTGACTGCCAACCATGCTACCACCTTGCTGGCTCATGGACAACCTGCAACTCTCTTCTCCTGATGATGATGAAGCCCCTTCTGCACCCAGCTCCCAATCACTCCCTCATCACTACTTGCCCGCCTAGCGGGGGAAGTGGCTGATGTCTCCTCCACTTCTTGGCTTGGCTGTAGCTGCTGACTGTCCTCTATTAGATCGTACTCACTGAATAGTGGAGTTGAACCCACAGCATAAGATACTTCTTTAAGGTAGGGAACAGCATAGGACAGAGGTAATGGGAGGACAGGGACTGCTCTTGGGCAATGCCAACTGAGGGTTGTGTCTGAGGAGCCTCTCGCCGCGACTCCTGCTGCCACTTGCCCCTAGTCTGCTGCGACCTCTGCCTGATGAATTTAGGCCTATGCCACCCCTCTGTGTATGTCCTGGCACTTCTCTGCCTGACATACTTAGTGCGTATATGAGGGGGTTTTATACGCTTCACTATGCTTAAAGCAGTATTTGTCTAGAACAGCAGCCGGTGATTACTTTTGCCTGGACTTTCACAGTATCTAGGCCCTTGACAGATTAATAGGTACACAATAGTACACTACTTAGATGTAGGTATTTGGTATCCGGTATCCAGTCATAAGGGCAGAAAAATGTGGTGCGGTACGCTTAAAAAAATATATGTTAGTAAAACTCCAGCCAGTGATTACTTTTGCCTGGACTTTCACAGTATGTAGGCCCACGACAGATTAGCAGGTAATCCTAGACAGTGCCAGGTGGTTGTATGAGACTCAATTTATCTGTGCCACCTCTGTACAACCAGTTGTGGTCCAAAAGCTTCTATTAGATCCCAGTAGGAGGCCTAATTCCCAGAAAGAGACACAGAGAGAGGGAATCCAGGTGTATATGACTATTATTTTTGTCAGGGTAGGAATGACAACTTGTTTTTGTGTGAATAGACTGCAGGTCAATATAAAACCACCTCTTGAAGACCCAAAATACACAGTGTAAACTGAGGATTGTAACCTGATCGTCCTAGTACTGGCTGGGAGCCAATTGTTAAAAGGGCACTTAACCTTGGAGACAGACAATAAGTAGAAACTACAAGAGAAGATTCTGTTTGCTTAGACTGGTACATGTTTACTTGGTGACTGCCAATCATTTGTATCCATCTTTATGAGAGGTTAAAAAAAAAGAAAAGATGTTTCACTCAAGGTCTGTGACCTATATAAGTGGAATAGTACTGTAATCCTGCCCCTACCAGGGCTTGAGGTCAGCAACTGGATGAGCAACCCTACTGCTATGACCCTCACACTGTGATGCCAAGTAGGGTTTTAGCTATTCAGGCTTGATATCAGTTTTATAGTGATTTTTTTTCATTTTATATTTTATTGATCATATACTGCCTTTTATAAGAAAAAAAAAGAAGAAGGAATCAAAAATAGTCAGCACAACTACCTAATACACGGGTGTACGCTGCTGTGGCAAATACAAAGTATACAAAAAAGAAGGTTGCAGCAACACTCTTGATCGAAACATGTCCCCCATCCACCACGCGGAGGTGGCATTTATATAAAGTAAAGGAAAATGTGTTATATCAGGATCGTTAATGAAGCAGTAGGCAAAAATCCACACAAAAAAACAAGCAAAGGGGTTTCAGCTGTAACTCTCCCTTTGTGTATTGGAACTCCCACTGTTATGAACCTCACCATAAAGTCTCTATGTCACTGGGTTGGCTCAGGCTAAACATTTGTGTACAGTTTGCTGAAGTCCTGTTCTTCACCTTTACGATATAGATACAGGGTATCTTCACTTCTGAGTGATCTCCAATCAGTGGTAGGAGCCAGCAAGAGAAAATATAGGAATGGCTGAGATGAGAGTTGGGAAAAAAACTGATGCAGATAGCAGACCTATAATTGAGTAGTGTGGGTTAGTACTATAGTGGGAAACAAGATGGATCAAAGCAACATTTAAATGGGCGACTAAGGACCAAAGAAAACAAAAGCATCAAGAAGGAAAACTTCCAAAAGAATATATGTCAAGGCAAATGCTGAAACTCCGGTAAAGAATGAGATAGGTTTTGTGAGAAAGGTAATTGAGGGAAACCATGCTTAAGAATTTAAAGTCAAAAGTGATAGGTTGCTAACAGACATGAGAGACACCATGTATTCACAATGAAAAGAATCCACACTTTTCAGATTACTGATTGTAAAATAGAACTTTATTGGCCATTAATTGTACAACTTTGCCTCATCAGCTCTGCTGGGATGTGTGCGAATAGTTATCGGACTTGTTGGCTTGTTAGGCGGAAGATTTATCTGCTCTTCAAAACCTAAAGAGCTCTTAAAAAATCCAAACAACCAGTCTGCAATGTAGCAGTTCAATGTAGCCACAGGATATAGTTTAATCAATAAAGACACATTGCTGCTAAGATAAATAGGAAAATGTGAAAGAAATCTGATAGTAAAAAGAAAAAGGAAAAACTAAAGAAAGTAGTCTGAATAGCATTATAGTGTCAGGCAGCTGTTACAAGAGCCAACTATTGTAGTCACACATTCCAAGGATATGGATATTCCAAATTCAACTTTAATATTTAAACATAATGATTAACTAGGTTAAACCTTAGGCTAGGTTCATATCATGATTGTGCCTCCGGCACGGAAAAATCGGGAAAATGGCAAAATGACTTGACGTGTAAGTGCCTGGACAGGCACGGGTCCCATTTATTTCAATGGCCCAAGCGAAGTCAGTTAGTGACTAGGTTTGATTAATTTCAAGTTTTGATTGGGAGCAAGTAAAGCTGCTTGCAGCGATTTTCAGTCCGAGACAAAACTCGGATACATTGGGTAAATGACCCAAATGTAGTCACTAGCTGACTTCTCTTGGGCCATTGAAATAAATGGGGCCCATGCCTGTCCAGGCACTTACACGTCAGCTAGTCACTTTGCCATTTTCCCGATTTCTGGGCCAGAGGCACGAATTGGGCCCGTGACTGTCCGAACACAGACACGTTGGTGTGTCATTTTGACATTTTCCCGAAGTATCCGTGCCTCAGAGGCCCCAAACGTGATATAAAAGAGGCCTTATACAGAAAACAGTGTTAGGAGCTAGCAGCTGAAGTTCAGCTTCCACATCCTGGACTGGGATAAATGGTAAAACACCATACCTAGACTCTTCTCTTGGGTATGGCCCAAAGCTAATCTGGTTTAGTAGCAAAGTGGCCTGTAACACCCACTATGCAAGTGACCATCTGGACTGCCACTCCAGATCATAAGAATTGTATAGCAGCAAGGATACAGCATTAAAGGAGCCTCTGGATAATAGTAAAGCAGTGCTTTATTTAATCCCCAACATGCAATGTTTTGGCAAACAAGTAGCTTGATAAAGGCCACTGGATTTCCAAAATGTTGCATGTTGGGGATAAAATAAAGAACAGCTTTACTATTATCCAGAGGCTCCATGAATGCTGTGTCCTTGCTGCTATACAAAGGTCCATTATATGATGTAGAGGACAATTCTATATAAGTGATACTATTATTTTGTCACTATGTCTTGCTGAATTGTATTGAGACTTTTTACTGTAGGGTTGGCATTAGTGGTGTGCAATCTGTGCCGCTGTATCTACTGAAGGGGCTTTGAAAACAGCCTGGCACCTGAGGCTTGGGATCATCACAAATATTAACTGCATAGCATTATAGTATTATTTAGACATTATATAGCACTATTATATTAGTCACTATGTGTCATTAGTGACTAATATGGAACTGTGTGGCTATGCTACAGTATTTAGCTACCGTATTTTATATGGAGTGACACTGCATAATGCACACCCTGCCACTTTTCTGGATTTAAATTTTTGCTCTTTTAACCCATAAAAATACCTTTGTAAAGTTTTGTGGATTTTGTGAATATGCATGTGCATCTGTAGCAAATACATTTCCAGTGGAGTAATTAATTTCCCCTGTGGCATAAGCCCTCTTCCCAATGAAAATCCTGAACATTAAGAATGTTTCCATCTATGACCATCTTAACACAGATGTCAATACACCCACCACCTGCTACAGGTTTACTACCAGGGGATTCAGAAATGATTGGCAGTGAGGTGTTCTTTGGTACTGATAGGTAGTTACTCAGGAAACAAATCTTATGTGACCCTGTTAGTAAGCTTATGATATATATTATGCAGCTTCCAATATTAGATAGTGAAGCGTTAAGATCAGGTTAATTATATTAGCCCCATGTGTATTGCTGGGAGTCCGGTTCACTTAATTAGGTTACTCCCCAGAAATGTGATGGTGATGGAACTCCAGGGACTGTGCAGTCGATTGCCTTTAGGCTTAAAGGGGTTATCCAGGAAAAAAAACTTTTTTTTTATATATATCAACAGGCTCCAGAAAGTTAAGCAGATTTGTAAATTACTTCTATTAAAAAATCTTAATCCTTCCAATAATTATCAGCTGCTGAAGTTGAGTTGTTCTTTTCTGTCTGGCAACAGTGCTCTCTGCTGATATCTCTGCTTGTCTCAGGAACTGCACAGAGCAGAATAGGTTTGCTATGGGGATTTGCTTCTACTCTGGACAGTTCCCGAGACAGATGTCATCAAAGAGCACTTAAACAGAAAAAGACAACTCAACTTCAGCAGCTCATAAGTACTGAAAGGATTAAGATTTTTTTAATAGAAGTAATTTACAAATCTGTTTAACTTTCTGGAGCCAGTTGATATTTTTTTTAAAAAGTTTTTTTTCCTGGATAACCCCTTTAACCCCTTCATGACCCAGCCCATTTTCACCTTCATGACCTGGGCATTTTTTGAAAATCTGACCACTGTCACTTTAAACATTAATAACTTTGGAATGCTTTTACTTATCATTCTGATTCCGAGATTGTTTTTTCGTGACATATTCTACTTTATTTTATCGGTAAAATTTCACTGATATTTGTATCCTTTCTTGGTAAAAAATCTAAAAATTTCATGAAAATTTTGAAAATTTAGCATTTTTCTAACTTTGAAAGTCTCTGCTTGAAAGGAAAATGGATATTCCAAATAAATTACATATTGATTCACATATACAATATGTCTACTTTGTGTTTGCATTAAAAAATTGACAAGTTTTTACTTTTGGAAGACATCAGAGGGCTTCAAAGTTCCGCAGCAATTTTCCAATTTTTCTCAAGATTTTCAAAATCTTAATTTTTCAGGGCCCAGTTCAGGTTGGAAGTGGATTTTAAGGATCTTCATATTAGAAATACCCCATAAATGACCCCATTATAAAAACTGCACCCCCCAAAGTATTCAAAATGACATTCAGTAAGTGTTTTAACCCTTTAGGTGTTTCACAGGAATAGCAGCAAAGTGAAGGAGAAAATTCTAAATCTTCATTTTTTACACTCGCATTTTCTTGTAGACCCAATTTTTTAATTTTTACAAGGGGTAAAAGGAGAGAAATCACCCTAAAATTTGTAACCCAATTTCTCTCGAGTAAGGAAATACCTAATATGCGTATGTAAAATGTTCGGTGGGCGCAGTAGAGGGCTCAGAAGGGAAGGAGCGACAATGGGATTTTGGAGAGTGAGTTTTTCTGAAAGGGTTTTTGGGGGGCATGTCCCATTTAGGAAGCCCCTATGGTGCCAGAACAGTGGACCCCCCCACATGTGACCCCATTTTGGAAACTATACCCCTCATGGAATGTAATAAGGGGTTCAGTGAGCATTTACACCCCACTGGCGTTTGACAGATATTTGAAACGGTGGACTGTGCAAATCAAAAATTTTATTTTTCATTTTCACAGACCACTGTTCCAAAAATCTGTCATACACCAGTGGGGTATAAATGCTCACTGCACCCCTTATTACATTCCGTGAGGGGTGTAGTTTCCAAAATGGGGTCACATATGGATATTTATTGTTTTGCGTTTGTCAGAACTGCTGTAACAATCAGCCACCCCTGTGCAAATCGCCTCAAATGTACATGGTGCACTCTCCCTTCTGGGCCTTGTTGTGCGCCCCCAGAGCACTTTGCGCCCACATATGGGGTATCTCCGTACTCAGGAGAAATTGCGTTACAAATTTAGAGGGTCTTTTTTCCCTTTTACCTCTTGTGAAAATGAAAAGTATAGGGCAACACCAGCATGTCAGTGTAAAAAATTTATTTTTTTACACTAACATGCTGGTGTAGACCCCAACTTCACCTTTTCATAAGGGGTTAAAGAAGAAAAAGCCCCCCAAAATTTGTAAGGCAATTTCTCCCGAGTACGGCGATACCCCATATGTGTCCCAAAACTGTTGCCCTGAAATACGACAGGGCTCCAAAGTGAGAGAGCGCCATGCGCATTTGAGGCCTGAATTAGGGATTTGCATAGGGGTGGACATAGGGGTATTCTACGCCAGTGATTCTCAAACAGGGTGCCTCCAGCTGTTACAAAACTCCCAGCATGCCTGGACAGTCAATGGCTGTCCGGCAATACTGGGAGTTATTATTTTGCAACAGCTGGAGGCTCCGTTTTGGAAACAGTAGCGTACCAGACGTTTTTCATTTTTTGGGGGGAGGGGGGCTGTGTAGGGGTATGTGTATATGTAGTGTTTTTTACTTTTTATTTTAGGTTAGTGTCAGTGTAGTGTAGTGTTTTTAGGGTACAGTCACATGGGCAGAGGTTCACAGCAAGTTTGCCGCTGGAAGTTTGAGCTGCAGCGCAAAATTTGCGCCATCTCAAACTTGCAGCACTCACTGTAAACCTCCGCCCATGTGAGTGTACCCTGTACATTCAGATTGGGGGGAGGGGGCAAACATCCAGCTGTTGCAAACTTCGAGCATGCCCTTTGGCTGTCCGTGCATGCTGGGAGTTGTAGTTTTGCAACAGCTGGAGGAACACTGGTTTGGAAACACTAAGTTAAGTAATAAACTTTCAAGTGTTTTGCAACCAAACTTAGTGTTTCCAAACCAGTGTGCCTCCAGCTGTTGCAAAACTACAACTCCCAGCATGCATGGTCTGTCAGTGCATGCTGGGAGTTATAGTTTTGCAACAATTGCAACAGCTGGAGGCACTGAGGTAGGAAACGGACAATGTTTCCCAACTAGTGTGCCTCCAGATGTTGCAAAACTACAACTCCCAGCATGCCCAGACTACCAAGGCATGCTGGAAGTTGTAGTTCGGCAATATCTGAAGGATCAGATGTTGCTGAACTACAACTTCCAGCATGCCTGGGCAGTCTGGGCATGCTGGGAGTTGTAGTTTTGCAACATCTGGAGGTCCACAGTTTGGAGACCACTGTATAATGGTCTCCAATCTGTGCTCTTCCAGATGTTAGAGAACTACAACTCCCAGCATGCCTGGACAGACTGAGCATGCTGAGATTTGTAGTTTTGCAACATCTGGAAGAGCACAGATTGGAGACCATTATACAGTGGTCTCCAAACTGTGGACCTCCAGATGTTGCAAAACTACAACTCCCAGCATGCCCAGAAAGCCAAAGGCTGTCTGGGCATGCTGGGAGTTGCAGTTTTGAAACTCTCAGAGGCAGCAGTGAGATCGCTTTACGGCGATCTCACTGCTGCCAATGAAGATGCCGCCCTGCTGCCGGAAACTCACCTCCGGGACGCAGCGCAGCCAGGACCGCATGGAGGACGCCGGGACCGCACGGAGGACGCCGGGACCGCTCGGGACACCGCTCCGACGGGTAAGTGACGCCGGGGGACGGGACAGGGACACTTAGCAGAGCGGTGTGTGTCCCGATCCCCGTGATCGGGACTTACACACCGCGCTGCTAAGTATTTTCATAGCGAAACGCTGCTATCAGCTAGTCAGATTTGACCAGCTGATAGCAGCGATCGCTGGGGGGGGTGGGGGACGAAACCCCCCGTGGTCGCATGGTAAGATGGCTGGCTATCAGTGATAGCCACCATCTTTCCGGGCGCTGCGGGATGCCGCGAGTAGCGGCAGTAATGTCCATGACGTACCTGTATGTCATGGGTCGGGAACACCTTGCCACCCATGACGTACAGGTATGTCATAGGTCGGGAAGGGGTTAAAGTGGTGACAAAGAATAGAAAAACAGAGCTGATGTCTTTCAAAACAACACCACCCCTAACATTACAATTTGGTTCCATTCACTTCAGTGGAACTGAGCTGCAATACCACATACAACCTTAGGACAGGTGTGGTGCTGTTTTTGAGAAATCATCCCTGTTTTTCTAATCCTGAAAAATCATTTCAACCCAAGACTATGCATATAATATGTAGAAATTAGCAGATGTACTAGGGTACCCACTTTAACACTATAATTGATTGTAAAGTTGCTAATTTAAATAACAAATAACTACTTTATTGCATACATAACTCATAATAAATCAATAAAGAAAAGAAAAAAGCTCTTCAATAAAAGCAGTTTTAAAAACCCAATGTGTCATAAAAAAGTCTGACTAAGAAATGAAAAGTTATCCCTGTTAAAGCACCATGAGCGCAAAATCTGTAGAATATTTATTTTGGACAGAAAACTAAAAGCTGATTTCCATTCACATTAGGTGTGATGGTTTGGCGCTGTCTATTCTCCATTGATTTATGATGTGCCAACATGTCCTTCATAATGAAAGATTATTCAACATGATTAGTAGTAATATCAAAGGCTAGCGAAGATAAGAATATCCCTCAATGCTATTTATACACAGCTTCATGCCAGTCATGTATTATTAAGGAGCATAGGCTTTGTTAGTTTCTTATCACTATGCATGGCAATTGTTGGAGCATGTTAATGTTTTCTGGCATATTTATAGATATGCCCCTGGGCTCTCAGGTACTATTATTTTCAAGCATGCAACCCTTTTCTTCATTACACTATGTAGTTTACAGTAATACCCTGTTGAATACAGCTTATATTATGAGAATCATTTTTATGAGTGTGAACAATCAGATAATAGGTTTAAGAAGCCGCTGGGACTCGGATCTCTTTTGGCTGTCCTATCCGCCCATCACCACACGCACATGCTAGATGCTTTTTATTGATATTAGTTTTACAACTTTTACAAACAAATTAAAGGGTACCTCTCATCAAATAAACTTTTGATATATTTTAGATTAATGAATGTTGAATAACTTTCCAATAGCATGTTAATGAAAAATATGCTTCTTTCTATTGTATTTTTCCCGATCAGCCCTGTCAGCAAGCATTTCTGAATCATGCTGGAGTCCTAAACACTCAGAGCTGCCAGCCTGCTTTGTCCACAGCCAAACAGGCTGTGAACAAAGCAGGCTGGCAGCTCTGAGTGTTCTCCTTTGTGAACAAAGCAGACTGGCAGCTCGTAGTGTTTAGGACTCCAGCATGAGTCTGAAATGCTTGCTGCCAGGACTGGTAGGGAGACCCCTAGTGGTCATTTCTTCAAAGTGGAAAATTAAATAGAAAGAAGCATATTTTTTAACCCCTTCCCGCAGAATGTCATATATAAACGCCGGGTTGTGCAGTGCGTTCGCGCATCCCGACGTTTATAAATGATATTCAGTTAACCCGGCGATGTGCAGCATCGCACGGGTTAACCAGCAGAAGTCCCGCTGTTTCCAGCAGGGGACAACTTCTGCTTCACCCCCCAGGACCATCCATTGATGGTCCTGGTCAGCGATCACTGTGATTGGTCCCTGTGGAACCCCTAATTTTAATAGTGAAAAATTGGAAAATTGCTGCTGAACTTTGAAGCCCTCTGGTGTCTTCCAAAAGTAAAAACACATCAATTTTATGATGCAAACATAAAGTAGACATATTGTATATGTGAATAAAAAAATTTTTTATTTGTAATATACATTTTCCTTACAAGCAGAGAGCTTCAAAGTTAGAAAAATGCAAAATTTTCAAATTTTTCATCAAATTTTAGGATTTTTCACAAGGAAAGGATGCAAGTTAACACAAACATTTACCACCATGTTAAAGTAGAATATGTCACAAAAAAACTATCTCGGAATCAGAATGATAACTAAAAGCATTCCAGAGTTATTAATGTTTAAAGTGACAGTGGTCAGATGTGCAAAAAACGCTCTGGTCCTTAAGGCCAAAATGGGCTTGGTCCTTAAGGGGTTAATAACATGCAATTGTAAAGTTATTCTGCATACATTAATCTATAATATATCAAAAGTTTTTTTGATGAGAGATACCCTTTAAGAAAGCCAAACCTTCCACGCCACCATCACAATAACACCCGACCCCATACAAGGAAGTTCCATTCTCAAAGTGTGCCTGTCATTAGCAAAAACATTTCATATAATGTAAAAAAAATAACATATGTATATTTGTAATATATATATAAGTTATAAAATGTGTATACATTTTGCCCCTACAGACATTGCCTGTGTGTCTCTGTGAGGAGACCAAATACAGTACAGGAAATGTGAATGGACAAGCAGAGCTCTGTGCACTGAGGACAAGCAGGGTTCTGTACACTGAGGACAAGCCGGGCTCTGTACACTGAGGACAAGGGGGCTCTGTACACTGAGGACAAGCGGGGCTCTGTGCACTGAGGACAAGCAGGGCTCTGCACAGTGAGGACAAGCAGGGCTCTGTGCACTGAGGACAAGCTGGGCTCTGTACAGTGGGGACAACCGACCCCATACAAGGAAGTTCCATTCTTAAAGTGTACCTGTCATTAGCAAAAACATTTCATATAATGTAAAAAAATAACATATGTATATTTGTAATATATATATAAGTTATAAAATGTTTATACATTTTGCCCCTACAGACATTGCCTGTGTGTCTCTGTGAGGAGACCAAATACAGTACAGGAAATGTGAATGGACAAGCAGAGCTCTGTGCACTGAGGACAAGCAGGGTTCTG
The DNA here is from genome assembly GCF_029499605.1 of Hyla sarda. Taxonomy (NCBI): domain Eukaryota; kingdom Metazoa; phylum Chordata; class Amphibia; order Anura; family Hylidae; genus Hyla; species Hyla sarda. Next base: position 68,582,202 of record NC_079189.1, read on the forward strand.
TACACTGAGGATAAGCGGGGCTCTATACACTGAGGACAAGCGGGCTCTGTACACTGAAGACAAGCAGGGCTCTGTACACTGAGGACAAGTGGGGCTCTGTGCACTGAGGACAAGCAGGGCTCTGTACAGTGAGGACAAGCAGGGCTCTGGGCACTGAGGAGAAGCTGGCTCTGTACAGTGGGGACAAGCAGGGCTCTGTGCACTGAGGACAAGCAGGGCTCTGTACAGTGAGGATAAGCAGGGGTCTGTGCACTGAGGACAAGCAGGGCTCTGTACAGTGAGGACAAGCGGGGCTCTGTACACTGAGGACAAGAAGGGCTCTGTGCACTGAGGACAAGTGGGGCTCTGTGCACTGAGGGCAAGCCAGCCTCTGTGCACTGAGGACAAGCAGGGCTCTGTACAGTGAGGACAAGCAGAGCTCTGTACACTGAGGACAGGCAGGGCTCTGTACACTGAGGACAAGCAGGACACTGTACAGTGAGTACAAGCAGGGCTCTGTACACTGAGGACAAGCAGGGCTCTGTACAGTGAGGACAAGCAGGGTTCTGTGCACTGAGGAAAAGCAGGGCTCTGTACACTGAGGACAAGCAGGGCTCTGTACAGTGAGAACAAGCAGGGCTCTGTGCACTGAGGACAAGCAGGGCTATGTGCAGTGAGGCTTTGTGACAAGCCAGGAGTCTGCACAGAGCCCTGCTAGTCCTGCCCTCACTTCCTGTATTTGGGCCCCTCACAGAGACACACAGGCAATAGATGCAGGAACAGCATTTTTTTCACCCAAAAATATACACATTTTTTAACCAATGTACAATACAAATATAATAGCATTATCTACATTATATCAAAAGTTTTTGCTCACGACAGGTACACTTTAAGTCAGTAGATATAAAGAAATATAAAAAAACATTAAAAAAAACATAAAAATAGTATCAATAGTATCAATAAGAAATAACTATATACATAGTATCCTTTATCAGCAAGTGCTTAGCTACATAAAATCATGTAATATCAAACATAATCAGATAATGGCACATCAAGGTGTCCTCAACATCCCCTAAACATTATATGAAAGACTATCTCAACAAACTTTGGATGATGTTCAACCAGGTGTATCCAACCATTTCTTCCTAATTTATTGAAACATAGCAATCATTTCTCATAAGCAGGCTTTTCCATGGCTGCCAGCCAGTTTGCTTTTCCAATAACTGTAGGAGGGTCATTATTGAGTCATTGAGTCATTGCCTGGCTATTGCTTTTTTGACCGTAAACAATATACAGGAAAGTTTAGGTGGGAGCACCAGGCCAATTAGCTGCACTGTTGGTACTCACAACTCTTGACGGGAGATTTAGATGGACGTCTGCTATGATTGTGGTTAGTACCATTCACAAGCATTCTATTCCTTGACCCTGTTTCCTGTATTCTGACCTACCCTGACATAACATTTACCTGACTTTTTATTTCTCTATTCAGCCTGTCACATATGGACATGGAATAAGTGAAATCCTGCACTCACCTGCAACCCCTGTCCGTGCCTATTGTGTATCCACCATAAGAGACGGATCCACAACCCATGAAGATGGTTGCTACCTAACTAATGTGCTTTGACCTCAAGTCAAAATAACAAACTACAAAAAACACAGTAAAAGACCAGGGAAACAGTCAGGAATACTAAGGCAAAAACACACTATAACAATACTCAAGGAAGACAAACAAAACACGAAGTATAGTCAACAAGCCGAGTCGGGAACCAAGAGGACAGTAATATTCTAAGACAAGAACCACAGACAGAGAGAGAGAGACAAAAATAGAGCTGGGGTCCCTAATACCAGGTAAACAAGAGGAATAGAGATACAGTGTATAAGCGCTAGCTACTGGAACAATGTTCTTTCACAGGGGTAGTGTATAGGACACGGCTAGCGTATACAGGCAGCTGAGCAGGTGTGGTCACACAAGGTATCTGATTGGAAATAGAGACAGAACCACAGATTGGTCATATTGTAACCACAGCAACCCAAATCAATACACAAAGAAGATTTAAAGAGACACCTCACTTGACCAGTGCTTGCACTGACTCTGATTCTGGACTTCCCTGACTCCCTATGCACTTAGAAAGTGTAGGTGCCACTGTTTAGGGTGCATCATTCAAGTAGGCAGGGTTTAGGGTAAATTCATGTCTCACCGCTCCCAATGGTAGCAACCAAAAACTACCATACACAACACATAATACCCGAAAACAGTATCAAATACCACAGTGTAGAGTACAAAATATCTCCCCAAACAAACAGCACAGTTTAGTACAAGATAGCTCCCCAACAGCCACAAACAAAAACCCTGTATCACAAAATACCTCCCCAGCAGTACCAAATTCTACAGTGCTGCATAAAATACCTTCCCAGCAGTTAAAAATAATTCCAAAATGCAGCACAAAACAACCCTACTGGCCTCTACCTGCAACCCTTCTACTCCTCATTGGCAGCAATACTATCCTCTTCCAACACTACCCCAACCATTATAAGCATGGGTACCCTAAGCACCTCTTCCTTCCTCTTCTCACTTTACCTCAACCCTATTGGCCACTTTACCCACCCACTCTTCCTCAAACCACCATTCCTAGACTGTCAGCACAGGAGGTGCTGGAAGTAGGATGGAGAATATCTGGAGCTCTGACTTTTCGTATAGTTTACCTGTAGTCTCCGGAAGGATGTCTTATCTATTGCACACTGAGTTCATTACCTTGTGGATATCCTTTAATGCTTCTATCTATAGAAGCTGTGCTGATATTGCAGGGCTGGCATTATCAATGCACTACCTGCTTTGTGCCAACACCTAGCATAGGTAGAGACCCTAAGCCTTACCAGACAGTGGGTTTCAGAAGTGCTTACATTTGGACTGGGGACATACTTTTGGTGTAATTACCCAGTTTGTCCCTGACACCTGTCCTGGGTAATGGGTTCACCTACTAGCACAAATGTTTAGAGACTTTTGACACCAGCAGAAGCATTAGATGCGAAGCAAAGACTATAACAAAACAACTAAACACATGGAATGCCAAGTTTTGTATCTGTGTTGGCTTCTTCTAGGCATGTTAGGCCCCTTTAACATCAAATTTTACCTTTATATTTAGCATGTACTCAAGTTGCTGGTGTAAGTGCTAATCATATCTATAGAGATCTATTGTCTGATGATGGCTAATAAAGTATCCTTTTGGCCTCAGTCTGACCAATATACCGGTCAGTATAGTGCAAGAAATGAAGTATGGAATAACTAGGAAAATCTGTTCTTCCATACCTTGGGATCCTTAATAAAAAAAAAGAAAAAAAAAAAAAAAAGAAAATGTCTGAGGGTCATGGATGCCATTGTATGGTGTCTATCCCAGGTATCTGTTTAACATATAGCAAAGGAAGTGTCATTGATGCCACTGTCCATCAAATTTATCAACCCATGGAGGTCTGGATATGGAGTCACACTCAAAATCAAAGTGGAAAACCACACTACAGGCTGATCCAACTTTGATGTAATGTCCTTAAATCAAGTAAAAATGAGGCTCAGTAGTGTGTATGGCCTCCACGTGCCCGTATAACCTCCCTACAACGCCTGGGCATACTCCTGATGAGGTGGCGGATGGTCTTCTGAGGGATGTCCTCCCAGACCTGGAGTACAGCATCTGCCAACTCCTGGACAGTCTGTGGTGCAACGTGGCGTTGGTGGATGGAGCGAGACATGATGTCCCAGATGTGCTCAATCAGATTCAGGTCTGGGCCAGTCCATAGCATCAATGCCTTCCTCTTGCAAGAACTGCTTACACACTCAAGCAACATGAGGTCTAGCATCGTCTTGCATTAGGAGGAACCCAAAGAAATGCCACCCCACACCATTACTGACCCATCACCAAACCGGTCATGCTGGAACATATTGCAGGCAACAGAACGTTCTCCATGGCTTCTCCAGACTCTGTCACGTCTGTCACATGTGCTCAGTGTGAACCTGCTTTCATCTGTGAAGAGCACAGGCAAATTTGCCAATCTTGGTGTCCTCTGGCAAATGCCAAACATCCTGCACGGTGTTGGGCTGTAAGCACAACCCCCCCCTGTGGACGTCAGTCCCTCATACCACCCTCATGGAGTCTATTTCTGACTGTTTGAGTGGACACATGGACATTTGTGGCCTGCCAGGGATTATTTTACAGGGCTCTGGCAGTGCTCCTCCTGCTTCTCATTGCACAAAGGCGGAGGTAGCAGTTCTGTTGCGGGGTTGTTGCCCTCCTATGACGTCTCCTAATGTACTGGCCTGTCTCCTGGTAGCACCTCCATGATCTGGACACTACGCTGACAGACACAAACTTCAAGCCACAGCTCGCATTGATGTGCCATCCTGAATGAGCTGCACTACCTGAGCCACTTGCGTGGGTTGTAGACTCCGTCTCATGCTATCACTAGAGTGAACTTAAAGTGACCAAAACATCAGCCAGGAAGCATAGGAACTGAGTAGTGGTCTGTGTTTACCACCTGCAGAATCATTCCTTTATTGGGGGTGTCTTGCTTATTGCCTATAATTTCCACCTGTTGTCTGTTACATTTGCACAACAGCATGTGAAATTGATTTCACATGCTGTTGACAGTGGGGCAAAAAAGTATTTAGTCAGCCACCAATTGTGCAAGTTCTCCCACTTAAAAATATGAGAGAAGCCTGTAATTTTCATCATAGGTATACCTCAACTATGATAGATAGAATGAGAAAAATAATCCATAAAATCACATTGTCTGATTTTAAAATAATTTATTTGCTAATTATGGTGGAAAATATAGGCCTCTCATCTTTTTAAGTGGGAGAACTTGGACCAATTTGTCTCAGAAGGTGGGGGCACAAGCGCTTAGTGGAGAAAGTCAAGGGCCATCCTGTAAATCACAGGTGGCCCTAGTGGTTGGACCCCCAATCCTATACCCCCTCCCTCCCCTCTTAAAGTAGCTTCTTACTGTTTTAGATATAAGGAAATAATTTATTAGCTCACAGTTAAAGGGGTACTCCGGTGAAAACCTTTTTCTTTTTAAATCAACTGGTGCCAGAAAGTTAAACAGATTTGTAAATAACTTCTATAAAAAAAATTGTAATCCTTCCTGTACTTATTAGCTACTGAATACGACAGTGGAAATTATTTTTCTGTTTGAAACACAGAGCTCTCTGCTGACATCATGACCACAGTGCTCCCTGCTGACATCTCTGTCCATTTTAGGAACTGTCCAGAGTAAAAGGAAATCCCCATAGCAAACATATGCTGTTCTGGACAGTTCCTAAAATGGACAGAGATATCAGCAGAGAGCACTGTGCTTGTGATGTCAGCAGAATGGTTTGTGTTTCAAAAAGAAAAGAATTTTGGCTGTAGTACTCAGCAGCTAATAAGTACAGGAAGGATTAAGATTTTTTAATAGAAGTAATTTACAAATCTGTTTAACTTGCTGGCACCAGTTGGAATGGAAGTCAGGGGCCATGTGCGTTTACAAAGCCCCCCGTGGTGCCAGAACAGTGGAACCCCCCACATGTGACCCTATTTTGGAAACTACACCCCTCACAGAATTTAATAAGGGGTGCAGTGAGTATTTACACCCCACTGGCGTTTGACAGATCTTTGGAACAGTGGGCTGTGCAAATGAAAAATAACATTTTTCATTTTCACGGACCACTGTTCCAAAAATCTGTCAGACACCTGTGGGGCGTAAATGCTCACTGTACCCCTTATTACATTCCCTGAGGGGTGTAGTTTCCAAAATGGGGTCACATGTGGGTATTTTTTTGGGGGGGGTTTATGTCAGAACCGCTGTAAAATCAGCCACCCCTGTGCAAATCACCAATTTAGACCTCAAATGTACATAGTGCGCTCTCACTCCTGAGCCTTGTTATGCACCCGCTGAGCATTTTACGCCCACATATGGGGAGCTGCGGCGAAAAATTTGCCACAGCCCAAACTTGAAGCAGGAAACTTACTGTAAGCCTGCCCGTGTGAATGTACCCTGTACGTTCACATGGGGGGGGGGGGGCAAACCTCCAGCTGTTTCAAAACTACAACTCCCAGCATGTACTGACAGACCGTGCATGCTGGGAGTTGTACTTTTGCAACAGCTGGAGGCACACTGGTTGGAAAACCTTCAGTTAGGTTCTGTTACCTAACTCAGTATTTTCTAACCAGTATGCCTCCAGCTGTTGCAAAACTACAACTCCCAGCATGTACTGATCGCCGAAGGGCATGCTGGGAGATGTAGTTATGCAATAGCTGGAGGTGCGCAACTACAACTCCCAGCATGCCGAGACAGCTGTTTGCTGTTTGGACATGCTGGGATTTGCAGTTTTGCATCTGGAGGGCTACAGTTTTAGAGAACACTGCAAAGTGATCTCCAAACTGTGGTCCTCCAGCTGTTGCAAAACTACAATTCCCAGCATGCCCTGACAGCAAACAGTTGTTTGAGCATGCTAGGAGTTGTAGTTTTGCAAGATCTGGAGGGCTACAGTTTAGGGACCACTATATAGTGGTCTCAAACTGTAGCCCTCCAGCTGTTGCAAAACTACATATTCCAGCATGCCCAAAAAGCTGTCTGGGCATGCTGGGAGTTGTAGTTTTGCAACATCTGGAGGGCTACAGTTAGAGACCACTGTATAATGGTCTCAAACTGTACCCTCCAGATGTTGCTAGGCAACTCACCGGCTTCCGTCGGATCCAGCCGCACGTCATCACCGCCCACCGATCTCCGTCGCCTGCAGCCTCCGACGCCCGCCCGGATGGGTAAGTGGATCTTCGGCGCCGGTCCCCGTCGTTTCCTTGTTCTGCCCCGCCTATTGTGGGAGGGCAGGACGGGGAAAACAAAAGTAAACCCCCCCGCCCACGATCTGCTATTGGTGGTCGCGTCTAGACCACCAATAGCAGGGATAGGAGGAGTGGCACCCGTGCCACCTCACTCCTATCGCTTCAGGGGGATCGTGGGTGTCTTAGACACCCGCGATCCCCCTTACATTCCGGGTCACCGGGTCACTATAGACCCGTAATGACCCGGAATCGCGCAAATCGCAAGTGTGAATTCACTTGCGATTTGCCGCGATCGCCGACATGGGGGGGCCTGATGACCCTCCTGGGCATTTGCACGGGATGCCTGCTGAATGATTTCAGCAGGCATCCCGCTCCGATCCCCGCCCGGCGCACGGCGGGGACTAAAACTGCCCATGACGTAAATGTACATCCCTGGTCCTTAAGACCCAGGGTGTCGGGACGTACCGTTACGTCATGGGTCCTGTAGGGGTTAAATTTCCTTTCTGTCTGACCACAGTGCTCTCTGCTGACACCTCTGTTCATGTCAGGAACTGTCCAGAGCAGGAGAGGTTTGCTATGGGGATTTGCTTCTACTCTGGACAGTTCCTGACATGGACAGAGGTGTCAGCAGAGAGCACTGTTTTCAGACAGAGAAGAAATTCAAAAAGAAAATAACTTCCTCAATAGGCGTGTGCAGCCTATTGCATTAGGGTGTGCACCCTAAAGCATAAACTCACGCCACCCGTATGTGTGTGTGTATATATATCAAAATCAATGCAGCACTACTCAACCATAGATGCGTGGTGCCAGCGCCCCAACCAGATCACAGTCCATACAATAGAAGAAAATGGTGCAGCACTCCAGCAATTGTGGAAAATACAGAGAATTTATTCCTTCATGTAAAAAAAAAAAAAAACAACAGTTCAGCTCCTCAATGGAGTTTTTTTCAAGCATGAAGCTTGATGCTTGAAAAAAAGCTCCATTGAGGAGCTGAAACGTCACTTTTTTTTGGACATGAAGGAATAAATTCACCGTATTTTCTACAATTGCTGGAGTGCTGCGCCATTTTCTTCTATAAATATTTATATATATATATATATATATATATATATATATATATACACACAAAGTGGTCCCTCAACAATGGTACAATGGTAATTCGTTCCAAATGAAACATCGTTAGTTGAAACCATCGTATGTTGAGGGATTCGTGCAATGACATGTATAGGAAGTTATACTCACCTGTCTCCACCGCTCCGACGAAGGAGAGCGACGGCCATGCAGGGGATCCTGAAGAGGACGGTCCGGAGCGCCGGGGACAGGTGAGTGATCATCACCGCAGCACATGGGGCATCTTAAACGGCTATCCGGCGGCAGCTGAAGCAGTCTGCGCTGCCGGATAGCCGTTTATGCGATGGCCCCGACATACAAAAGCATCGTATGTTGATGCTGCCTTCAACATGCGATGGCCTCTGAGAGGCCATCGTATGTTGAAATTATCGTATGTCGGGGCCATCGTAGGTCGGGGGATCACTGTATATATATATACACACACACATACACTATTGCTTGCATGCACACATATATAAACAGACCTGCACTCATATAGGTGCATTATAAGTCCCCGCACATTAGGTTGGCAGTACAGTTCCCGCAGATTAGGCCCTAGCAGTAGGTCCCGGGACTGGAGGAGCAGTGGTCTGAGCACCATGCCCGTGCGTCCAACTCAATGCTCCGCTTTGCTCTTCTCCTATGGGTGCACGCACGTGGCGTCAGTGACATCCCTGCGTGTGCTACCTCCCGGTGACCCCTGCATTTTTAAAGTTAGTGCGGGGCCGCTGAAAGGTAACCGGGACATCCTTGTGTCCTGAAAAGATCTTTCGGGACACAGGGATGTCCCTAATGTGACGGGGGCCCCCTACGGGCTGCTCAGTGGCGGATCCCCCCTGGGCTTGATTAGGGTGTGCCCAGGCACATCCAGCACACCCCGTGCGCATGCCTATGACTTCCTCTGTAGCATACAGCAGCCGACAAGTACTGGAAGGATTAAGATTTTTAAATAGAAGTAATTTACAAATCTGTTTAACTTTCTGTCACCAGTTGATTTGAAGAGAAAAAAAAATGTTTTCTACCTGAGTACCCCTTTAAGGGGATATTCTATGCAAGCTAGGGGTTCTTATACTGTTCTTACATGGGATCCCTCTCCTCTCTGTGTCCACTGCTGATCATAATTCAGTACCGAGAAACAGGGTGGGCAGAGAAGGCAGTTGTCTAGATCACAATGGGGGAGGCGCACAATCATATTACTGTCTATAGTGTGTGGAACACTGATGCTGGATGACACAACCATACAGGCATATATGAATGTCACGTGACATGTACCCACTGCAGAACCACATGTTCCTATACAATAGTAGCTCCTATAAACCCTACTAGTCTGGTAACTGGCACATAGAAACAAAATCAGGTAAAAAAAAGTTTATTAGGAAGTTACACCCTATGACTGCCCCTGGAGAACATTGGAGTAAAATATAGACTCTAGTTATATTATAAGTAGTGATGAGCAGCATTGCCCATATTCGAATTTGCGATATTTCGTGAATATATAGATGAATATTCATCCTATATTCGCGAATTTCGCGTATTCGTTATATTCAAATATTCGCATATGTGAATATTCGCATATATGAATATTCGCATGTTCGTGTATTGGAGGGAGAAAACAGTGAGGGGGTGGGCAACTATACTATTGGTTGCTAGGGATGTGTATTTGCATCATTCTAATTGGCCCACAAGTGAAAAGAAGGAATATGCGAATATGTACATATGCGAAAATTCGCGATTCATGCGAATATGCGCATATGCGGAAAAAATGAATATTCGCAATTTTGAATATATAGCGAATATAGTCGCAAATTTGCGATATTCGCAATAAAAATTCGAAATGCGAATATTTAAATATTCAAATATTCAAAGCTTAAATGTTTACTGACTGTGCATACAATAGGCTCCTGTATAAACTCACATGTCCATGTATTACATATCAATAAATATTTATCCTTTATTTACACAACTCCTGTTCTTCCATTGATACTTTACTATGAGACAGTGTGTCTCCAGCTGTTGCAAAACTACAACTTCCAGCATGCCCAGACAGCCTTTGGCTGTCCGGGCATGCTGGGAGTTGTAGTTTTGCAACAGCTGGAGACACCCTGTTTGGAAAACACTGCTATAAGACATAATATTTACTATAAGTTAAATGGGCACTGTCAAAACTTTGATATGTTGTAAAGCATGTATAACCAATAGATTTAGCAATTGCTATCATTAGAACATGTTCAGTATTTCATCCTGAAAAAGCCAGTCAAACAACTGACCCCCCCCCCCCCCCCCGCCTGCTTGGACACATATTAGTCCTGCTGTGTCCATACATCATGGACACACTTCCTTGATTGACAGCTGTGAGCGCAAGGCTCACAGATGGAGGAAAAATCACCCCACTGTCAGCTTGTGTCCCGCTACGGTCAGTGAGGACAAGCTGGGATTTGTAGTTTTGCTAATGCTAGGGGAGATGTGAGCAGACAGCATACTGAGGGAGGGGGCGGAGACCTGCACAGTGAGGCCACACCCCCTCCCTTTGAGAGGAATTCAGACTAGTGAGCTAAATTAAAAGTGGAATAAAAAATAAATAAGGTGCTAGACACATAACAATGTGTAGATGTACATGGTCAGGATTAGGTACTGAGTGATATATTAAAAAAAAGTTTTTGGGTGGATCTGACGGGTACGCTTTAACACTTGCAAAGCAGCGATGAGGATGGAGGTTTCCCAATAAGTATGATCTATTTTAATGGAAGGCGACAGCTGGTAATGAAGTTCTTAGGTGGGGCGACTGCTACTGAGAACGTTCTATGTCTGCAGAAGGTAATAAGATGGTCCTTTATCAAGCAGAGAGATCTCCAATATTCCAAAGAGCTCTGTATGCTGCACAAAGGAGTTGTCTTCTCTACACTGCAGGTTATGGAGTAATAGATAGATGTGCAATAAGGTAAACATACACGGAGTTACAGATGTAGCAGAGCCGAGTTTGTCAATAAACTGTTCACACTGGGTTTGACACATATTGTGGTATAATGTTGTGTCTTTTTTATAGGATTGCAGGCAATACTGCTCGGTTATCAGAGGACAAACTCAGCTCTTCTGCATCTGAAATTGCCGAAATAATAATAATACTAATTATAATAATAATTATTATTGTTATTATTTATAATCATCATCATCATCCTACTACACATTCAGCTCTTCTGCATCTGAACAGACATTGCATAGATAAATGAAATTGCTTAAATAATAATAATAATACTAATTATAATAATAAAAATAATAATAATGATGGTTATTATTATTATTATTATTAATAATAGGTATTATTTGTAATATTTTTTCATATAATAATTATGTGTATTTATTATAATTATGGCAATTTATTTGATCTATTCTATGTCTGTTCAGATGCAGAAGAACTGAGTGTTTAGTAGTAGTAGTAGTATGATGATGATGATGATTATAATTATTATTAATAATAAAAATAATAATAATCATCATCATCATCAGCATCAGCATCATACTACTACAAACTCAGCTCTTCTGCATCTGAACAGACATAGCATAGATAAAATGAATTGCCATAATAATAATAATAATAATAATAATAATAACAATAATATCATACTACTAAAAATAATAAGAACAACAACAACAAAAATAATAATAATAATCATTTAGATATTATGGGTTATAGATAAGATGACTAAGTAGATTGTCCTGCAGAACTGACCAATTCAGCTCTACTACATTGACATGAATGTAAGCATACATAACTGGACTTCGCTAATGTCATTTTGCTGCCCATCAAAACACCAAAACCACAAACAACCAGATAAATGACTAATTCAGCTCTGCTACATCTGTAGACACATAACTTTGCATGTATAAGTAACAGGAACATGACCCCCTACTATGCAGTAATCCGAACACGTTCACAGTTTGTCTAATGCTAAGCTTCTTAGTAAAATCAACATACAAGGCACAAACAAGGCAATACATGTCTCAATTAACATAAGCCATTATATTATTCTTGGCATAGTTACCAGGGTCCGGGGCACCATCTTCCCCAGTGGTTAAAAGTCATTTTATTGTTTTTTTTTTTTTTTTTTTTTTTTTTTATCAATCATAGCAATATTGAGAAACTTGCAAAATGATGAATTGAAAAGCAAAATGAAGAATGCGAAGTGATAAGACTTTACCTTCGGAGAAATCAATGAGCCCCAACAAATGCAGAAGCTTGAGAGATGCACAGATTATCATTACAATCCCCACCGTCTGTAGCCCCTCGGACTCCCACTCTGCTGATATCATCCTTGGAATTGACAAATCATTCCTGGTTCAAACTTTACAGCTGATGGGGTTGGAATGGAGAGCGGCATTCATGGGCGAGGAGAGAGGACGCAGCCTTTTTTCCTGCCTCTGGAAAGGACCAGCCTGACTAAATGAAAATGTGGACTAGCTCCGCATCTCATGCTTCCCAGTGTGTGATGGTGTTAGGAGTGAGTCTCCTCCAGAGGCTGAGGGGGACCACCACCAGCTCTGCGCTTTGACATCATTACTTGCAGCTTATTCAGCTATGGAAAGGTGTTGGCGGCTCCTCTGCTTCACAACTCCATCCACACACTCCCAATTCATATCAGGAACAACGCTGGAAACTTTTAGGATGAGCACGTTGCTTCGCGAGCGCAGCTAATTTCAATGCCTCATTGCTTATTCCACTGCTACAATTAACTCTGCGCGCTCCAGGCTGGCACTGTGCACAACAGAGAGCATCAACATTTCATTTAATCCAGCGTATAAAGGAGCTGATAGTATCTGGATTATGAAGGGTTAAGGGTCTTGTGAGCAGAGCCCCCACTCCCATTGTTCTTGTTTTTATTGTGGAATAGATGTTAATATCTGTATATATAAGCTTAGAGTTGTAAAGTGCTGCAGAATATGTTGGTGCTATAGAAACAAAGAGGTGTCCGCAGAGAAGAACTCATCTAGTCGGCCCAATATTCGGAATACTATGAATAGTCCCTGGCCCTATCTTATATGAAGGATATATGCCTATCCAATGCATGCTTAAAGGGGTACACCGGTGGAATTCTTTTTTTATTTTAAATCAACTGGTGCCAGAAAGTTAAACAGATTTGTAAATGACTTCTATTAAAGGGGCACTCAGGTTGTCAACATGTTTTTCCATTTGTGACTTACCCTATTTGTTTTGTTTCATTTCTATTCTTGTTGTTTAGCCTACTCTATTTCAGTTATTTGATGTCTTTTTATCCCCCACTTTGTTTTACTATCTTTGCTATTTACTGTTTCTTGCTGTGCTGAAAACTACAAATCCCAGCATGCCACATGCCTTGCTGGTTTGGGACGTCTCCTTTTTTTTTTGTTACGCCCTTTACCCATCCTACTATTTTCCCGGGTCGGCCCCCTTATACACAGCACACTAATATAGTCTTGGGATACACTGTCACAGACACAAAAGGGACTACAACTCCCAGCATGTGTCATTGAGGAGTCTTCAGTCTGTGGTATAACACCAGCATGCTGCCTCTGTAGTCTCCTGGGGGTTGTAGTTCACCACACCTCTGTAGGGCATACACCAGTGTTTCTCAACCAGTGTGCCTCCAGGTGTTGCAAAACTACTACTACCAGCATGCCCGGACAGCCAAAAGCTGTCCGGGCATGCTGGGAGTTGTAGTTTTGATACAGCTGAAGACACTCTGGTTGGGAAACAATGCACTTTGTTTGTAATATACTGAATAGGCTAGGCCAGTGTTTCCCTATCAGTGTGCCTCCACTACAACTCTCAGCATGCCCAAAGGCTGTCAGGTCATGCTGGGAGTTGTAGTTTTACAACAGCTGGAGACACACTGGTTTGGAAACACTGGTGTAACATGATGTGTATGCTGAATAGGCTAGGACAGTGTTTCCCAACCAGTGTGCCTCCAGCTGTTGCAAAACTACAACTCCCATGCCCAAAGTCTGTCAAGGCATGCTGGGAGTTGTAGTTTTGCAACAGCTGGAGGCACACTGATTTGTAAACACTAGCATACACACAAATAACAGGGACTACAACTCCCAGCATGTGTCATTCAGGAGTCCCCCAACCCACCCTTCACACATAGAAATCATCCCCAGTCCGAGATTTATTCCCCTGCAGTCTATACATCCCCAGCCCGTGCACTTTGTTATCCTCCCCTTCAGATAACACTCTTATCTTCTCTGTCTTCCTTCAGTGCAGACCTGCATCCTCAGAAGACAGAGCAGGGGGAGGGGAGATTAGGAGCTGTGTACTTCCTCTCCCCCTGCTCTGGCTTCTTTCTCTCATGCACACCTGCGTCCTCCAGGAAGGGGAATAACTTTTCTCTCATCCAGACCTGCGTCCTCAGAAGTATGTCCTCTCTCCCCCTGCTGTGGCTTCTTTCTCTCATGCACACCTGCGTCCTCCAGGAGGGGGAGATGAGGAGCCATGGCTTATCTCTCTCATGCAGTTCTGAAAGAACAGAGAAAAAAAAAGCCATGACATGTTGTCCACAGCCTAATCCTAACATGGCCAACGTTGTGGAAAACAGTAAGAGATCCAACGAAGAACTAAAGAACTTACTGGCCCACAAACAGGTAAGAAAAAAAGACACATGCTACACATATGTGGTGGACCGGTACCGTATTACATACCGTACCTAGTGTAGAGGTCCCCAAAGTCAGAGTAACTACGTTCAGGTAGGGTCCCTCAGGTGGGACAGCCCCTAGTCACCTCTCCTTAAGTCTAATTCTTTAATGCTGATAACTGTATATATGTAATAATAGAATATATCTGGGATAATGTATAGTACTTACCTTGTTTAGCGTCGCAGGACCTTCGGTCATGTGACCATGTTAATAACCTATATGGTATGTCGGAGGTCCTTAGGAGGTCCTTGTGTCACGTGTTACCCATAAATCTTTGTAATGGTGATTGACATCAGTAATGGACCAATTAGCACTAGTCCAGCCCCTGCCTATATAAGGGAGCTGTAGCCAATTATCGCTCTCTTGGGTTGCTGCTCTTTTGGATTCCTAACTAGCAGGATGGATCTGCGCAACTTTCAAAGACACGCTAGTCCTGAAAAACCTACCGGCCTCAGCAGAACTAAAACCGTGAGTTCTAATCTAGTGTGACTACTGGACCGCAACTAATCCCCTAAATCCAGTGGAATAGCGCCTAATACTTAAAAACTCTAAATTGCTAAAGTCCCAACCTTTGTCAATCTCCAAAGAAAGCGCTTGTATGCATAAAGACTGTTCGGTTATTGAAGCTTACAGAAACTCTTCAGTAAAAGTTATACCTGTTACAGAAAACTCTCCAGTTGTGGACATTCGATTATTATCTACCTCCCTATTGCTTTTGGGAAGGGTGGCGGTAGGACAAGCACTTCTGAGGAGCCCCCACCCTGGCATCACGAATAGCAAGGGTTAACAAGCACCCTTTAATAACCACACAGCTACACTCCCCATACCCTACATCCCCCAGACTATCACACAAACATATAATACATGTCAATTGCAAAAAACATGAAGAAGATGCAATATAGCCAAAAATCTTAACCACCGGAGTACCCCATTAAAGGACATCTGTAGTGCAATATAACTTACTCCCTATCCCCCCGCAATCTTATGTTCGGGCCGCGGAAGCATGCTGGAAGGGGGCGTTAGAGCGATAAATGGAGGGGGTGTGTCTGCTGCGGCTTTCTGCTGGGGACGAAACTGCACTTCCTGCAGACTGCCGCAGCCCTGTCCAGGAGATTGCGGGGGGCCCTAGCACTCGCACCCCCCGCAATCTATAACTTATCCCCTATCCTTCGGATAGGGGATAAGTTATGTTGCACTACAATACCTTCCAGTATTTTTTAGTGGCTGTATGCTACAGGGGAAATTCTTGTCTTTTTGAATTTCTTTTTTGTCCTCTGTTCATGTCAGGAACTGTCCAGAGTAGTATAGGTTTGCTATGGGGATTTTCTCCTGCTCTGGACAGTTCCTGATACGGGCATCAGGTGTCAGCAGAGAGCACTGTGGACAAGACAAAAAAGAAATTCAAAAAGAAAAGAATTTCCTCTGTAGCATACAGCTGCTAAAAAGTACTGGAAGGGTAAAGATTTTTTTATTAGAAGTCATTTACAAATCTGTTTAACCCCTTAACGACGCAGGACGTATATTTACGTCCTGCGCCGGCTCCCGCGATATGAAGCGGGATCGCGCCTTGATACCGCATCATATCGCGTGGGTCCCGGCGCTAATCAACGGCCGGGACCCGCGGCTAATACCACACATCGCCGATCGCGGCGATGTGCGGTATTAACCCTTTAGAAGCGGCGGTCAAAGCTGACCGCCGCTTCTAAAGTGAAACTGAAAGTATCCCGGCTGCTCAGTCGGGCTGTTCGGGACCGCCGCGGTGAAATCGCGGCGTCCCGAACAGCTGATCGGACACCGGGAGGGCTCTTACCTGCCTCCTCGGTGTCCGATCGACGAATGACTGCTCCGTGCCATAGATCCAGGCAGGAGCAGTCAAGCGCCGATAATGCTGATCACAGGCGTGTTAATACACGCCTGTGTTCAGGATGAGAGATCAGTGTGTGCAGTGTTATAGGTCCCTATGGGACCTATAACACTGCAAAAAAAAAGTAAAAAAAAAGTGTTAATAAAGGTCATTTAACCCCTTCCCTAATAAAAGTTTGAATCACCCCCCTTTTCCCATAAAAAAATAAAACAGTGTAAAAAAAAAAAAAAATAAACATATGTGGTATCGCCGCGTGCGTAAATGTCCGAACTATAAAAATATATCATTAATTAAGCCGTACGGTCAATGGCGTACGCGCAAAAAAATTCCAAAGTCCAAAAAAGCGTATTTTGGTAACTTTTTATAACATTAAAAAATGAATAAAAAGTGATCAAAAAGTCAGATCAAAACAAAAATCATACCAATAAAAACTTTAGATCACGGCGCAAGAAATGAGTCCTCATACCGCCCCGTACGTGAAAAAATAAAAAAGTTATAGGGGTCAGAAGATGACATTTTTAAATGTATAAATTTTCCTGCATGTAGTTATGATTTTTTCCAGAAGTGCGACAAAATCAAACCTATATAAGTAGGGTATCATTTTAACCGTATGGACCTACAGAATAATGATAAGGTGTAATTTTTACCGAAATATGCACTGCGTAGAAACGGAAGCCCCCAAAATTTACAAAATGGCGTTTTTTTTTCGATTTTGTCGCACAATGATTTTTTTTTCCGTTTCGCCGTGCATTTTTGGGTAAAATGACTAATGTCACTGCAAAGTAGAATTGGCGATGCAAAAAATAAGCCATAATATGGATTTTTAGGTGGAAAATTGAAAGGGTTATGATTTTTAAAAGGTAAGGGGGAAAAAACGAAAGTGCAAAAACGGAAAAACCCTGAGTCCTTAAGGGGTTAACTTTCTGGCACCAGTTGATTTAAAAAAAAAATAAAAATTTCCACCGGAGTACCCCTTTAAACTCCTCCACTGTATTTGCAGCTACCACTTCTGCAGTAAACTGTATTTGCAGCTACCACTCTTTCAGTAAAGTAATACTTCCTGATATTACAACATAAACCTTTGCCCCTCTTTTATAAAACTATGTCCTCTTGTGCTAGTTTTTCTTCTTTTGAATGTACTTTCCTCCATTACCGTGTTGATCACTTTATTATTATTATGAATTGTTTCATCAGAAAATATGAAATGTGACCCCCCACTGCAAAAAGGTGTACTACCCAGTTCCTGCTTCCAGCTGACTTAGGCATGGGAAGCTATGACCAGCCAGGCATTGTTGACCACTGTAGGGACAATGTAGTCTAGATGAATGGCCAAACAAATCTGTCCTAATAAGAGTGGCTCATAGAAGGGATCCTGTGAGGGGGTGTGGTGTGACAGCTACATATCCATAAAGCAGTGTTTGGTGTCCCGGTACAGGACCTTGTCCTGTCCCTTGTCTACAGTCCCCTCAGCTAGAGTCCCTCCATTCATATAGGGCTCTCCAGCAGGGCTTGTCCTTGGTCGCCTCATGTAAAGTGTGTTTATATTTATTTAATTTATAGAAAATATATGTACAGGACCTTGGTGGTCACATGATGTACGGTTGTGATGTATAAAATGTACAAGGACCTTAGAGGTCATGTGATGTACCCAGAGTTCACTGGGTTCATAACTTAAAGATTTGCTGACCAATATGCTTAGTCCAGCCCCTTATTATATAAAGGGCTGTAGCCGCTAAATTCGCTCTCTTAGTTCCGGTTTATCAAGCAAGCACAATCTCTCAGCATTAATTTAATTAATCTAGGCCAAAGCCTAAGAACCTGCAGCCACTAAACGTGAGTTAGTCAAAGCTCCATCTATCAAATCTTGTGTGACTACTATCAGCTCAAATCTTCTAAATTAGTAGCACAGTGGCCTGCATAAAAGCTCATTGCTTCCAAGTTCCAGAAAACCTGTGAGGAACCTGTATCCCGGTTCACTCTTGAAAAGACTGTTATGTTAAAGACTGTTTCATAAATTCCCCGAGCACAGTTTCTTCAGTTTATTCCTGAAATCTGCTGTGTACATTCCTTTATTTTTCCCTGTCGTTTGTGGGACGGTTGACAGTAGGAACATTACTATTGAGCAAACCGCACCCTGGCGTCACGACATTCAAAGGTTAATACCACCATACCCTACACTACCACTGCAACACCCCAGTCACCGTTACTCTCCTTGTACACCACAAGTGTTTCTAAAGCAGGGTGCCTCCAGCTGTTGCAAAACTTCAACTCCCAGCATGCCCGGACAGCCTTTGGCTGTCCGGGCATGCTGGGAGTTGTAGTTTTGCAACAGCTGGAGGCACCCTGCTTGGGAAACACTGCCTTATAGGCATATAGGATGGCATCTCAGAACAAATGACTCTCATAAAATAGGTTTCTAATGCTTTTATTTGCAACCATCTCATAATTTCTGCCCAGACCGACTGGTTTTGTAGAGATTGCAGATTATCTTGCATTTTTGTGCCGGAAATCAGAGATAGAACATCAGAATTTCTAAACTATCACACAACAGATTAAAGAATTCTTGCACCATACCAGGTCTCTAAACAGTCTGTACCGACACATGCACTCAGCCCTGGCCACTTTATTAGGTACACCCCCCCCCCCCCCCCCCCCCACTTGTAATCCAATAATCCATTGGATTGAAATCTGGTGACTATGGAGGCCATTGAAATACAGTGACCAAGATCAAGAAACCAGTGTGAGATGATGTGAGCTTTGTGACATGGTGCATTATCCTGCTGGAACTATCAGAAGATGGGTCCACTGTGGTCATAAAGGGATGGACATGGTCAGGTAGGCAGTTTTGTTCCATTGCTGCTCAACTGGTACTAAGGGGCCCAAAGTGTGCCAAGAAAAGGTCTTCCAAACCATTACACCACCGGCACCGGCCTGAACCGGATGGATCCATGCTTTCATTTTGTTTGTGCCAAATTCTGACCCTGCCATCTGAATGTCAAAGTTGGAATGTTATATGGGGGCTATAACATTGCAAAAAAAAGTGTTAATAAATGTGATTTAACCCCTTCCCTAATAAAAGTCAGAATCACCGCCCCTTTTCCCATAAAAAAAAAACTATGGAAATATATTTTAAAAAAAAAAACATATGTAGTATCGCCGCGTGTGTAAATGTCCGAACTGTAAATATGTATGGTTAATTAAACCGCACGTCAAAGGCGTACATGAAAAAAAAGCTCAAAGTCCAAAGTAGTGTATTTTTGGTCACCTTTTATACCAGTAAAAAAGGAATAAAAAGCTACCATATATACTCGAGTATAAGCCGACCCGAATATAAGCCGAGGCCCCTAATTTCACTCCAAAAACCCAGGAAAAGTTATTGACTCGACTATAAGCCTAGGGTGGGAAATACATCATTCCCCCCTGTCATCATCCAGACCCCCGTCATTAACACCCTCATCATCATCACCCTTCATCATCACTGCCTGTCATCATCCCCCCTTCATCATTACCCTGTCATCATCCCCCCTTCATCATCACCACCTGTCATCATCCCCTTGTCATCATCCCACACACCCCCTTCATCATCCCCTTGTCATCATCCCACCCCCCTTCATCATCACCACCTGTCATCAACCCACCCCCCCCCCCCCCTTCATCATCACCGCTTGTCAATGTCTAATTTAACAGTGGTCTTCAACCTGCGGACCTCCAGATGTTTCAAAATTCCAACTCCAAGCAAGCCCGGGCAGCCATCGGCTGTCCGGGCATGCTGGGAGTTGTAGTTTTGAAACATCTGGAGGTCCGCAGGTTGAAGACCACTGCGGCCTTCGACATCATCCAGCACCCCCCCCCCCTCTCACCCCCTTTAGTTTTGTACTCACCTCCGCTCGGCGGGACGTTAGAGTGCACTGGTCCGGGCCATCTGTGCTGCAGGGACCGTCCGGTGGGGAGGAAAAGTCTCTTCTCCGCGCTTCGGACCCGGAATAGAGACGTTGCCTTGACGACGACGCACAAGGAAGTTGCTCATGAACGTCTCTGTGCGCGGAGAAGAGGCCCCCCCGGTGAAGGTGGACAGCCCGCAACGACTATCCCTCCCAACCAGACGGTCCCTGCAGCACAGATGGCCCGGACCAGCGCACCCTAACGTCCCGCCGATCGGAGGTGAGTACAAAACTAAAGGGGGTGAGAGGGGTCTGGATGATGTCGAAGGCTGCAGTGGTCTTCAACCTGTGGACCTCCAGATGTTTCAAAACTACAAATCCCAGCATGCCCGGAGAGCCGATGGCTGCCCGGACTTGCTGGGAGTTGTAGTTTTGAAACATCTGGAGGTCCGCAGGTTGAAGATCACTGAAGGTGGAGAGTTTGCTCGAGTATAAGCCAAGGGGGGTGTTTTCAGCACGAAAAATTGTGCTAAAAAACTCGGTTTATACTCGAGTATATACAGTATCAAAAAGTCCGATCAACACAAAAATGGTACCGAAAAAAATTTCAGATCATGGTGCAAAAAAATAGCTCTAATACATCCCTATAAGCGGAAAAATAAAAAAGTTAAAGGGGTCAGAAGATGACAATTTTAAACGTATACATTTTTCTGCATGTAGTTATGATTTTTTCCAGAAGTGCGACAAAATCAAACCTATATAAGTAGGGTATCATTTTAACTGTATGGACCTACAGAATAATGATAAGGTGTCATTTTTATCGAAAAATGCACTGCGCAGAAAAGGAAGCCACCAATGTCGGACATTGATTTTTTTTTTCCGTTTCATTGTGGTTTTTTGGGTAAAATGACTAATGTCACTGCAAAGTAAAATTGATGGTGCAAAAAATAAGCCATCATATGGATTCTTAGGTTGAACATTGAAAGGGTTGTGATTTTTAAAAGGTAAGGAGGAAAAAACTAAAGTGCAAAAACTGAAAAACGCTGAGTCCTTAAGGGGTTAAAAATTTTTTTTCCACTGGAGTACCCCTTTAAAGTGACTAGCGGACATATTACTTACACTAGGCATTCTAAGAATACACCAGACTTTTAACAGTGACTCAGGGGCCCTTATTTACTACCGAATTTTTTTCTCGGTTTATGCGCCTACATTTTTATCGCACCATCCGTGCGACTATTTCTGCGCCCAACTTTTACGCCGCACAACCTACACTTTTGAAAACACTCGGAGTGTTTTTTTAAACTCTGAAATGGGCGTGGTTAAACAAAAAATGGGCGTGTTCCTAACAAAAAGACGAAAATAATGGGAATACTTCAAAAATCACTCCAGAAAAAGTGTGAGTTTGGCTCACAGATTAATCGACAGCCAAGAGGATGAGTGAAAATAAAAAAATGGAGCGATTTCTAACAAGAGACTGTTTACCATTGTGGTGTGTGAAAGTAACTGATTTTATAACCTGAAAACATTTTGTACAGATAAACACTTCTATGAATAAAATATTGAATTACTTTGTGATAGTTAATGTTTATATATATTTGCAATATTAGGTTTAAATCAATTTAACCCCGAAGCTGATAAACAAGGAGAATTGTTGTAATGTTTGAAAAATTATAAAACATGAATACTTTTGATTCATGAAAACATTTTTAAACAAACAAGTCTAAACCATTTTGATTCACACAACTAATTTCTTTAGCTCGGAGTTTGTGCAACATAATTGACTAGTGCGACAAAAAAAAGTGCAACAGAAAAAAAAACGAAATGTGCGACAGAATAGTAAATAAGCCTTAAAAATAAGACGAGTGATATTGAAATCACTCCAGAATAAACACTCCACTCTTAGTAAATCAGGGCCAGGGTGTTTCCAAATCTAGCCTATCTTAGGCTGGGTTCACATCACGTTTTTACCAATACGGGACCGCATACGGCTGGGAGGAGACAAAACCTTGTGCTCCCATAATCCCTGCCGTATGCCGCCCATATGTAATTCATTTCAATGAACCGACCGGAGCGAAACGCCCTCTATGCGGTTTTCCCACCGCACCTAAAACGTAGTCGACCACGGTTTGAGGTCTGGTAGAAAACCGCATACGGGGCAAAAATTAGCCGACCAACACTTCACGACTAATCTCATTCCTGTTGATAGCAGCCAGAACTGTTATTCCGAGGTTGTGGAGGTCGACCTCGGTGCCTTCTATCTCCTCTTGGCTACTTGACATATCTAAATTACATAGAATGGATGAGCTGATGGCCGACTCCCCCAATCAGCTAGCCAGGTATACTGCGATCTGGTCACCTTGGCTAACCTTTGTATCTTCCCCGGAATATGCAACTCTGTATCTTGCCAGCTGATATACAAACACCCCTTAGAACCCCTGTTTATACCCAGTATACTACCCTTTTCCTAACGGCATATATTTGGACATGTACATTTCTATTATACATACCCTTTCTTCCTATGGGCACTGGGCGCGGCGGTGGTTCCGGTGTGGTTCGGCTTGTGCGGTAAGTTCTTTATATCTCTTCTATGGTCCCTTCTTCTTCCATGTCGTTCTTCCTTCGTATCCCCTATGCCCCCCCCCCCCCTTTCAACTTACCTCCTACATCTTACCCCCCTTTCCTTTCCTTTCATTCTCTTTTAGTAGTTAAGTTTAAATGACATTTAATTCACCAGACTGCTTGATACGACAAGTTTTGACCTCACCTCTCACTTACCCCATCTTGATTCCGATTAGACACAATGCGGGATCTCGTATAAGCTTTTTCACTATGGTATCTAAGGATTATCACTATCTAGTTCAGAGAGGCATTTTCTGAATAGACATTAGTCTCCATCATGTATATTGTAATAATACCTCGATACTTGAATGATTAGCAGTCTGTTACAAAGAGAGTATTTTCTTCCCATGTTATGTTGTGGGCAAATTACTATACAACTCTCCTGTTATTTGATGCTTGTGTTTTTGTTATTATGCACTTTATTCTAAAATTGAATACATTTTTATTTGAAAAAAATAAATAAAAATTAGCCGACCGGAGTCAGCGTTTCACTCCGGTTGGCTCATTGAAATCAATTACTTACGGGCGGCATACGGCAGGGATACGGGAGCGCAAGGTTTTAGCTCCCCCCAGCGTATGCGTTCCCATATTGGTAAAAACGTGATGTCAACCCAGCCTTACACAGTGTACGTTGTCTGGGTGGTATAGTTTATTCCAAGTATTTTTTTCGGTGCAGGCTATAATTTCATTTTTAGGCGTGATTTATGCCCTCTCCCCTGCTCATTTTTTAAGCCATGTTCCTTAAAAAAAATGGTACACATGACACAAACTTTTTAACCAATCTGGCTTGAATTACACACAATAGCAAGAAAATTCAGTTCTGAATACCATTAGGGTAGAATCAGACGACATGGATCCGCAGAGTATTTTACGCTGTGGATCTGCCGTTAACCCAACCCTTAGAGTGCCTCCAGCTGTTCCCCCCCCCCCCCTGCTCGCAGTGGGAATTTCGCCACTAAGAGCAGTAACAGTGTGAATCACTGTACGAGTCGTTGCATGCATCGCAGTGTACTCAGACATCATGACGCACTGCAATGTCTGTGACTCACAGGCTCGTGGGTGACTCCTCGGAATGGCGGATTGCAGTTGCGAGCAGGGGGTAACAGCTGGAGGCAAACCAAGGGTCGGGTCGCCGGCAGATCTGTGTCGTGTGACCCTCCCCTTACACTGTGTGTCGGTATCCCTCTCAGCCACAAGGTCAAGTCTTCCCTGCAGATCTTTTGAATTGCACTAGATCAGGCCTTTATTGCGTCCGTAGATATTAAATTAAATGTCAACTTTGCGCAAAACATGGCATTAATCTGAAGTCAACTGCAGTCTTGTATAGGGCTGTGGAATATTCTGTCCCTCTATAAATTAGGAAATATTATTATTATCATCATCATCATCATCCATCATCATTATTATTATTGTTTCCCAACTGACCGCACTGGCTTTGAGTTTGCCAGAAATCTTAAGATCTTTCTATGTGTTTACGCATATACCGCATCCATTCAGGAGGAGGAGGAATGCTCAGTAGGGATCTGTAGAATGGAATTCAGTACTAAATTATCTAATCTTGAACATACAAGTATGAAAGATGTTATGTAAAAAAAAAGACTTGTGAGACTTAGATAGTACACAGTGTCACCAGACGCTCTTCACCCTTGGGCGTGCCTGTCACTGCCTATGTAGATGTGTAGTTTATTGATAAGAGGCCAGAACTCTTCCATGACTAATTGAAAACCAGTGACTCCTGGAACCGAGACTCAGATGTCAGAGAGTTCTGAAAGATTAATGATCCCTGTAGATATACTGGGAAAGTGGTGTGACTACAGAGGCAGAAGATACCAAGAAGATAATTGCCTACATATTCCAAAATGAAGGCAAAGCACTCTATGTCTATAGATTCAGAATTTAGATCACGTTCTACACAATAAGACACAACAATGACACCACTGGCAGGTTAAGAGAGTAACACTGATTATCTGGCTACAATGCCACCTGTGGCTAGAGTTCTCCTTTAAAGGGGTACACCGGTGGAAAACTTATTTTTTTAAATCAATTGATGCCAGAAAGTTAAACAGATTTGTAAATTGCTTCTATTAAAAAATCTTAATCCTTCCTGTACTTATTAGCTGCTGAATACTACAAAATAAATTCATTTTTTTAACACAGTGCTCTCTGTCCATATTAAGAACTGTCCAGAATAGGAGAAAATCCCCATAACAAACATGTGCTGCTCTGGATAGTTCCTAAAATGGACAGAGATGTCAGCAGAGAGCACTGTGATCGTGATGTCAGCAGAGAGCTCTGTGCTCCAAAAAGAAAAGAATTTCCTCTGTAGTATTCAGCAGCTAATAAGTACTGGAAGGATTAAGATTTTTAAATAGAAGTTATTCACAAATCTTTAAATAGAAGTTAATCACGTGTGAAACAGCCGGCGTAGCCTTCGAGCGCCCACTTACCTGCACCGATGCTGTGACCCAGCATTCCGTGGACCAGACCTTCAAGCCGAGCTGCCTCTGCTGAGCGGTGAGTGCACGTACGTGCCTTTGTTGTTATATTTATTCACAAATCTGTTTAACTTTCTGGCACCAGTTGATTTAAAAAAATAGTTTTCCACCGGAGTACCCCTTTAAGGATTTGTTGGTAAATAAATATGAATCCATACTCCAGAGGGAGGTTTTTGCCAGGATTTCATGGCGTATGTCCCTCTATGTCACAACTGTACATATTGTATCTCAATAGAGGAAAGTTAGAAAGTTTACTGAAGGCAGAAATAACTTTATTACAAGAGTAAAATGTCAGTCCCAGAGCTGGCTTATTGTTAACTGGTTAAATGTTAAATATAATCCATAGTTTAAACCTTATGTTCTGAGAAAACAAATGGCCCTCATAGAATTGTGACTATTGTGGCTATAGACATCATATCAGGCAGCTTTCAAGTCTAGTTAATCTTAGTCGAGGGTATATGATATTTGGGGAGCGGGCAGAGGAATTGGTGAAACCTGTAGATATACAGCATTAGGCACACTGGTGTTCACACAAGGGACAGCTGCCCTGAGCTTTATGGGTGATGAGAGATTAGAGGGAAGCCTTGATTTTCCTTTTAAGGGTACGTTCACATGGGCAGATTTATTTGCGGGTTTCTCGCTGCATATTTGAAAGGGGGCAGGCTCTTCTCGGCTGTCCGCAGAAGATTTTCCGTGGCGGAATTGACGCTGCAAAAAAATCTGCCCCAAGCCCCATTGAAGTCAGTAGGGTCTGTGGTGGATCATCTTTAGCAGGTAGACTGGCTCAACCTGCAGGCAAACAGCCCAGTTTTTTAAGGCTCTCTCCCTCTCCTGCACCAAGCGCATGACTGCACATTGCACTTCCTTTGTTTTGTCCTGGGTCTCTCTGTTACTAGATCCAGATTTCCCCTGACAACAGATAGTGGACAGAAGATTGCAAAGAAGAGAATTACCTAGCGGTCAATACCTTTTTAGGAGTTTTTAGCTGTTTTTTCTTTTTTTGGTAAAAGAAGTAATTTACAAACATGTTTGGAATCACATAGGCTATTACATGGAGGAAAGTTGTCTGAAACAACATTGTCCATTTAAACACATTTTCCTAGACTTTTTGCTTGCCCGAATGTTCTACCTTCATGAAATATAGCTCAAACAGATAGAAGTAAATTCATGTTACTGGTAGTGTTACTGATATATTTTTGATATATGTTTTAAAGCTCAAGAAGAGTAAAAAAAAATACTATGGCTCACCCCAAAAATTATGGAATCACCTTGTAATTTGCAATTAGAATACAAATAACGACAAGTCTAAAAATGCAAATAGTCTGCAATTAAATAGAAAATGCTTACAGATTTTACCAAGCTGCTAGATCTGGCAAACATAAAAGAAAACAAGGATCTAACAAGAGAGTTGTCAGTTTAAAGGAAAACTCTCATATGTTTTCTCCCTTACTTTCCACAGGGGCGGGAGACGCTGAACATTTTGAGTCCTACCTTGCCCAGATGCGTTGAGCCGTTCACCTGTTATAGCAGTTTTTTCTGTATATTTAAATTAGCTGCTAACTGGCACGGGCGGGGTTACTGCCTTCATCTGGCACTGTGACGTAACCGCCGCCCAGCCCGCAGCACCGCCCGGCTAATGAATATTCATATAATGTCTTACACTTTCCTTCTCATCCCAACCGATACTGTGTATGTGCGGGATTTACTCCAGCGCTGCTCCGGACTAATGAAGCAGCGCTGAAGACTGCTTCCGGGTATAGTAGGAAATCCCGCACATGCGCAGTATCGGCCAGTATCGGCCGATGCTGCAGGCCGGGCGGCGGTTACGTCACAGTGCCAATTGAAGGCAGTAACCCCGCCCGTGCCAGTTAGCAGCTTATTTAAATATACAGAAAAACTGCTATAACGGACGAACGGCGCAGCGCATTCGGGCAAGGTAGGAATCAAAATGTTCAGCATCTCCCGCACTATCCATCGGTGCCTGTGGATAGTGCAGGAGAAAACATATGACAGTTTTACTTTAAAGATAGAAAAGCATATGAAATATCAAGCTAAAGTACAAACACAGAGTAGGACAAAAGATATTGGTTATTCCCAGTGTGCTTTGTGCCAGATTTGATGCAAATGCAAAGAAAATCGGAAGCATATAAAATGGAAATATTTGGGGATAGAAAACTCAACACAATATTTAACACAATAAATCTTGAAAATAGAAAATGTGCAACAAACAAATGAAGAAGATGAGGTGAAAACAGAAGTCATTGTTTGTGACTGAACCGAAAGAAATAAACTAAAGGAAGTAAGATTGTGTGGAGGATTGGATGAAAGTGGTATTCAATGATCAAACACCAATCTGCATGGGCCAAGGAGATAATGCTGGACTGTTTGGTACTGTTCTTATAAAACACATAAACAATCAAGTTTCTTCATCATTTATGATATGTTGCTGCATGTCAGGTAAAGGACTGGGGGGATGTCAATAAGTGCTAGGGTGGACATGTTTCAATTAAGGCAATAGTCATTCCATTGATAGACAATAGGTTTGGCGTTGATGAAGTTATTTTTCAGGATGATAATGCATTTTATCATGCTGAAAAGTGAAGAGCGATAAAGCTTTTCTTTAGGAAAGGCGTATCATCTCAATGACATGGCAGAAAATAGTCTGGATCTCAATCTGATTGAAAAGTTATTGTGGAAATGAAAAACATTGGTTCATAACAAGTCTCTGTCCTGCAAAGCTGATCTGTCACCGCTCTTTGAGAATGCTGGAACCAGCTTGATGTAGAATTCTTTTTTATCATTATTGCAATGTCCAGATCAGGTGTCATAAAAGCTCAAGAAGTGGCAACAAAGTACTCTCTGGGATGTTTTATTTTGTTGCTATAGTCACTATGTCATAGTCTGTTCCTCAGCATTGAGTTCATTCATTTTCCTCAACATTGATTCCATTCATTTTTCTTCTACTTTAAGAGAATGTACTGGATTAAAATGTGGGTGAACAGCTTTACAAAAAGTTGTCACCTAATTGAATCCAAGCAGTATTTAAAGAGTTATTGCAGGTTAATTTTCTAGCTCTGCGCAATGGAGACAGAGAGCCGGCTCACCCAGCTCCTCTGCCTCCTCCATATTCTCTGTCCGGCCCGCCCCGTCATGAATATGCTAATAAAATTGCTGGGGGTGAGCACTTTGTTATCTGAGTGCTCATCCCTGGCAGCCATTAAAATAGTCATGCAACATATTCAGGCTGGTGGGGGGCCGACAGGGAATAAGGAGGAGGCAAGGGAGCTGAACGAGCTGGGAGCAATGCAGCTAGAATATTAACCTGCAATAACTCTTTAAATACTTCTTGGATTCAAGTAAGTGACAACTTTTTGTAAAGCTGTTCACCTGCATTTTAATCCAGTTTATTCTCTTAAAGTAGAAGAAAAATGAATGGAATCAATGTTGAAGAAAATGAATGAACTCAATGTTGAGGAACAGACTATGACACAGTGACTATAGCAACAAAATAAAACATCCCAGAGAGTACTTTGTTGCCACTTCTTGAGCTTTTATGACACCTGATCTGGACTTCGCAATAATGATAAAAAAGCATTCTACATCAAGCTAATTCCAGCATTCTCAAAGAGCGGTGAGCTAGAATATTAACCTGCAATGACTCTTTAAATACTGTTCGGATTTAAGTAAGGGACACGTTTTTGTAAAGATGATAATCCGCACTATAACCCAGTATATTAGGTTTAGTGCGGGTAGCCAGGCTGTCACATTCTCTTTAAAGGGGTACTCCACCCCAAGACATGTTATCCCCTATCCAAAGGGGACCCCCCGTTGTCTCTGGGCTGGCGCTTTGGCGTTACAGTCACGGAAGCCTGGGGCTTCTGTGATTGTGACATCATGCTGCACCCCATCTATAGACATGACGAAGGGGGTATGGTGGCTGTGTTTGCCAGCCATCTGGCAGGGAGTGGAGTTTTCTCCGTGCACCGGATGACAGGGGTGCCGCTGCAGAGATCGCGGGGGCGATGATCAGACCTGTTATCCCCTATCCTTTTGATAGAGGATAACATGTTTAGCGATGGAGTACCCCTTTAATCTAGAAAAGAATATAATTAATAATAAATAAATTCCTTCGGTGTGTTTGAGAAATATCTCATTAATCCTGAATGTTATGCTAATTAAGGTTGTTTGTGTCTTATCTGTCATTTGTTTATGACTATGAAGTAGAAAAGCCAGATGACCAGCCTCCTAGTATGAGGATTCTATAATTTTCACCAGGGGTTGTAGTCACATTGACTGGACTGGTGCAGCTAGAATGCATTGTCAGTTACATGTGAAACCCAAGATAATTTGCCATTAAGTCTACCTTAAACAAAGAGATGAAAGGAGAGTGAACTTTGCAGGGATATTTAATTAAGAATAACCTTTGTATGTCATTCACTTCATTATAACTTAATTTTTAATAATTCATTTTGCGGACCACCAGCTGATCTTTTAGCAATTATAAAGCTTTCTAAGACAATTTAAAGGACACTTTTTATGCCTGAATTATTTGTACATGTTTATGGCATGACATGTTTGTGGCATTACATCATGGTAAGTGATGTATTTAAAGAGTACCTGTCACCATATAAAACTTTCAATTAGTGTTCCTTGTGTAATTAGCAGACACTTTCCCATTCACTTGCCTTTAAATTTATCAACATAAATATGTTTAAAATGTAATATAAAAAAAATGGCCACTAGGTGGCTCTGTTCTGTTCCCTACCACAATTAATACAGTGAGTTTGGTCTCCTCCCGGCCTGGCAGGAGACCAAACTCAGGAAGTGCTTCTCTGCACTAAGCTTTATTGACAGCTGCACAGAAAGTGAAAGCTCCATCGATTCTCACAGAAAGCTGCACAGACTGAAAGCTACAGGGAGCCTCACTGATATCAACACAGACTGAAACATGCACAGAGCTTGAGGTCTACTATTCATCACAGCACTGCAACCATGTGAGGGCGGAAGTGGTCCCCCAGCAGGCTTCAGTGATGTAATGACTGCTGGGAAACACCCACTTTCTCTTGCGAGCAAGAAGAAAGGTAAGATACACAGCTTTTTAAAGTTCTGAAATTTGTTTCAGGGCTGGAGGGGTGTTAGGAGTAGTTAGGGATTATAGCCTGAGTTAGTTTAGAACAGTTTCTTTGGTGACATGTACTTTTTAATCATATATACCTATACTTACAGATAGATGGATGTCTGACTGCCATGATTCCTACCATCCTCTGTATCTCTCAGCACAGCAATTCTCATGGCAAACCTCTATGTATGATATGTCTTGATATTATAAAATGGTAATATTATATGACATACACTATTAAACTTCTTAAAGTCCCAAGGAACAATATTTACACTATTCTAAAATAGTATCCACTGAGGCTATGACAATATGTACTGTATAACCCGCCCAGTAAATGTACCCTAAAAACACGCTTTTTCAGGGCTCCTGCATGAGAGCGCACTATGCACATTTGAGGTCTAAATTGGTTATTTGAACAGGGGTGGCTGATATTACTGCGGTTCTGACATAAACGCAAAAAACACAAATACCCACATGTGACCCCATTTTGGAAACTACACCCCTCACGGAACGTTACAAGGTGTTTGATGAATTTTCTTTAAAGTTGTGTGAGTAAAATGCTGGTGTTACCCTACATTTTTCATTTTCACAAGGGAAAAGAGGAAAAAAGCCCCCAAAATTTGTAACACCATTTCTTCTGAGTATATAAATACCACTTATGTGGATGTAAAGTGCTCTGCGGGTACACTACAATGCTCAGAAGAGAAGGAGCTCCATTGAGCTTTTGGAGGGAGAATGTGTCTGAAATTGAATGTTTACAAAGCCCCCATGGTGCCAGAACAATGGACCTCCCCACATGTGACCCCATTTTGGAAACTACACCCCTCAGAATGTAATAAGGGGTACAGTGAGCATTTACACCCCACAGGTGTCTGACAGATTTTTGGAACAGTCAAACGCCAGTGGGCTATAAATGCTCACTGCACCCCTTATTACATTATGTGAGGGGTGTAGTTTCCAATATGGGGTCACATGTGGGGGGGGGGGTCCACTGTTCTGGCACCATGGGGGCTTTGTAAACGCACATGGTCCCCGACTTCCATTTCAAACAAATTCTCTTTCCAAAAGCTCAATGGTGCTCCTTCTCTTCTGATCATTGTAGTTTGCCCGTAGAGCACTTTACATTCACATATGGAGTATTTGCTTACTCAGAAGAAATTGTGTTACAAATTTTAGGAGGTCTTTCCTCCTATTTCCCCTTGTGAAAATTGAAAAATTTTGGGTAACACCAGCATTTTAGTGAAAAAAATCTAATTTTAAATTTTCAAGTCTAACTTTAGCAGAAATTTGTCAAACACCTGTGGGGTGTAAAGACTCACTGTACCCCTTGTTACATTCCTTGAGTGGTGTGTCTTCCCAAAATAGTATGCCATGTGTTTTTTTGCTCTGGCACCATAGGGGCTTCCTAAATGCAACATGCCCCCCAAAAACCATTTCAGCTAAATTTGCTTTCAAAAAGCTCAATGGCGCTCCTTTTCTTCTGAGCATTGTAGTTTGCCTGCAGAGCACTTTTTGTCCACACATGGGGTATTTCCATACTCAGAAGAAATGGGTTTACAAATTTTGGGGGGCATTTTCTCCTATTACCTTTTATAAAAATGGTAAATTTGGAGGGAAAAAAATGCATTTTAGTGAAAAAATAAAAATTTCATTTACACATCCGACTTTAGTGAAAAGTTGTCAAACACCTGTGGGGTGTTAAGGCTCACTATACCCCTTGTTATGTTCCTTGAGGGGTGTAGTTACCCAAATAGTGGGCCATGTGTTTTTTTTTGTTTGTTTTTTTTGCTGTTCTGGCACCATAAGGGCTACCTAAATGTGATATGCCCCCCAAAAACCATTTCATAAGAATTCCCTCTCCAAAATCCCATTGTCACTCCTTCCCTTCTGAGCCTTCTAGTGCACCCACAGAGCACTTTGCATCCACATATGAGGTATTTCCTTACTCGTGAGAAATTGGGTTACAAATTTTGGGGACTTTTTCTCCTTTTACCCATTGTAAAATTTCAAAAAAAGGGTCTACAAGAACATGCGAGTGTAAAAAAGGAAGATTTTGAATTTTCTTCTCCACTTTGCTGCTATTCCTGTGAAACACTTAAAGAGTTAACAGACATTCATTTTGAATACTTTGAGAGGTGCAGTTTTTATAATGGAGTCATTTATGGGGTATTTATAATATGAAGGCCCCTCAAATCCCCTTCAAAACTGAACTGGTTCCTGAAAAATTCAGATTTTGAAAATTTCGTGAAAAATTGGAAAATTGATGCTGAACTTTGAAGCCCTCTGATGTCTTCCAAAAGTAAAAACATGTCAACTTTATGATGCAAACATAAAGTAGACATATTGTATATGTGAATCAAGATATCATTTATTTGTTATGTCTATTTTCCTTAAAAGCAGAGAGCTTCAAAGTTAGAAAAATGTAAAATTTTCAAATTTTTCATGACATTTTTGAGTTTCAATGCAAGTATCAATGAAAATTTACCACTAACATAAAGTAGAATATGTCCCAAATAAAAATAATAATCTGGGAATCAGAATGAAAAGTAAAAGCATTCCAGAGTTATTAATGCTTAAAGTGACAGTGGTCAGATTTGCAAGAAATGCTCTGGTCCTTAAAGGGGTACTCCAATGGAAAACATTTTTTTTTAAATCAACTGGTGCCAGAAAGTTGAACAGATTTGTAAATTACTTCTATTAAGAAATCTTTACCCTTCCAGTACTTTTTAGCAGCTATATGCTACAGATTAAATTCTTTTCTTTTTGAATTTCTTTTTTGTCTTCTGCTCTCTGCTGACACCTCAGTCTGTGTCAGGAACTGTCCAGAGTAGCATAGGTTTGCAATGAGGATTTTTTCCTGCTCTGGAAAGTTCCTGATACAGGCATCAGGTGTCAGAGACCACTGTGTACAAGACAAAAAAGAAATTAAAAAAGAAAATAATTTCCTCTGTAGCATACAGCTGCTAAAAAGTACTGGAAGGGTAAAGCTTTTTTAATAGAAGTCATTTACAAATCTGTTAAACTTTCTAGCACCAGTTAATTAAAAAAAAAAATGTTTTCCACCAGAGTACCCCTTTAAGGTGAAAATGGGCTTGATCATTAAGGGGTTAAAATCTTAAATTGTCCACAGCCTTAAAGGACATCTGTAGTGTAATATAAGTTATCCTCTATCCGAAGGATAGGGGATAAGTTACAGAACGCGGGGGGTCTAAGCGCTGGGACCACCCGGCATCTCCTTGACGGGGCCGCGGCAGTATGCTGGAAAGGGGCCGTTCCATCCCCGCATGACGCGGCGGCCGAAATGCCCCCTCCATGTACCCCATAGAGTTACATGGAGGGGGCATGTCTGCCGTGACTTTCTGCTGGGGACGAAACTGCACTTTGTTTTTTTTCTCATTGACTCATATGACATCCTCAAGAAAACAAGTTGTTCATGTCCCATCAGATGCTGTATTACGGAGGCATTCTCATTTATTCATTAAAGGTATTATCTGCTTAAGGGTATGTTCACACATTGTGGATAAGCTGCAGATCAGTTGCAGAAAATCTGCAGCAGATCCGCAGCAGATCCCTCTGGTTAGATTCACAAATTCTTAATCGGATGTAGATTTAGTGAACTGGGTATTTCCTGTTGGAGTTTGTTCTCTCAAAATACAAATCCCACAGTTCCTTGTTTGTAAGTGTGAGATCACTTTTCTCCCTCCCACACATAAGCCACCCCACCCATTGAAACACAATGAGCTGCATTCCATTCAGGAGACCAATGTTTTCTAACCAGGGTGCCTCCAGCTATTGCAAAATGATCTCTCTCCCACCTAGCGGTTGCTTCACCCATTGAAGCAGGACAGGCTTCCTTTGCACACCTGACTACTGATGTCATGTCTTGGCCGCACTGCAATCTGGGAAAATCTGAGACATGATTAATTTTGCATGCTGTTGAAGATAAATATTGGGAGAAAATCACTGAAAAATTGCGAGACCACCGTCATGCACAGATACAGAAACTATTATGAACTACACAAACTTTACAGCCTCTGCAGCATAGTCAAATACAAAAATTCCTGGAATACCCCTTTAAGTGAGCCCACCCAACCGGTTAAGTTCAGCTAATAACATTTATCTAATACTGGATAGGAGATAAGTGGATCAATAGCAGAGGTCCAACTGCTGGGGCTTGAAAACAGGGTCCCGGAGCCTCCCATCAGAATAGAGTGGTGGTCGCACACGCTCACTTATGTTCCATTCTTTGTACATGAGAGCAGCTGGAGATAGCCAAGAACAATAATAGACAATGAATGGAGCTTCAGTGTGCACGCACAACCAAAGTGAAACTCTGGACCATGTGAGGTCCCAGCAATCGGACACCTTGTCATCCTACAATTATTATCAAAGGTTGGAATACATCTTTAAAAAATGCTTTTTAAACATTTTAAAATATCCTTTTGGGAATTTTGGGTTGAGATCTAAGCTTTAAAGGAGTACTCCCCTGAAAACATTTTATCCCCTATCTAAAGTCCGACCCAGCGGCGGCGGCATCCGGATCACAGAAGCCTGGAGTTTCCGCGTTTGTGATGTCATGCCACGCCCCCTCCATTCATGTCTAGTAAGTAGTTGTCACACCTCCTACCATAAACATGAATGAAGGGGGCATGGCGGCTGTGTTCACCAGTCATCGGGCATGGAGCCGGGTTGGCTGCGTGCACTGAATGACAGGGGTGCCTCAGCAGAGATCGCGGGGGTCCCGATTAGACATCTTATCCCCTATCTTTTGGATAAGGGATAAGATGTTTTCAGTGGAGTACCCCTTTAAGCTATCATCCTGGAAATGATAAAATTAACAAATTCCAGACTTCACATACATACATATATATATATATATATATTTTTTTTTTTTTTATAAAAAAAAAAAAAAAAAAAATATATATATATATATATATATATATATATATATATATATATATATATATATATATATTGACCCAATTAATATATCATTTTAACTTTTTACTTTCCAGGTTGACCAGATTGGAGAAAACACTGCAGCACTTCTCGACATTACATGGACAGCACATTCATTTCATTTAAACATTGTCTTGTTTTATTTATCCTCTGGGGGTGCTGCAAGAGAGTTGAAACCTTGCTTTTTCAGTCTTACTGCAGATCACTGTCAGTGTGATCACTGAACATCTCTGCATTGGGACACCCTTTGATCAATTTGTTGTCAAGGGACTCGCCTAACAAATTAATTTTCAAAAATGGACAACACCTATAAATGAGTCAGAAAATTAAATTCAACTAAAACTATCCCCCCAAGATATATATTTTAACAATATAGTGTTATCACAAATTGTACTGGCTTCAGCATGTTTTGTGTGATTCACCTCGGACAGAAAGTTGTGTAGTCCTTTCATTGTTTGTGTGATGTTGTTCCCTGGCTCCTCCCTCTCCTTCAAGACAAAGCATCAATCTCTCCTGTCTCAGGAGGCATGGCTGCATCATGTCTCTCAGCTCAAGCCCTGCCCACTGAGTGATGTCTTTACCAGTCCTTACAGTATCACTATCTCCCTGTCATAGACAGGGAATATATACAGACAGGGAGCAGACAGGGAATGAATACAGAATGTTCTGCTGTGAAATTAGATGTTCTGCAACAGATCTGGGCAGGGAACTGGCAGTAATGCTATAAGAGGGGACTAGGTAAGATGGGAGGACTGTGATGAAAAGCTAAGGGAAAGGAATGCATTCTGGAAATTGTAATACTGAGCAAGTAGTGTTTTATATGGTAGGGAAAGTAAATGAATTTCTGTTATTTAGGGACTGGGGGAGACAGGTAAGGAATGCTATATGCTTCTGCAACATTTACATTTTTTTTTTTTTACTTGATGTCAGAAAACCCCTTTAAAGATATTTATTTTTAAGCATTTATAGAGTCAGGATATTACTGTCTTGAGAAAGGGTTACAGCTCACACAGGAGAAACATTCCATGCAGATGGTGCCCTGGTCAGACTGAAATCTCAGACGCAAAGTTACAAGACATTGGTTCTAATCACACTAAACCACAGGATGGCCAGAGAATGTCATCCTGTATCCCCATCTTCTTTTAAAAAAATGTATAACATTCATGCACATTGGATTATTCTTTACTAATTATAGCTTTTACTGTAAAGTGATACATTTGTTATGGAAGAACGTACATTTGTACTGTCTTTGCAAAAATAATTGTAACCATGACAACAATTTGCATGGCTCATATTTATCTTGTACCGTACTGATGTCAACAAGTCCAACATTAACAAGATGTAAAAGAGGACACATACTCGATTCCTTGCGGTGTATGTCTATTGCACAATGTTTTATGGACCAATAATGCAAATAGAAAAGGAAGCGGCACTCACCGGATCCATTGCAGAGCATTTTTATTTCTTCAGTGCAGTGTCACATAAAAACAAGGGGACGACAACGCTGGCATTTTTGTTATTAATCAAGGGTATATGTGTTTAATGTGATCATTGGGTTGTATGTATATGTGTGTATCACATGAACAAAAGTCACTGGGTGGTATTTGGAGGAGATTGTCAGTTGTCACTTAGGTTGCCTACCTTCCTCTGCCTTGTTCCCATATCATATACCTCCGCTTTCCCGTTTTCTAGGGTAAGGTAGGAGTTTCCAGTTGCAGGCGATCCCTCGCTAGGAAGGCCACCCTGCAGTAATAGGTAGGGGGTCTACTGACCAGCAGGCTCAGAACCATACGAGGAGAGCATTAGAAGATATCAGCCCTTGGCTACCAATCTGTGGTAGCCCTTGGGGGGGTGTATGGTAGTGGTGGTATGGTTTGTGACACCAGGCTGAGGGCTGGTATGCTGAATCAATGTTCCGGCCTATCGCCGCCCTTCCCAGTAACGATAGGTGCATGAAATGACTGAAGGTCCACAAAGAGATTGAACTTGAACGTGAACAACTTTACTGAAGTGCTTGCAGTCCTTAGGTTACTTAGTGACTGACAGTTGTTGCGGACCTTGAGTTAGTTATTCAGTCTCTGAATTTAGGGAAAGATTTGCAGATCCGTCCGGATTTAGGGGAGTTATTAAGTCCAGTGATGCTGCAGAGTGTTTGGGAATTGATAGACTCTACAATTAGATTGTTCAGCCGTTGCCGCAAGGCTCATGCCTAACTCACTACGTTAGTTGCTGCGCAGATCCTTCTTTCATGACAGCCCACGAGGTAAGAGAGAGAAACATGGCCGCCGCTCCCTTTATATGGGCAGGGGGCGGGGCGAATCTGATTGGTCCGAACATCTGCCATTCACCTTTATATGGTGTAATGGGATTGCTTACGTCACAGGGCCTCCAAAGGTCCCTAAGCTTACTACCATAGAGTTCACCTAGTCACATGACCCGCAGGTCCTGCAACGCTATGGAAACAAGTAATTAACCATTTATTTACATATATGTTATCCTATTTACATCAATCTTTGCATAAAATACCGATCTATAAACTGAAATAGAGGTGACTAGGGGTAAACTGGATGACAGGGATCCCTACGTCCTAGGGACTCTGGCTATGGGGACCCATACATAAATAGATACCGTATAGAATGCGGTACCAGGACACCACACATCATTGACCTTATTGACATACTGTTTATTGACATTGTGTGTATTTCTTTTAAGTTGTCCGCATTCACAATATTTGTGTTAACTTTTATATCTGGATTATTTAATAAAAGCTATGTTTTAAGACCTTTGTGTTACTTCCTATTCTACAGAGGGACATCTGGGTAAGATTACTTCTACTGCAAAAGGGGCATGCCATTATGTTATACAGTATACTATAGCACGTACCAGATTACCCAAGGTGATATGTTGTGCCCCGACTGATCTGAGGCATGTAATTCTTTTTGTAGCTCACCTTCAATTTCATAAATAAGTCAATGATTGACTTGAAAGCTGTGCCTGTTTTGTGACAAATACATCAGTGCCAGACCAAAGGGGGTTTGATACATAGGACTTTCTTTTTAATGCATTTTAGCCAGAAAATGTGTGACTGATAAATATCCCTATACAGTATACTGTATGTGTTACCAAGCAGCATGACATCTTCACTCTGGAGTCTACTTAGGAGATCGTAACAAATATTGTTCAAGGCAAATACCTAAAAGATATTTTTGTCTATTCATGGTCAGAAAGGAAAAGACTTCAACACTGACCTTATACCAGAGCTGTCAATAACACTGCACTGATCTTACACATGCAGGTCTTCACATTGTAAATATTACAGAAAGCAAAGCGGTAGCCAGTACACAATAAGTATTTTAGTACTTTCACAGCTTTCCCTCTTTTATTATGCTGGTCCCTATCCTGGTTCCCTGTACCTCTGTGTATGCAGTAGCTCCAAGAAGGAACTGAACTGCTGGAGGGGGAGGGGAGAAAAGTTAGTAAATCGAGTGGTCTAACCTGATCTGAGGTCTGAATTTTGAGATTTTGTCTGAATGGAATCTGAACTATGGAATCTGGAGTATAGATTTTCAGTTCTGATCTGGATTCTAAATTTGAGGGTCTAGTCTGATGTCTGAATGTAGTCTTATGGGGTCTGAATAATGCCATGAAAAATGTTGGTGTCTGTGGTCTGTATTTTAGGGTCTAGGAACTTATTTGGGGACTAAAATAATTTTAGGGACTGGTCTGGTGTAAAGGTTTTATAAGAGCTTTGAGACAATTGCAATTTCAATTGCAAAAAATCCTAATACTTTCATTGTACTCTTATGCCGCCACAGAGTTGCCGGTGCACAGTCCTAGTCCATTACTGTTGGCTGCATCCAATTTCAAAGCCTATTAAGGCACATGACCATTCAGCCACTCACTCGCAATGTCATGCGTGCACTCTTCAGACGGTCTTTACTGTCCTTACAATGAGGATAATTTACAGGGGTATTTAGATACTAATATGTATTGTGACTTAATTTACTTGATACATTTCAATTTATAGAAGGAAAGCTACAGGGAGGAAGTAACATATTTAACAATTTACAAAGTGAGTAGAATATTGGCAAAGTGGTTAACATGGGTAATTGGTGGCAGCACTGGTGTATTGGGGTTAAAGGGTAACATCTACATAGATAGAGTTTTGTATGTTCTCAGTGGATTTCCTCCAGATGATACATGAAGTGTGTCTGTGTGTCTGTGTCTGTGTGTGTCTGTGTGTGTGTGTGTGTGTATGTACAATAGTGTAGGTTAATTAGATTTGAGGCCCATTGAGAACAGGGACTCACATATTCTTACATGTATTGTATTTCATCAAACAGCAATACTAGTACACCAAGTTATAAATTCAACACAGCTTCATTAAATAAATATGTACATCTTTCCTTATTTCAATCTTTAAACCAACACTTATGTGTTGATTTGGAAAATATAAATCAAAGCTTCAGCATCTTAATTGTCAAGGATGTCTCAGGTTCTCTTCAGAAAATCCTCGGTGAAGATAGGAGAAGATGATTAGACTACAGATCCTCACTGTGGTGAATATAAATATCTGGAATTAACTGCAATAAGTTAAAGAAGAAGTTTAGTTTTAACACTTTGGGGCTTATTAGACTGAATACCCAAATTATATAAAACTTGGACTTAAAGGGGTACTCCACCTCTAGACATGTTATCCTCTATTCAAAGGATAGGGGATAAGATGTCTGAAAGCGGGGGTCCCTTCACTCATTGCCTGATGACTGGTGATGCAGGGGCCGGAGGATTGTGATGTCACGGCCCACCCCGTCGTAAAGTTGTGATGTTATTTTGGCCAAAATTTGTAAGCTCGCAACCCCCGTCAAGGGTCCTCAGCCTCTTTTTAGTCCCTACACTAACATTTTCAGAAAAAAATGTGGTCTGGCCTTATGATGCTGGAGGAGCCTGGGGTGCCAGTGCTATGTTGGTAATTAAGGTTTTTTTTTTTTTTGTACTTTCCTGTCTGCTTTGTTCTTTTCATTGCCCCTCTTTTTGTCTCATGTGCTTCCTGTAATGAACTTCCTGTTCCTGTTGTACACTCTAGCTGGGATTTTAGCCAACTTTCTCCTTCTCTTTACTTTTTTTTTTTTTACTTTAACCCCACCAACTACACTTACAATAACCACAACGTAAGATCTTATTTTAAAAGGTAAATTTATACTCTCAAAACATTATCACGAAACATGACAATGGATAAAATCTTAATGTAATCTATTGTGTAGGAAATAAATTAATCTGTTAGTAAGGTTAAAAAAAGGCACAATTCACAGTTAAACTTGTGATCCAGGTGAAGGGGAAAAAAAAAAACACCTCCACGCTATCTCATTTGCATTTGCAGCAGCTTTGTGGCAATAGTTATAATTAAATAAAAAAGATTAATATTTCTAAAAAATACCCTTATATAAATCTATACGTAAACCACCTCCAACACCGTCTTTTTGGAAAAATTACTTATACAATAGAGAAATGATGAACAATGTGAAATGTTTAAACTCCAAACCATAAACTGGAGGTTAAATGTATATTGAATATTAATGATAATGAAAAGATAATGTCGTTGTCACGACTGTTACAGCTTTATTGCTT
The DNA here is from genome assembly GCF_029499605.1 of Hyla sarda. Classification (NCBI taxonomy): domain Eukaryota; kingdom Metazoa; phylum Chordata; class Amphibia; order Anura; family Hylidae; genus Hyla; species Hyla sarda. The sequence goes on from NC_079189.1 coordinate 68,623,328, forward strand.
TTACAATGCGGCAGCCGGAATGGAAACGATTCATTTTCTATGTACAGTTCTTTGATTAACATTGTGCTAGGAATTTTATTACAATAATCTGTTCTCTGGATTAATACAGCTAATACAATTACATGATCTGTTCCTGAGACAATTTTTAACTCATTTTGGATATTAATATTCCATTCCCTATTTTATTATTCCACTATATGTTGATCCTAGCCTAGTATCATTGCATGGATATAATAATGTACTATTTTATATTCATGACATATATTGTATTTTTATCTCAAGTATGTTTATAAGTACCACTCTAGATTGTGTGTTGTTGTAATAGAGCAGTGTTCCCCAACCAGGGTTCCTCCAGCTGTTGCAAAACTGCAACTCCCAGCATGCCTGGACAGCCGTTGGCTGTCCAGGCATGCTGGGAGTTGTAGTTTTGCAACAGCTGGAGACACCCTGGTTGGGAAACACTGTTATAGCGGATTATGCACAGGAGGCCTAAGTATTAGGAAGGACTTAATAGATGTGAACATAGGATTTAGAGCATTACGCAGAATGTTTGATTTTAACTTGGCTTTCTCCTTTGAAAATTAAGAAATAGTTGTAAATAATGTAAAAGAAATAAAATATTTACATTTTATCAGCAAACCTTTTTTTTTAGGTAAAAAATGTTGTGCTTATTAATTTTGCTAATTTAGAATTCTAAATGCTTAATAGAAACATATGCTTAAAGGGGTACTCCTGTGAAAACCTTTTTTCTTTTAAATCAACTGGCTCTGGAAAGTTAAACAGATTTGTAAATTATTTCTATTAAAAATGTTTAATCCTTCCTGTACTTATTAGCTGCTGAATACTACAGAGGAAATTCTTTTCTTTTTGGAATGCCAAAACATGTCCAGTAACATCTTTAGTAGAACAGGGCACAGAAGCACTCTCCAGTGCCTGTGCAGTAATCTATATGATAGGCATATTGGTGGAGTAGGATCTGCAGTAGGAGGGTAACCATAGGTATTATTTTGTTATTTTTTATTTTTCCACACAATATACAAAATATATGACATAACATTTTTTTCATATCCTGTACTCATTATTACACAATAGTTATACAATTGCAGTAAATTTTTCTTTAGCAGACACTTCCCAAAAGGGACACCTCCCAATAGTGGACAGTCTTAATTACAGGCTATAAAGGGGGGATGAAATGATACAGGGGAGGGATAAGAGGAGATCAAACTGTACTGGGAGATTCTACTGTAATATGGCATTTTGTCATGTTTTATAGGTAATTACACTCTGGAGTCAGTACTGTACAGTATTCGGTCATTTAGAAAGGTTTTTGAGCCTTTTTTTCCCAATAAGGGACATCTCTTAATAGCGAACACTTTTTTATTCCCTGTTAGTGTCCGCTATTCGGAGATTCTACTGTATTTGTAAACAAAAGCTCCACCCCCCACCCCTTATGCCACCCCCCTTTCACTACCCACGCTGGTACACAATAGCTGTGTTTGTACTGTCCCTGCAGTTACCCTCCTACTGCTTAGAGTGCTTCTGTACTCTGCTGTCTATACAGACCAACCCACTGTTATTATACAATTCTACAGCTTTACCCATAAAGTTGCCATTCTCCCTGTAATCTGTGTGGTCTGCTATTGACTGGTGGCTCGCATTCATCGAGCTATAGCTGAGGAATCATCAAATATATCATTATTATTCCTATATTTTTTTCTTGGGTGTTTTTTTCTTTGTACTCCCACTCCCTTGTTGTATACTGTTATCATGACTACTATGAAACTCTGGCTGGGCTGACATCACTTCATCTTATGGCGCCTCCTTATGCCTATACACAGTATATATAGTAGCAGCTTTCTATTGTTTAGTAGACAGCTGAGGCCATTAGTGCCAAAACGCGTCCTGTATACTCTGTAATGCCTTGTGAAAAAATATCTGAATTTGCATCAGAATTGGTGAGTGCTGGAACTTTATTTTTTGTAAATCTACAACCCATTTACTTAACTAAATGTAGACAATGTTTACATTCATTAACAGCAAGCAGAGTTCTTGAAAATAGTAGAAAAATGGAGAACTAAAACTCAAAACTTTCATTACCAAACTGTCTTCACCTCATGAAGTTTCATGCTTCATGCTGCTACTCTTTTTCATGGATAGTAAACCATGATTGTTGTTTTTATTTCCTGTGCTTGTCCACCATAGAATTGGGCCGTATAACTGATTGTTTTGGGGCTGATGACTTGGGGAACAATTTTTCATGTATTCTATTTGATGTTTCATTTAACAGGAAAAAAAAAACGGAATCAATCACTTTTACCTCCATCAAAATGATGTACAGCTGCCCTGAAATGCCTCATTGATATAATGGGATTGCTTCTTCAGGTTATTTAAAAACACATTTATAGCAGAAATATGACCAGTCAGCATTATGAAGTGCAATCCAAGACCCATCAAGTCTCTGTTCAGGCAATGACATGTTCAAGGAACCAATGCTGATTGTACAGACTGACAGACACCAGTCTCACCCTATGTTTACTATAGACAGATCATGCAATGTTCCCATGTAGTGTGAATTCAATTCTGTCATTTTTGCCCCATTTGCCTCATTTATAGATGTATAGTCCTCAGGAATTATCTGTTCTTGCAATGTCTATCACTTTAAAGATTGAAACCATAATTATGGATTATTTTCTTCAAAAATGTCAACCTACTAGGGTGCTATAAGTTTGCTTTACTTACTGTACTATGGTTGTGCTAACGTCCACGTGATTAAGAAGACACATACAGCACTTAGAAATTCATTTTATTTTCCGCCCTGACAGCTTGTGCATGTACAGGCAAGTAATGTTATTATAATATAGTGTATGCTTTTAACCTTTCCAGATAAAGATGCTGAAATATTTGATAAGGAATAAAAAAATAAATAAATAAAAAAAAGACAATATTTTTATTCCCTTAAAATAACTCTCTGGAAATATGAGTTATGACTAAAATGATAAAGGGATTCTCCACTTTGGAAAATCCTTCTTTGTGAGAAGAATTAACATAATGACCGTCATTTATGAAGAGTGTTGGGTTTTTACTAGTGTGAAATGTTGTTTCCAACTTGTAGGATTCCACTCTATTTACTAAGGGGGATTAATAAATTTATGAGAACATTTTCTGACCAGCTATTTCTAGGTGGAAATTTCCAGCTATTTACTGTATTTACAGGATTTTCTGTGAATTCAATAGTAAATAGGTTGGGTTGTGAAACCACACCCCTTTTCCAATTGACCACCGTTTATTTTGTTGCATTGCATCACAAATTCTGGCGCAGACACAATTTGTGGCACAATGCACCTAATTCTGGTGCTCTACGCCCCATTTTAGCACAAAACTCAACAAAACAAGTCGGGTTTACAATAGTAAATCAGGGGCAATGTAAGGGTGGGTTCATGCTGAATTTTAGTTTCTGTTTAACATATACCCTTTATACACTTAACTAAAGGGGAGAAAAAATATACATTAATGGATGCTAAGATTGGATGCTGCTGTGGTGAGGGTGTGATGAGGGCAGATGGAATTACCCTAGGGACAGATGGCATTAACCCCTTGTGTTCATGACACTAGGGCACCACCCAAAGGTATACCGCTGGATCCTGGGCTGGGCATGGGGGCAAATAATGACTCTTACGCCATGTTACAGAACAACAGCAGCTTTACTGAGTCAGACAGGTGTAACAGTCTTAACAGCTTGGCTAGGTCCAAAGAGGTGACCAGTGACTTCAGAGACCACAGGGCCTGCTGGGACTTGTAGTGGACTTGGACAATTTGATGCAGGGCCACAATGACTTGACACAGATTTATCTTGACTGACTTGACTGGGATAGACTAGACAGACTTCACCCCGTTTGTAGCTTACCAGGTTTTTACTTTCACCTGTGGGGTAGTGGACTTTTGGATTCATGGCTGTGTGGTAGGCTTTAGGCCTCCTCAGGACACCAGACACTCTCTCAGGAACTTCCTTGGTTATAATGCATAGCAACATTATTTAAAGGCATATAACAATATTTTTACATCACAATACATGACATAGGCATTGCTTATCTAGTTAGAGCACATAGATAAAGGGGAGGCCCAGGGGTTACTGAATAGAATCTGCCTGACAGGGCAGCAAGGGTACAGGGGTGAAACTCCTGTACTGGGCCACCACACTACTGTATGCCAAACAATAGAATACATTATTAAAAGATGTGAACCAAGAGGAAGCGCAGCCGCTCCCAAAACAATTGTTGCTTGTTTTCTTAGTGAACGCACCTGCTTGTTTCCCTGCTGTATGGACTTTTCCATGTCGGAATAAAGAAGGTGTTTGTTGCATCCGTCTTGGTTGCACTAGTCCTGTTCTTTCTTCATGGAGTACTGAACATGTTGATCGTGCATACAAGGGATCATTGCACCACCTAGCATATCCTCCCAACGAGTGACTTTACCTTTCACACATTCAAAGGGGTCCTATTTATAGTCTGTGTCAATGTTGTAGCAGTGCCAATACAGCTCTAAATTGATATGGATCACATGGTGATTGATCACATGGTGACTGGTTGTGGAAAAACTGACAGGAAGTTGTCATGAAAGGGGGCAGCAGGCAGTTAGTGAGTCCTAACTGTTCCTAAAACCGATGATACTTTATATTGCCCATCCGCCCTAAGTGAATCAACCACAAAGGCTGTCCCTATACTGCACTAAAGTGAATGGGTGTCAAGTCAGACAAAACAAATGGAACAGTACATGTCAAAGAACAAAAAAGAAATTCTACAAAACAACAAACATAATACAAGGCAGGATATAGCATACTAAAACAGGACTTGATAACATGAGCACAATTCACACTGGACAAAAAGACACCCCACTCCATAAAAGAAGTGGACAGCACTAATAACTCAAAATTGACTTCTTGCTAGCGACACACTCAACAGTGTGGAATGGATACCAGCCTTGGAGGAAACATAAATAAAAATACATGGGCACAGACTCCAACATATTCCTAGATAGAGGGATTAGGACAAAGCCCAGAACAGGATTCTATCCTAGGAGGGTCAGGATCCAAAAAGGTCAAACAGGACTGATAATAAGGCATAATGTAAACACGGACTAAGATTCACAAAACACAGGCAGAGCAGAATACATTCTGAACACGGTTCTAAACAAGGAACACTAAATATATGCAATGCAAGAATACTAACTCCCAACAAGGTACTAAACAAAGCAGGCTAAAATCCAAATATTAATAACATAGACAGTACAGATAACCATGGTCAAACTCAGGAAATGTTCTCAGACAGACAAAGGTGCATAAAGAAACATGGTCAGAGTAACAGGTGAAATTACCAGTCCAGAGCAGCATCTGAAGAGGCCTTATATACACTCCCAGTGCTGAAGGGCTGGAAGCATTAACTCTCAAATTACCAGAGAGAAGTTAACACAGAAACTGTTCAGACATAAACTGCATGTCTGTACAGACCCCAAAACAGAAAATACAAAAACACAGAAAAACGGACATTACACAAGTGCTCAATTGTTATGCAGTGCCACCACAGTAAGAATATGCACCCAGCACAGCACCATCACAGCACAGTAATAATGTATCATGGCTATGTTATCACTGGAGTTGAACAGAATCCAGCTCAGTCCTCTAGGTCAGCCAACTAAGGTGCTCAAATTTATATAGTAAAAATCCAGAACAGCTACTCTTAAAATAGTAGAAAGAAAACCTAGCAATGTAGTTGCTCTATGTTGCCTTTTATTTCATTAGGATGAATTGGGCTTGTGCAGAGGTGTGCAATGTTAGCCTCTGCATGCTCCTGCTCCTGCCTGTTTGCTTCTCCCCTGCACAAATCCTAATAATCCTAATGGAATAAAAAGCAGCATACAACAACTACATTTCATACATTGCATTTTCTTTATATACTTATACATCTGTTTTGTACTCTCACACAGTGTCTGAGGAAGGTCCACTGTTTTAGGACCGAAATGTCCCGATTTTGTGGTTTTCAGTACTTTTGTAGATTTCTGTTATATTGTGCAGAGGGACAGAGAAGTCCGGCATCTATTGCAACAGAGGGCTCGAGGACCCATTTACACGAGGTACACACTGGGGACCATTGTTTTACCCCTATGTTAATTTGTAAAACATTTCACGTCATAGAGAGATATTCACAGTCTCCATAGTTGAGGGGCTCAGGTTCCCTTGTGATCGCCATGTCTACGACATGAAACCTTTCATAAAATCAGAGATACATTGATCTGACTAGTTCCAGAGAACAGACTCTTTCCCTCCGCAGACAAATCAGGATTATGCATGCTCCAAGAAAGAAGTCACAGCCATTCCTCCTTGGCTCAGACTTGATGTGGCTTCATATGTGTTGTAACTCAATACTTGATAACCAGCTCTGACACTAAGTCCATAATCTCTTATGAATAACACTCCGGACTCCTTGTTCTGACTCTTATTACAAAGGTCTTACCGAATGTTAATCAAAAAAGTACTGAAGATGAAGACATATACCTTGACCCCCGGTACCCAATTATGCAAAGACAGAGAACACACTGCACCTCTGTGAAGATTACCGACGGGATGATACTTCAAGAAAGAAAGGTGGATGTGTTTCCTTTTCTAAAATAAATCAATAATTACTCTATTGACAGATAAAATACCTGCGGCAGACGAGAGATTAAAATAAGCGGCTTAATGTAAATTCAGAACAAACTATGTATCAGGAGGATTTGTGGATTGTCTCGTAGTTGTTTGATGAGATAGTAGCTGCCAGCCGAGGAGCTGAATAAAATGGGAGGTTAATAACATATTGAACAATGCCCTTTGTGTGCCATACTAGGACCTGTCAATAGCATCGAGAGCAGATGGAAGAACGTCTCTGATCAATAACTTCATCATCTCACTGCACAAAACAGACCTTCCCTCGGTCCCAATTGACAGGCACTTATGAGGCGCGCGGTGCAGGGTTTTTGTTTCGGAACGATGAAAATTCAGAATAGAAAAGAAATTCAGCCATGCAAAACAAGGACAAGTGATCTAAAGTTTCCTAACCTGGTAAACACAAACCTGAGCGATATCAACAAACTTCATAGATGACTGAAGATGAACTTTATCAGTGATATCCTCTGGAAAGATGCTGACAGCGGTTTGAGACAATGAGATCATTAGTCTGTGCGGAGAGCTGCAACATAATCCTATTCAAGTGGAGGGTGCTGAGATGTAGGACCTGCACAATGCCAGGTACAAGGGAAACAAATCTACTATGGGCACTGCATTTTACTAATGCTGAATTTATTCTGTTATAGTGGTCAGTGGAAATTTTGGTATGGAAAATCACAATCATGAAATGATCATATTAAAGTAAACGGCAACCTGTGACTCTCCAGCTGTTGCAAACTACAATTCCCAGGATGCACTGGGGATCTGGGGTGTTAACACATGGTACACGGGGCAAACTCATTTCTTTTATCAAACAGAATGCCTGTCAGTATAGCGTAACCATGTAATGATATTTCCGTAGAAACTATTTAAACCAGCATAAAAAAACTAGTAACAGGTTTCCTTAAAGAGGTACTCCACCCCTAGACATCTTATCCCCAATCCAATGGATAGGGGATAATATGTCTGATCACAGGGGTCTCACTACTGTGGACCCCCGCAATCTCGTCTGCGGCACCCCAGACATCTGTTGCACGGAGTGAACTTTGTTCCATACCGGATGACTGGTTATGCAGGGCGAAGGCTCATTACGTCACAGCCATGCCCGCTTGTGACATCACTGCCACGCCCCCTCAATGCAAGTCTATGGGAGGGGGCGTGAAAGCTGTCACGCCCCCTCCCATTGACTTGCATTGAGGTGGCGAGGCCATGACGTCACAAGCCTCCGGTGCTGTAACCGACACTCTAAACGAATGCTGGGTGCAGCAGGGAGATCAGATGACTGGTGATGCGGGACCGAGGCTCGTGATATCACAGCCACATCCACTTGTGATGTCACTGCTACGCCCCCTCAATGCAAGTCTATGGAAGGGGGCACGACGGCCATCACGCCCCCTCCCATAGACTTGCATTGAGAGGGCTTGGCTGTGACGTCATGAGCATCGGACATCTTATCCCCTATCCTTTGGATAGGAGATAAGATGTCTAGGGATGGAGTACCCCTTTAAAGAAACTTCATCATAGGGGTGAATACCTATCTAAATTTGTTCAGCACATCTAAAAGAACAATTATAAATATGTGCACACTGCCATGGCTGAAATGCAAATACAAAAGCAACAGCAGCACACTACACATTCTAAGATAGATGTCATTTAAGTACTTAATCTGTTTAGGACGCCGGGCGTATGCATACGCCCCGCATCCCGAGTCTTCCGTGGGAATTCTGGTTCCCGCCGCTAGCCAGTAGGGGACCGGACCGGAATGCCTGCTGAAATCATTCAGCAGGTACCCCGGCACATCGCCCATGTCGGCGATCGCATAAAATTGCATGTCAATTCAGACATGCGATTTTCTGCTATTCCGGGCTGATCGGGTCTCTGGTGACCCGATCGCCCGGAAAATAGGGATGATCGGAGCTGTCAGAGACAGCCCCGATCATCCTGAGGGCTAGGAGTGAGATCGCTGTGCTGCGATCTCTTCCTATCCCCTGCCATTGGTCAGAACTGATTCTGACCAATGGCAAAGCAGGACAGTGCGTTGCCATGGCAACCCCCCTGTTCTGCCCACCCCTGGATGTCGAGGGGAACATGGACAGAAGATGGAGGCCGGGTACCTGCAAAGAAGATGCCTGGGGACCCCGGATCCTCGCTGGAGACTGCTGGATCCTGGCTCAGGTAGGGAAACTACGCCGGGGGGGGGGGGGGGTGTAATTGAAAGTGAAAGTAAAGTGATCTTTACTGTGGCAACCACTAGGAAGGCCAAACTGCAACTCCCAAACTGTTACAGTGGTGCCCAAATGGTAGCCCTCCAGATGTTGCAAAACTACAACTCTCAAGACTGCCCAGGCATGCTGGGAGTTGTAGTTCTGTGACATCTGTCCCTTCAGATTTAGCAATTTTCATGAAATTTTTGAAAATTGCTGCTCTACTTTTAAGCCCTCTAATTTTTTCAAAAAGCAAAAATATGTCCATTTTATGATGCCAACATAAAGTGGACATATTGTATTTGCGAAGAAAAATAATTTTTTTGGGGAATATCCCTTTTCCTTACAAGTAGAGAGATTCAAGGTTAGAAAAATGCAAAATTTTCATGAAATTTTGGGATTTTTCACCAAAAAAGGATGCAAGTAATGCCGAAAATTTACCACCAAAATAAAGTAGAATATGTCATGAAAAAACAATCTCAGAATCAGAATATTCAGTAAAAGCATTTTTGCGTTATTAATTCGTAAAGCGACGGTGGTCAGAATTGCGAAAAAGGGCTCAGTCCATAAGGTGAAAAAGGGCTGCGTCCTTAAGGTGAAAAAGGTCTGCGTCCTTAAGGGGTTAATACTTTTAGTGTACCACTCTGACTTTTGTGCTTGTATTTCAGCCATAGCAGCATGCACTTCTATATTTATATTTTTATAGTAGTTCTTTTGGATGTGCTGGCCGATTTTTTTGTTTTTTGTCTTGTATTTTGGGGGAAGGGACTACCACCATCTTGGTAATGAACGTTGTCCATCCCCCTAGGTGATTATAAGCAGGGAATAACTGGTTCCTACATGTTCAGATTTTGCGATGAATCGTGGTATATTGATGAATTGTAAGAACACGCTGTAATATGTATTTTTGAGTATTTATTGTGATATATTATTTACCTGTTCTGCATAAATTTGATAAATACTAATGTACTGGATAAATATAAAGCACTTTAATGGCTTGAGAATGATCCCATGAAGGGTTTTGAAGTGTTTCCATTATGTGTATGGGTAGAATGCAATAAACCACTATGGGTTGTGTTTACTATTCCTTGAGTTCTGCATGTTTTTCTTTCTTTCTGTCTGTCTGTCTGTCTATCATCTATCTATCTATCTTCTATCTATTTACCACATATGTAGTTGAACAGAGGCGCTGTAGGTAAGAGGAATCCCTGACATCCTAAAATAATGGTGTTTTCTACAGTCTACCAGATAGCACCTCCTTTTTTATGTAATAACCAGGATAGTAAGGGGCCCTACTGCTAATCTACAACAGAGATCCATAGTTGCATCTGTTTGTATATTTGGTGGGCTTACAAATTCTTGCACAGTGTTAGCATTGGTACTTAGAGACAAACACTGCCTCTGATCCCATGAGCCCTTAAATTTTATTAAAACACATTAACAATATAAGATTTGAAACATGTATAGAATGTAAGCTACTAATTCACAAGGGAGAATTTGGCAGATCACTAGTACCTGATAGGAATGTTGCAGTTGCTGGCCTTGGTGCTGAAATATTGTCAATGACATGTCACTCTAATTTTCTGTCAGAATAAAGTTCCTTTTCTTAACAAAGATCAAATAATCTAATAGAATTCTGGCTACCTAAAGCCAACACTAAAGAACAGAGATCTCTGTAGTGCTCGGGCATATTTCTACATTACACAGAGGCCTAAACCATGACAAGAAGACATCATCTACATCTAGAGGAAAGAAGACTATAAAACTGTCTGCCATAGAATGGATCAACACAGAAGGGTTATAAGTCATACCTGATGGACAATAATGTTTTGGATGTTTTTGCATTTTGCTGCCAATATAGTTTTATTGAATATTTTAGGAAAGAAAATCTGCAATGAGTCCAGAGTCAACAGTTTTGAAAGAAAATGACTGATCGCTGCAGATCGGAGCACGTCTACTAGCATGACATTAAACATGGAGGTGGTAGAGATAGAACCTATTATTCCAATAGTTCTAAGCAAAAAATCTATTCATCATGTTTTCTTTTTCAACCTTTTTAACAGAGTTTTGTAGTTAAAGATAACTTATTCCCTATCCAACGGATAGAGGATAAGTTATAGATTGCGGAGGTTCTGACCCCTGGGACCCCCTGCACTCTCCTGATTGGGGCCCCGGCAGGCTGCTGAAAGGGGGTGTGCCGACCCCCACACGGAGACATGGCAGACACGCCCCCTCCATGTATCCCATAGAGATAAATGGTGGGGTGTCGGCCTCGGCTTCCTGCAGGGGTCAGAACTGCCACTTCCTGCAGACTGCCGGGGCCCCATTCAGGAAATTGCAGGGGGTCCCAGCTGTCAGACCCTCTGCCATCTATAGCTTCTTCCCTATCCTTTGGATAGGGGATAAGTTATTTTTCACTGCACTACTCCTTTAACAATGTATCCAGGTGGAAAATGCATATGAGTTTACGCAGTTGAGCTGCTAAATGCTCCACAGGAAGTTCTTTTCTTTTTAATTTTCTTTTCTGTTTGACCACAGTGCTCTCTGCTGACACCTCTGTCCATGTCAGGAACTGTTCAGAGCAGAATAGGTTTGCTATGGGGATTTGCTCCAGCTCTGAATAGTCCCTGAAATGGACAGAGTTGTCAGCAGAGAGAACTGTGGTCAGACACAAAGGAAATTCGAAAAGAAAAGAACTTCCTCTGTACTATACAGCAGCTGATAAGTACTGGAAGGATTAAGATTTTTAAATAGAAGTAAGTTACAAAGCTGTTTAACTTTCTGGCACCGATTGATAAAAAAAAATAGTTTTCCACTGGAGTACCCCTTTAACCCCTTAACGACGCAGGACGTATATTTACGTCCTGCTCCGGCTCCCGCGATATGAAGCGGGATCGCGCAGCGATCCCGCATCATATCGCGTCGGTCCCGGCGCTCATCAACGGCCGGGACCCGCGGCTAATGCCACACATCGCCGATCGCGGCGATGTGCGGTATTAACCCTTTAGAAGCGGCGGTCAAAGCTGACCGCCGCTTCTAAAGCGAAAGTGACCCGGCTGCTCAGTCGGGCTGTTCGGGACCGCCGCGGTGAAATCGCAGCGTCCCGAACAGCTGACCGGACACTGGGAGGGCCCTTACCTGCCTTCTCGGTGTTCGATCGACGAATGACTGCTCCGTGCCTGAGATCCAGGCAGGAGCAGTCAAGCGCCGATAACACTGATCACAGGCGTGTTAATACATGCCAGTGATCAGCATAGGAGATCAGTGTGTGCAGTGTTATATATAGGTCCCTATGGGATAACAATGATCAGTGTGTGCAGTGTTATAGGTCCCTATGGGATAACAATGGTCAGTGTGTGCAGTGTTATAGGTCCCTATGGGACCTATATCACTGCAAAAGAAAAGTAAAAAAAAAGTGTTAATAAAGGTCATTTAACCCCTTCCCTAATAAAAGTTTGAATCACCCCCCTTTTCCCATAAAAAAATAAAACAGTGTAAATAAAAATAAATGTGGTATCGCCGCATGCGTAAATGTCTGAACTATAAAAATATATCATTAATTAAACCGCACGGTCAATGGCGTATGCGCAAAAAAATTCCAAAGTCCAAAAATCATACCGATAAAAACTTCAGATCACGGTGCAAAAAATGAGTCCTCATACCGCCCCGTACGTGGAAAAATAAAAAAAGTTATTGGGGTCAGAAGATTACATTTTTAAACGTATACATTTTCCTGCATGTAGTTATGATTTTTTCCAGAAGTGCAACAAAATCAAACCTATATAAGTAGGGTATCATTTTAACCGTATGGACCTACAGAATAATGATAAGGGTGTAATTTTTACCGAAATATGCACTGCGTAGAAATGGAAGCCCCCAAAAGTTACAAAATGGCGTTTTTTCTTTGATTTTGTTGCACAATGATTTTTTTTCCGTTTCGCCGTGCATTTTTGGGTAAAATGACTAATGTCACTGCAAAGTAGAATTGGCGACGCAAAAAATAAGCCATAATATGGATTTTTAGGTGGAAAATTGAAAGGGTTATGATTTTTAAAAGGTCAGGAGGAAAAAACGAAAGTGCAAAAACGGAAAAACCCTGAGTCCTTAAGGGGTTAAGGGTGCCATGTACCAAGGTGCATCAGTGAAGTACATGCACTAAAGTTGTGAAGTTCTGAAACCCGTATGCCATCAAAGCAGTTGCATCAAGTAGCCATAGTCTATTTCTGTATTCAGTGAGCATTCTCAAGTGACGGGTGCCGGCAAACAGAATTTTATCACTTTCCTGGTCAGCACCAGGTTCTGTTTTCCTACCCATAGCAGTGGGTTGCTTTGTCGCTACACCACTGGGTATCACTACTGTCATGCTAGAAAAGTCAGAACATTGAAAAAAGTTTCCTTCTTTCTATCTTTCCCATCTATGTTGCTTATTTTCATTTCCCTTTGCAGATAAAATATACTGTTTATAGACTATATCTAATGAATAAATCACACCGTTGATCTTGTTCCTAGATTTCAAGATGCTTTCCTGCCGTATCCTCTTTCCCTTGTATAAATGCATTGACAGCAGCATAAAAGGAAGCATTATTTTGCCGTTATCAAGTTATCCACATTTCAAATAAAAAGTAATTGGTGTTTCTTTCTTCCGGACTCTAATGTCTTATTGAAAAGGATTCATTTGTTCAAACATTTTGCACCCCTCTTCCTATTTATTTCCTTTTAATCTTCTAAACCTTATCTCGGCTGCTGGGATATAGTGAATGTCACAATTCTTTATTCCCTTCCCCCACCCCTCCCTAGAACAATGAATCTACCATGTCTGCTCCATTCAGTGCCATTGGGCTTCTATATTTAGAACCCAATCTATTTATTGCTGAATTATTCTCTATATAATAGAAATATACTAGTGATCTGCCAACCTGATAATCTTAAATAGCGACATGCCGAAAAATCAATGAGGTTTTATGTATTTTACGTCTCAATTCTGGGAACTGAAAAAGATTATTCCGTATGTGAAATCTAGTGAGCTTAGATTTTAATATCCAGGGAGAATTAAACATTACAACTGCATGCTGAAATGTGCCCTATACTTGGCCATTCTGTATTTGTAAGGGGGAAACAGGATTAGTATGGATGTGTGCAGTATGTCACTGCATTGATTTACTAACACCATTGTTCAAATATTCAATTTATATAAATTATAGATTATTCAATATATATTATATATATATATATATATATATATATATTTCTTGTTGAAAAAAATTGGGCAACAGAAGCAGACAGTAGATTGCATCAGTGGAGAGTGTTGGAGGTACAGTAAGTACTTATTGCATATAGGAGGCTTAGAATAGCCTTGGAGTGCCCAGTTTTGCTGGATTCTGGAAGCAAACTGTGGTTGACATGGTATGTTGACACACTGTAGCTGGCAGTATATGTTGGTACTTAGTGCTTAGCATTGTTTGGGAGCAAATATGCTGAGGTTGACATTGTAGAGGTGCACATTGTAGCTGGCACAGTATGGAAGTACTGTAGAGGTGTCACTGTATGTTGGCACCGGTTTGGAGTACTCTGGAGCTGACATTGTAGAGGTGCACACTGTGGCTGGCACAGTATGGGAGTACTCTGTAGTGATGAGCGGCATTGCCCACATTCGAATTCACAATATTTCGCGAATTTTGCATATTCGTTATATTCGCATATGCGAATATTCACATATGCGAATATGCGCATATGTGGGAGAAAGGCGAATATTCGCAATTTCAAATATATAGCTAATATATTTGCAATATTTGCGAATTTGCGATATTCGTGATAAAAATTTGAAATGCAAATATTCATGCCCAACACTAGTACTCTGGAGCTAGCACTGTATGTTGGCACTGGTTGGGAGTACTCTGGAGCTGACAAACCTATGGTGGCATACTGTTCCTTGTACAGTAGTGGTAGCATTCTGTAGCTGGCATTGCATAAAGGCTTATTGTTACTGGCATTGTAAGGGAGCACAATGTGGCACTGCAGAGGGGAAACATTTTGCTGGCCCTTTAATAGGAAGGGAGTTTTAAGAAGGAAAACATATACATCAAGCAGACTATTAGAAAGGCTGATACCTTTGGTTAGTTAGATATATATGAAGTTAGATTTATGAGATTTAGAAGGTCCTATTCACACTCCGGAGATTCTGCATGCAATTTCCATGAGAGAAGTCCTGTCTGTTTTCCGTCAGAGTAGTTCTGTCAATGGGACAATGCTTATTTCTGTGGTAAATTGCGGCAGATCCGGAGATCGCAGATCAACTGTTAAATTGGGCAAATAAATTCCTCGCTGAATTTCTAGTGTGAATGTACCCTAACAAAATAGTTATGAAAAGATGAAGCTGTGTTAAGGGGCAGCACGGTGCGTTGTCAGCAGAGTGGCCTTACACCACTGGAGACCTGGGTGTGAATCTGATCACTTATGAAGTAAGAATGTTCTCTGTGTTGTGTCATTGTCCTTTGGGTAGTCTAGAGGAAACATACTTATAGGTTAACTGTCTTTCTTTGACATTTGCCCTTGTTTCTCTGAGTGTCTGAAATAGAGCATTTAGACTGCAAGTCCAAAGGGACTAATGTGTGTGTTGGAGATATGTACAGCACTTAGAAATGGGTTAGTGCTTTACATTTTAAGAGTTCCTATCATATAACACAACTTTTCACATGTCACAGAGACATGTTAAAAGTTTTAATCAGTCATGGTTTGAGTATTAAGACCCTACTTATAAATGGGATGACTTAGGAGAAGCACGTGGCTGTACAGTTTACTGCCTGGCTCGTTGCCATCTCCATTCAGTTGCAGGAGATGGCTTAAAGTATAGGTCTATGGGACCATCTCCTGCAACTAGACAGAGATTGCAGTGAGTTGGAGAGTGAAGAGCACAGCCACGCACTTCTCCAGGATCTTTCTAACCATAGCTGAAAACCCAGACCATGACTATCAAACTTTTGACATCTATATGAGATATCAGAAGTTTTGTTAAATGGCAGGGACAGTTCAATGTAACTACATGTACAAAATACATTTTAATGCTCCATATGCTTTAAGTGTTTCTATATGTCCAGCATCCGTGTGTGTTGGGAAATTATAGCCATACGTAGAAGAAAGGGAAATTTTCCTGACTCGGAGACATATGGGATTACATCACTCTCTTAACAACAAAAGTTATCAATGTCATATTTACTTATAAAAATATACCATACGTACTAAAATAGACTGTCTATTGATCTCTCCACTCCCCAAATGAATGATACACAGTACAAACCCCGGGGACAATGGGCTCATGTTCTGCCGTTTTCATTGCAGATTAATAATTTACAGTCTATATGCTGCATCTTGTGTTCCAAGTGATCTGTTTAGTCATGCTATAAGATTTTCATCTGCGGAATTGCTGGTGTAATGGAATACTGAGCATTTATCCCTTATTTTCACACAAATCAGTATAATGTTTGTAGAGCCTCTGTGACTGCTAGTTTTCCCACATGCTCCAAACATATATTGATATATTACATAATATAGCCTTAGGACAGGGAATTTATGTTTGATTGGTGGAGTCTGACTACTTATGTATTTTTGGAGCATGTGAGAAAACTGGCAGTCACATGTCCTAGAGCTACAGATGCCATGTCATCCATTTATTTTTATGTGAGCACCAGAGATACCCAAGTGCTGCACTCGCATATCTCTGGTGCTCCCTTACAAATGAATGGATGATGGGGCAGCTGTAGCTCCAGGATGCACGGAGAGACGGGGACTGATTCTCGAGTGAGAAGGTCCCAGTGGTCGGACCCCCTGAAATCTGACACCTATATGTTATTTTTAACTGGACAATTTGGATCACCTGAATTGGCCATTGAATTTGATTTGTTCTGTATAAATTTGGTCCAAATAGAATGTGCCCCAATTGCTGTGAAAAACCTAGATTTTAGTTTTTTTTTTTTTACTTATCCTTTGACATACAGGATTCCCAGTACAGAGCATGATGAACAATGTTGTGAACGTCTAGTAGTAGTAGCAGTGGCAGCAGGGGGATGGTTAGTAATGGTCATTTTTAGCAATTCATCCAAAAATAGTCTAAATCATTTTGGACTTTTGGAAATCTGAAACTTTTGGGAAATTCAAAAGATATACATCTAGATGTAGATGAATGTAGATCTATGATATAAAATAAACATTTCATCCTTTGGTGAGCAAAAAAGCCTGCTTCCATTCATAGTTACACATTACTAACTAAAAAGTTACTAGTCTCCCCTGTATCATAATAGGAAAACACCTGGCAAAATTGTTAACTTGCATATGCTTAAAGCAAGGCCTCGAGGGGAAATACATGCAACATGGATTCAAAGAACATCAAAGAGACAATCATTGTGTCCTGTACTGCCCCCTAGGCCCTGCACTAGACATTATAAGAGATAGATCTCATTGAAAACATTCTAACGTAGAAGTGTGTTGCCCATAGCAACCAACTGCTGTCATGAGGCAACAAAGCAAGTTTTTTGGTTAGTTTTTATTTATGTATATCTGTTTGTGCTATCATTATACCTATTCTAGTGTGTTTCAAAGGGAACCTGTCATCACTTCCAGATCTAAGAGTCATGGGGGTGG
Organism: Hyla sarda; assembly: GCF_029499605.1. NCBI lineage: Eukaryota > Metazoa > Chordata > Amphibia > Anura > Hylidae > Hyla > Hyla sarda. The sequence goes on from NC_079189.1 coordinate 68,640,860, forward strand.
TCCTTAGCTTATTTTGCCTGCCCCACCCAAACATGAAGAGGTCTATCAATAAAAGCTGGTGTGATAGGGAAGAAGCCCCCAGGAACTGCCTTTTGACTTGCGGGTCAAGCAGCATGAAAATGATGACATATTCCGTATAATATGGTAGTCTCCAAACTGTAGCTCTCCAGCTGTAGCATCATTACAACTCCCACCATTTCTTCAAAGTTGGGAGTAATAGTTTTGCAACAGTTGGGGAACCACGAGTTCAACTTACAGTACTTGTAGTAGAGAGAGAGATAGGAAATAAATGCCGGCCACTCACCGGATCTTCTTTCCTGATTTTATTCAAATATACTCACATATTACAGACATGTGACGGGGTGGATGGGTCCCGGGACCCGTCCACCCCGTCACATATCTGTAATATGTGAGTATATTTGAATAAAATCAAGAAAGAAGATCCGGTGAGTGGTCGACATTTATTTCCTATCTCTCTCTCTACTACATGAATCGTTGCCTATTGTTTGACGTCAGAGCACCACTGATCTTCAGTAAACAGTATCCGACTACACTCTACTACAGCAACATTGAAGGGTGAACAGAAGTAAGCAATAAGTTCATCAACTTACAGTTCTAATGTATCAAGTATAAAACTGGTCTGATAAATAGATTTCTCCTTCAAATGATTAAACTATTCCTGGCACAATCTTTACAGCAGCATGAAACGTATTTCAGCTCTTGTTCTTGTACAAAGACTGATGTGAGTTCCGGCAAAGTTTTTCATAATTAAATTCCCAACAACAGATTTGTTCCTTTAGGTGGCCATCTCCCTGACCCACATCACTTTACTTCAGATATGATTAGTTTAGTTCTTGCAGGTATATTAAGTTAACTCGAGTTGCTATGGTTTCACTGACCAGAACTAACAAAATATGTTTATTTTAAGATGTTTTTTTATGACTGAAACTACAGTGACCTGAAAGTGTTTTTCATGTATAAAGTTCTTTTAAACCATAACAAAAGCTTTTAGGTTCAGCGATAATTAAAACAAGGATTTTATGCTGAGAAATGACATTTGTTGCCTTATTAAATCATATTAGGAAAATTATTATTTGGTTAAGTGGTTGTTACGCCGAGCGCTCCGGGTCCCCGCTCCTCCCCGGAGCGCTCGCTTCACTCTCCCCGCGGCAGCGCCCCGGTCACGTCCTCTGACCCGGGGCGCTGCGATTCCGCTGCCAGCCGGGATGCGATTCGCGATGCGGGTAGCGCCCGCTCGCGATGCGCACCCCGGCTCCCCTACCTGACTCGCTCTCCGTCTGTTCTGTCCCGGCGCGCGCGGCCCCGCTCCCTAGGGCGCGCGCGCGCCGGGTCTCTGCGATTTAAAGGGCCACTGCGCCGCTGATTGGCGCAGTGGTTCCAATTAGTGTTTACACCTGTGCACTTCCCTATATCACCTCACTTCCCCTTCACTCCCTCGCCGGATCTTGTTGCCTTAGTGCCAGTGAAAGCGTTCCTTGTGTGTTCCTTGCCTGTGTTTCCAGACCTTCTGCCGTTGCCCCTGACTACGATCCTTGCTGCCTGCCCCGACCTTCTGCTACGTCCGACCTTGCTTTTGCCTACTCCCTTGTACCGCGCCTATCTTCAGCAGCCAGAGAGGTGAGCCGTTGCTAGTGGATACGACCTGGTCACTACCGCCGCAGCAAGACCATCCCGCTTTGCGGCGGGCTCTGGTGAAAACCAGTAGTGGCTTAGAACCGGTCCACTAGCACGGTCCACGCCAATCCCTCTCTGGCACAGAGGATCCACTACCTGCCAGCCGGCATCGTGACAGTAGATCCGGCCATGGATCCCGCTGAAGTTCCTCTGCCAGTTGTCGCTGACCTCACCACGGTGGTCGCCCAGCAGTCACAACAGATAGCGCAACAAGGCCAACAGCTGTCTCAACTGACCGTTATGCTACAACAGTTACTACCACAGCTTCAGCAGTCATCTCCTCCGCCAGCTCCTGCACCTCCTCCGCAGCGAGTGGCCGCTCCTGGGATACGCTTATCCTTGCCGGATAAATTTGATGGGGACTCTAAGTTTTGCCGTGGCTTTCTTTCCCAATGTTCCCTGCATCTGGAGATGATGTCGGACCTGTTTCCCACTGAAAGGTCTAAGGTGGCTTTCGTAGTCAGCCTTCTGTCCGGAAAAGCCCTGTCATGGGCCACACCGCTCTGGGACCGCAATGACCCCGTCACTGCCTCTGTACACTCCTTCTTCTCGGAAATCCGAAGTGTCTTTGAGGAACCTGCCCGAGCCTCTTCTGCTGAGACTGCCCTGTTGAACCTGGTCCAGGGTAATTCTTCCGTTGGCGAGTATGCCGTACAATTCCGTACTCTTGCTTCAGAATTGTCCTGGAATAATGAGGCCCTCTGCGCGACCTTCAAAAAAGGCCTATCCAGCAACATTAAAGATGTTCTGGCCGCACGAGAAATTCCTGCTAATCTACATGAACTTATTCACCTAGCCACTCGCATTGACATGCGTTTTTCCGAAAGGCGTCAGGAACTCCGCCAAGATATGGACTCTGTTCGCACGAGGCGTTTCTCCTCCTCGGCTCCTCTCTCCTCTGGTCCCCTGCAATCTGTTCCTGTGCCTCCCGCCGTGGAGGCTATGCAGGTCGACCGGTCTCGCCTGACACCTCAAGAGAGGACACGACGCCGTATGGAGAACCTCTGCCTGTACTGTGCTAGTACCGAACACTTCCTGAGAGATTGTCCTATCCGTCCTCCCCGCCTGGAAAGACGTACGCTGACTCCGCACAAAAGTGAGACAGTCCTTGATGTCTACTCTGCTTCTCCACGTCTTACTGTGCCTGTGCGGATGTCTGCCTCTGCCTTCTCCTTCTCTACAGTGGCCTTCTTGGACTCTGGATCTGCAGGAAATTTTATTTTGGCCTCTCTCGTCAACAGGTTCAACATTCCGGTGACCAGTCTCGCCAGACCCCTCTACATCAATTGTGTAAATAATGAAAGATTGGACTGTACCATACGTTTCCGCACGGAGCCCCTTCTTATGAGCATCGGATCTCATCATGAGAGGATTGAACTTTTGGTCCTCCCCAATTGCACCTCGGAAATTCTCCTTGGACTTCCCTGGCTTCAACTTCATTCCCCTACCCTGGATTGGTCCACTGGGGAGATCAAGAGTTGGGGGTCCTCTTGTTCCAAGAACTGTCTAAAACCGGTCCCCAGTAACCCTTGCCGTAACTCTGTGGTTCCTCCAGTAACCGGTCTCCCTAAGGCCTATATGGACTTCGCGGATGTTTTCTGCAAAAAACAAGCTGAGACTCTACCTCCTCACAGGCCTTATGATTGCCCTATCGACCTCCTCCCGGGCACTACTCCACCCCGGGGCAGAATTTATCCTCTCTCTGCCCCAGAGACTCTTGCCATGTCCGAATACGTCCAGGAGAATCTAAAAAAGGGCTTTATCCGTAAATCCTCCTCTCCTGCCGGAGCCGGATTTTTCTTTGTGTCCAAAAAAGATGGCTCCTTACGTCCTTGCATTGACTACCGCGGTCTTAATAAAATCACGGTTAAGAACCGCTACCCCTTACCCCTCATCTCTGAACTCTTTGATCGCCTCCAAGGTGCCCACATCTTCACTAAATTGGACTTAAGAGGCGCCTATAACCTCATTCGCATCAGAGAGGGGGACGAGTGGAAAACGGCATTTAACACCAGAGATGGACACTTTGAGTATCTGGTCATGCCCTTTGGACTGTGCAACGCCCCTGCCGTCTTCCAAGACTTTGTCAATGAAATTTTTCGTGATCTGTTATACTCCTGTGTTGTTGTATATCTGGACGATATCCTAATTTTTTCTGCCAATCTAGAAGAACACCGCCAGCATGTCCGTATGGTTCTTCAGAGACTTCGTGACAACCAACTCTATGCCAAAATTGAGAAATGTCTGTTTGAATGCCAATCTCTTCCTTTTCTAGGATATTTGGTCTCTGGCCAGGGACTACAGATGGATCCAGACAAACTCTCTGCCGTCTTAGATTGGCCACGCCCCTCCGGACTCCGTGCTATCCAACGCTTTTTGGGGTTCGCCAATTATTACAGGCAATTTATTCCACATTTTTCTACCATTGTGGCTCCTATCGTGGCTTTAACCAAAAAAAATGCTGATCCCAAGTCCTGGCCTCCTCAAGCAGAAGACGCCTTTAAACGACTCAAGTCTGCCTTTTCTTCGGCTCCCGTCCTCTCCAGACCTGACCCTTCCAAACCCTTCCTATTGGAGGTTGATGCCTCCTCAGTGGGAGCTGGAGCTGTTCTTCTACAAAAAAATTCTTCCGGGCATGCTGTCACTTGTGGTTTTTTCTCTAGGACCTTCTCTCCAGCGGAGAGGAACTACTCCATCGGGGATCGAGAGCTTCTAGCCATTAAATTAGCACTTGAGGAATGGAGGCATCTGCTGGAGGGATCAAGTTCTCCTGTTATTATCTACACCGACCACAAGAACCTCTCCTACCTCCAGTCTGCCCAACGGCTGAATCCTCGCCAGGCCCGGTGGTCTCTGTTCTTTGCCCGATTTAATTTTGAGATTCACTTTCGTCCTGCCGATAAGAACATTAGGGCCGATGCTCTCTCTCGTTCCTCGGATGCCTCAGAAGTTGAACTCTCTCCGCAACACATCATTCCACCTGACTGCCTGATCTCCACTTCTCCTGCCTCCATCAGGCAGACTCCTCCAGGAAAGACCTTTGTTTCTCCTCGCCAACGCCTCGGAATCCTCAAATGGGGTCACTCCTCCCATCTCGCAGGTCATGCGGGTATCAAGAAATCTGTGCAACTCATCTCCCGCTTCTATTGGTGGCCGACTCTGGAGACGGATGTTGTGGACTTTGTGCGAGCCTGCACTATCTGTGCCCGGGATAAGACTCCTCGCCAGAAGCCCGCTGGTTTTCTTCATCCTCTGCCTGTCCCCGAACAGCCTTGGTCTCTGATTGGTATGGATTTTATTACTGATTTACCCCCTTCCCGTGGCAACACTGTTATTTGGGTGGTCGTTGATCGATTTTCCAAAATGGCACATTTCATCCCTCTTCCTGGTCTTCCTTCTGCGCCTCAGTTGGCTAAACAATTTTTTGTACACATTTTTCGTCTTCACGGGTTGCCTACGCAGATTGTCTCGGATAGAGGCGTCCAATTCGTGTCTAAATTCTGGAGGGCTCTCTGTAAACAACTCAAGATTAAATTTAATTTTTCTTCTGCATATCATCCCCAGTCCAATGGACAAGTAGAAAGGATTAACCAGATCTTGGGTGATTATTTGCGACATTTTGTTTCCTCCCGCCAGGATGACTGGGCAGATCTCCTCCCATGGGCCGAATTCTCGTATAACTTCAGGGTCTCTGAGTCTTCCTCCAAATCCCCATTTTTCGTGGTGTACGGCCGTCACCCTCTTCCCCCCCTCCCTACTCCCTTGCCCTCTGGTCTGCCCGCTGTGGATGAAATTTCTCGTGACCTTTCCATCATATGGAGAGAGACCCAAAATTCTCTCTTACAGGCTTCATCACGCATGAAGAAGTTCGCGGATAAAAAAAGAAGAGCTCCCCCCGTTTTTTCCCCTGGAGACAAGGTATGGCTCTCCGCTAAATATGTCCGCTTCCGTGTCCCTAGCTACAAGTTGGGACCACGCTATCTTGGTCCTCTCAAAATTTTGTGTCAAATTAATCCTGTCTCTTATAAACTTCTTCTTCCTCCCTCTCTCCGTATCCCTAATGCCTTTCACGTCTCTCTTCTCAAACCACTCATCCTCAACCGTTTTTCTCCCAAATCTGTTCCTCCCACTCCTGTTTCCGGCTCCTCGGACATCTTCTCGGTCAAAGAAATTTTAGCTGCCAAAAAGGTCAGAGGGAGAAATTTTTTTTTAGTGGACTGGGAGGGTTGTGGTCCTGAAGAGAGATCCTGGGAACCTGAGGACAACATCCTAGACAAAAGTCTGCTCCTCAGGTTCTCAGGCTCTAAGAAGAGGGGGAGACCCAAGGGGGGGGGTACTGTTACGCCGAGCGCTCCGGGTCCCCGCTCCTCCCCGGAGCGCTCGCTTCACTCTCCCCGCGGCAGCGCCCCGGTCACGTCCTCTGACCCGGGGCGCTGCGATTCCGCTGCCAGCCGGGATGCGATTCGCGATGCGGGTAGCGCCCGCTCGCGATGCGCACCCCGGCTCCCCTACCTGACTCGCTCTCCGTCTGTTCTGTCCCGGCGCGCGCGGCCCCGCTCCCTAGGGCGCGCGCGCGCCGGGTCTCTGCGATTTAAAGGGCCACTGCGCCGCTGATTGGCGCAGTGGTTCCAATTAGTGTTTACACCTGTGCACTTCCCTATATCACCTCACTTCCCCTTCACTCCCTCGCCGGATCTTGTTGCCTTAGTGCCAGTGAAAGCGTTCCTTGTGTGTTCCTTGCCTGTGTTTCCAGACCTTCTGCCGTTGCCCCTGACTACGATCCTTGCTGCCTGCCCCGACCTTCTGCTACGTCCGACCTTGCTTTTGCCTACTCCCTTGTACCGCGCCTATCTTCAGCAGCCAGAGAGGTGAGCCGTTGCTAGTGGATACGACCTGGTCACTACCGCCGCAGCAAGACCATCCCGCTTTGCGGCGGGCTCTGGTGAAAACCAGTAGTGGCTTAGAACCGGTCCACTAGCACGGTCCACGCCAATCCCTCTCTGGCACAGAGGATCCACTACCTGCCAGCCGGCATCGTGACAGTGGTTCAGTATCAAGCTTCTGTATTCTTTACAGACAAAGGATATTGGGGTTGTGTGAGATTAAAACATGGCTAGTTTCTTCCAAAAACAGTGACACTTTTGTTAATAACATGTGTTTGGTATTGAAGCTCAGACCTGTCACCTGTATTAATACAAAAAATGAATACTTGCCAACTTTTGAGAAGTTTCCTTTTGCCCTGCTTATTTGTATAGGAACTGCCCCAACCTATGGCATTTAAATAACAGAATGGGCATAGGACTTCTTTCATTATGGGCAATGGTCCCTGGACCAAATATCAATAAATCAAAAGAAAACTTAACATTAGTGTCAATAGTCAATGGAAACCAAAATCATCAACCAACAAAAGGCTGAATTCTAAATCCAAAAATCTAAGTAAATAATTTAAATCACAGGCAGATCTTATATGCGTGAAATTCATCAAGTAACTCTTAACATCATTCAGTAGTGTCTATAGCCCTGTGTGCCCTTATGTAATCTTCACAACATCTGGGTGTGCTCCTGATGAGACGGCAAAGATGGAAGATGTCTTGGGTGATCACCTCCCAAACCTTGGTTAGGGCATTGGCAAAATTCTGTACAAACAGTTTAGCAGCTCTTCGCGTTGACCGAAGGAGATTAGTCAGGGGCAGAAGACCACCTTTATAATATCTATATTTCCCAATATGGCATATGGGTAGGGGTTGTTGGGGCAATGTCTTGGTTCACATCTAAATACTGGTCTAAAAATTATGGATGCTGTGTTATCATTTCCAATTCCACACCAACAAGGAAATTCGAAAAGGAAAATCTGAGCCAGTTGAAAGACCATAGCTGAACTTTTAGGGTATGTTCACACATGCCTATTTTCTGCTGCAGATCTGCTGCAGATTTGCTGTAGCAGAATTTGCTACTCAATGAAGTCAATGAGCAAAAAAAAAATCTGCAGATTTGCAGCAAAAATATGCACGTGTGAACATACTCTTAAGGAGCAATGTAAAGAGAGGAACAGGAGACAAGTCAGATGAGCTAAGATTTTGGCAACGGTGGTCAGGCAGAGCAGAATGTGGGGTTACAGGGGTAGCGCTAGACATCTGTCTAAATGATTTTTACAGCAAACACAATCTATTCCCTAATAGTGCTTTCAGGGGCTCTACAGCAAGAATGTTTAGAAGAAATTTTTGATCTCTCCTGTATATGGAGCAGAGAGGTGAATGTAGTTCTGAAAAGTGTAGACTAAGCAGAAGAAAAGTGCATCTAGGTCTCTGACCAAATCCAGCTCAACTAGAGCTAAAACCATCTTACCTGTTTTGGTGTTGCCATAAAATTTTAAGTGGAAACAACATGGTGTTCCTGATAGCTAAAGCTTAATGATAGTGTTAAGAGTAAGTACTGATGTCCTTGCTGCACTTTCAAGAGACAGTAGGAATTCAAGTTTGAAACCCTTATTCCATGAAGACATTTACCATACAACACATCCATAAACAGTCTCAATTTTTCCATAAAATTAAAAATTAGCAAGTTTCAGGCTGAACACACTTATTAATTTAGCTGGATGCCATGCTAGACTGAAAGTGTTGAGCCAGAAATGCCAGAGCTGCATCCAGTTTAGAAACCTGACAACGATTAGATAATCTGCTAGTATTCCAGCTCTACAGTTATGGCTGTAAATGTTGGCACCCCTGATATTATTCATGAAAATAAAGTATTTCTCACAGAAAAGGATTGCATTAACACGTGTTTTGCTATACACATGTTTATTCCCTTTGTGTGTATTGGAACTTAAAATAAAAGGGAGGAAAAAAAGCAAAATGGACATAATGTTACACCAAACTCCAAAAATGGTCTAGACAAAATTATTGGTACCCTTTCAAATTGTGGATAAATAAGATTGTTTCCAGCATGTGATGCTCCTTTAAACTCACCTGAGGCAAGTAACAGGTGTGGGCAATATAAAAATCACACCTAAAAGCAGATAAAAAGGAGAGAAGTTCACTTAGACTTCACATTGCGTGTCTGTGTGTGCCACACTAAGAATGGACAACAGAAAGAGGAGAAGAAAACTGTCTGAGGACTTGAGAACCAAAATTGTAGAAAGATATTAACAATCTTAAGGTTACAAGTCCAGAGATCTAGAATTTCCTTGTCCACAGTGCACAACATTATCAAGAAGTTTGCAACCCATGGCACTGTAGCTAATTTCCCTGGGTGTGGACAGAAAAGAAAAGTTGATGAAAGGTGTCAAAGCAGGATAGTCCGGATGGTGGATAAACAGCCCCAAACAAGTTCCAAAGATATTCAAGCTGTCCTGCAGGCTCAGGGATCATCAGTGTAAGCGGAAACTATCTGTCAACATTTAAGTGAATTGAAACGCTATTGCAGGAGACCCAGGAGGACCCCACTGCTGACACAGAGATATAAAAAAGCAAGACTATATTTTGCCAGAATGAACTTTTGTAAGCCAAAATCCTTTTAGGAAAACGTCTTGTTGACAGATGAGACCAAGATAGAGCTTTTTGGTAAAGCAAATCATTCTACTTTTTACCGAAAATGGAATGAGGCCTACAAAGGTAGAGGTTCAATGATGTTTTGGAGTTGTTTTGCTGCCTCTGGCACTGGGTGCCTTGAATGTGTTCAAGGCATCATGAAATCTGAGGATTACTAACGGATTTTGGGTCACACTGTACAGCCTAGTGTCAGAAAGCTAGGTTTGCGTCCAAGATCTTGGGTCTTCCAGCAGGACAATGACTCCACACATACATCAAAAAGCACCCAAAAATGGATGGCAACAAAGTGCGAGAGAGTTCTGAAGTGGCCAGCAATGAGTCCAGATCTAAATCCCATTGAACACCTGTGGAGAGATCTTAAAATTTCTGCTGGGAAAAGGCGCCCTTCCAATAAGAGAGACCTGGAGCAGTTTACAAAGGAAGAGTGGTCCAACATTCCGGCTGAGAGGTGTAAGAAGCTTATTGATGGTTATAGGAAGTGACTGATTTCAGTTATTTTTTTCAAAGGGTGTGCAACCAAATATTAAGTTAAGGGTGCCAATAATTTTGGCCAGCCCATTTTGGAGTTTGGTGTGACATTATGCCCAATTTGCTTTTTTTCCTCCCTTTTTTTTTGGTTTAGTTCCAATACACACAAAGGGAATAAACATGTGTATAGCAAAACGTGTTACTGAAATCCTTTTCTGTGAGAAATACTTCATTTTCTTGAAAAAATTCAGGGGTGCCAACATTTACAGCCATGACTGTAGAATTGAGCAACCATAACTATAAACCAGATTTAACTCCCCTATTTGGTCTTCCTAAGTATTAAATAGCACTTAATAATATACAACATACATAAATACATCTAGGTACTTCTAATGCCTTTTGGGGCCAAGTTGTGGTAACTTGCTGGTCTGTTCTAAGGTGGCAGAGGCAAAAAGGTCTTTACTCCTAACCACAACCAATTGCTTGAAAATCTAAAACATTTTCAGTTTGAGTGTCTTCTTTGCACAAGATTTGGATGTCCAGCCTCAGCTTTGCTGCTGTAAGCTCCAATAAGTTGATATGCTTTTTCATTGCATTTCTGGATTTTTCCATTTGCCTCATACTAATGGATTGTAGGAAAAGGCTTTCAATACAAATACAAAGGACAAAGGGGGAGATTTATCAAAACCTGAGTAGAGGAAGAGTGGTGCAGTTGCCCATAGAAACCCAGATTGTTTCTGTCATTATTCACAGTCTTCTTTAAAAATGACAGAAACAATCTGATTGGTTGCTATGGGCAACTGAATCACTCTTTTTTTACATAGATTTTGATAAATCTCCCCCAAAGAGCACAAACCAAAATAGGGTAAGATACACCTATAAGAAACCCCCAATGACTTACAGCTCTATTGGAAAATTCCAATGTTTTATTTAATATCCATAAAATATAATTACAGCAAACCAACACGTTTCGAACACATATAGCACCCTTACTCATGGTTAAAACATACAGGATAATAAAAGATTATGGCAATGTGTCTCGCTATGTGCAACCATTGCTAAGATTTATGGTGTATACATGAGAGAGCGTGTACATCAGTCAAGCTGCATCTAGATGGAATGAAAGGTGGCATGAAAGAACAGATTGAAGTGTACAAAAATCGGTACATAATCAGAATCAGGACCCAAATGTCTATTTGTCCATAGTTGATAAATAAGGAAAATCAGATTATTCACCTTAATATTTTGCATTTGAAATTATCAATATTTGTTATTTTAAGAGTTAAAAAAAGGACCAGAAAGTTTGGTGCAATGGGGAACTTTCTTCTCCTATAACTTCTATATTCTATAGAAATCAATACAGCTTGCAGCCAAGGACATAACTGCATTAAAAGAGAGGCAAAGTACTGGATTTTTAACAAACAAGGCAGATTTATTGCCCTTTCTGAGACACAGACCCCGAAACAGATTTTGTGCAAATGTTTGATAATAGGTTTTAATGATTTTTTTTTTCAAATGTTAACAAAATAAAACTTTTTTAAACGTCACCAAGGAAACTTTGTAAGTTATTACCACTGCCTTTTATTTCCTGCCTTTAGCTATTATTCTTGGAGATTCCAATATATTTTATTTTGCCCACTTTCGCTTGGGCATATTATGTATGAAACATTGTAGGAGTTTTGCTTTGAGAATTCGATGCGTTGTTAAACATTCCATGGTGGGTGTTTGACATTTTAGTCTGTTAATTTGTATTTTTTATTGCTGCCGCCAGTTTGTTTAATAAGATCCAAGTTTGCTTTGTGTGGCCTCTAAATACTTTCAAGATCTGCGCCTATTAAATTAGAAGTTGCACTTCAATTGTCAACGAAAAGGACAGAAAAAGTATGACTTTTCCTCATTATACTGCAAAAACAGGAAAAAAGATATACAGGCATGTTTTATGGTGACCATTAATTGGTGTTATCCTGAGTCCAAATGTGTTTGTATCATGAAAGAAAAACATAATCCTCATCTGTTGGGGAATACATAGTGTTAAAAAGTTAGTTTTTGTCTGTTTGGGAAATTTTGTGATGGTACATAGACTGTGCATAGGGAAGTTTGCACATAAAGAAGGCACATCTACGATCAACACTGGTAGCATCCCAGAGGTATGATACTGTATATGCATTTTTTGTTGCCTTTAATAGGTTGGGCATGTTGAGCATAAGATACTATATAAATACACTGATCCTATAAAGTAACTGGTCAGGTTATTTTAAAGTGATGTCAACTTTGTACAATTACTTTTTTGTTAGCAGGGTCCTGTAAAAATAAGCTTATCCTAGGTAGAGCCACTTTTATGACCCGTTTTCCAGCATTTTCTCTATAATGCCTATACACTATTTTCTTAATGTATCATGCATGTCATCAAGCATGTAGGTAGAAAATCCCCTTGTACAGGGGGGGGGGGGGGAACAAGTATTTGATACACTGCCGATTGTTTTTCTACTTACATGTAGCATGTAGAGGTCTGTAATTTTTTTTTATCATAGGTACTCTTCAATTGTGAGAGATTGAATCTAAAACAAAAATCCAGGAAATTACACTGTATGATAAAAAAAATTTTTATTTCATACATCAGAAAAACATAACTTAATATTTGGTACAGAAACCTTTGTTTGCAATTACAGAGATCAAACGTCTCCTGCAGTTCTTGACCAGGTTTGCACACACTGCATAAGGAATTTTGGCCCAATCCTCCATACAGACCTTCTCCAGATCCTTCAGGTTTCAGGACTGCATACATGGCCCCATTCATCCTCCCCTCAATATGGTAAAGTCTTTCTGTCCCTTTTGCAGAAAAGCAGCCCCAAAGAATAATGTTTCCACCTCCATGCTTCACGGTTGGGATGGTGTTCTTGGGGTTGTACTCATCCTTCTTCTTCCTCCAAACATGGAGAGTGGAGTTGAGACCGAAAAGCTCTATTTTTGTCTCATCAGATCACATGACCTTCTCACATTCCTCCTCTGGATCATCCAGATGGTCATTGGCAAACTTCAGGCAAGCTTAGACTTGCGCTAGCTTGAGCAGTGGGACTTTGCGTGTGCTGCAGGGTTTTAATCCATGACGGCGCAGTGAGTTACTAATGGTTTTTCTTGGAGACTGTGGCTCTTTTCAGGTCATTGACCTGATTTCAGGTACTGCCATGTAGTTCTGAGCTGATCCCTCACCTTCCTCATGATCACTGATGCCCCACGAGGTGAGATTTTGTATGGCCCCACAGACTGAGGGAGATTGACCGTTATCTTGAACTTCTTCCATTTTCTGATAATTACGCCAACAGTTGTTTCCTTCTCACCAAGATGCTTGCCTATTGTCCTGTAGCCCATTCTAGCCTTTTGCAGGTCTACAATTTTATCCCTGATGTCCTTACACAGTCGTTATCTGGTCTTGGCCATTGTGGAGAGGTTGGAGTCTGTTTGATTTAGTGTGTGGACAGGTGTCTCTTATACAGGTAACGAGTTCAAACAGGTGCAGTTAATACAAGTAATGAGTGGAGAACAGGAGGTCTTCTTAATGAAAAAATAACAGGTCTGTGAGAGACAGAATTCTTACTGATTGGTAGGGGATCAAATACTTATATCATACAATAAAATACAATGTGATTTTCTGGATTTTGCTTTAGATTCCATCTCTCACAGTTGAAGAGTACCTATGATAAAATTACAGACCTCTACATGCTTTGTAAGTAGGAAAACCTGCAAAATCAGCAGTGTATGAAATCCTTGTTCTCCCCACAGTATGTAAGCTTATTCACAAGTGCCAGACTGCTCCAGGTAGAATGCCTCATAACCATCAATTTTGCAAAAATAATCAAGATAAACAACAGCACACCATGTTTGAGTGTTGATGGTAAAGTAAATATTGTTTAGTCATCCAAGTTGCCAAGTACATACAGCCGTGCAGATTAGAAATATTTCAGGATTTATATTAGTGTTAGGCCTATTTATGTCTTTGTAGCCTTTGGGGTCCATTCCCTTTTTCAAACAGTATATTATTAGATCATACATGCTGGGGCTGAGCAGTGTTATGCTATATTTTGAGGGCTCGCAGGCTGATGCATCATTGATTTTGTTGCACTAGACACATGTATGGGATACAAGAGGGTGGGAGGTCTCTGATTAGTCAACAATCCCCAATACCCTCATTAGCTGAGAGGAGGATATCCTGTCTAAAGTGGAGGGGTTAGTCATTGTGGGGTTAATCAGTGTGGAGTGAGTAATAGACTGTAAGTGACATGAGGCTTCAACACAGTGAATCCGCTGATACAGAATAATTCTAGTCATATCCACAGGTTGCTCTACCTCTATTTTCAAGTATCCTTTACCAAGAGGGCCAGTGGTCAAGAGGATCATATTTGTCTTGTCAGCAAGAATACACTTATACACATACATTGCTGCATTCCAGGAACTGAAAAGGCTTCAAGCTAAGACAGGTCATCAGAAGTGGCTTAAGAGGCTACAAGTGTCTACTTACATCCCACAGTTGGGAATTGCAGCTAATAGGAACAGCATATTTCTGTGGGGACCCATCATACCTGTGAGCCTTCCCAATGGCATCTCAATTCACTGCAAAGTGGCTTTCTGTCTGGGTTGCTTAGACTGGGTTATTACCACAAAACCAAGCAGCAAGAGTTTAGTTCTCATGGAGTCCCATTAATGAGAAAATAAAGATTACACAATTTACTTTGAGATTGAATAGCTGTCCATATAATTCAAAGGACACACTTGGTCTCCAGAGAGAAAGATTAATAGCAAGCACTTTATGTAGCCACATTGCTATGTCAAAGTTGTAAAAAAAAAATTGAATAACTTACTATTTCCTGCATTACATGTCTGTCATTATATATACTGAAGTATTTCAGCTGTTTAGGGGGTTAACAGTTTACTCTTTGCTGCTACCACTGGTGAACTATGTATACATGTCTTAGATTGTATAGAACCTTGATCACATGACTCACCTCACTCAGTTTCTACTTAGAAACTGCTAGAAAGAGAGAGATTTGTTCTAAAGTCCGAGCCTCTCTCCCAAGAAGGCTGGGACCAAACCAGTTTAGTCTGTCCCAGGCCAGTGTAGTGTGGGGAAGTCTCAGACATCTTGGATAAGGGATAAGATGTCTAGGGGCGGAGTACCCCTTTAACCTGTTGGGGACTAAGGGCGTACAGGTTCGCCATTGCTCCCTCGTACTTAAGGACCAAGGGCGTACCTGTATGCCCGTGGGAATTCTGTTCACTGCCACGCACGGGGCAGTGATCGGAATGGGATGACTGCTGATATCTATCAGCAGCCATCCCGGGACAACGCTTCGTCAGTGATCGCAGCTTTTTCTGGCCGATCGGTCACTGGTGACTCAATCGCCTGGAAAATAAGGATGATCGGAGCTGTCAGAAAGAGCCCCGACTATCCTGAACGATAGGAGCGAGGTGGCAGGGTTGCCACTCCTCCTATCCCCTGCCATTGGTCAGTCAGAACTGACTGATCAATGGCAAGAGGGGGCGGGGGGGGGGGGTCAAACGTCATGATCCCCCGCTCTGCCCGTCCCTTTAAGTCCGAGCAGAGCAGGGTTACCTTGGTGATGGCTGCCCACACTGGGTGGTGGCAGTGGCGGTGAGCGTGACCGGCAGGAGCGGTTGCAGCGGCGGATGTGATCGATAGCAGCGGCGGGACAGCAGATGTAACTGATGGCGGCAGGGACGGTGCGGTCGGGCCACAGTCTGAAGATCGAGGTGAGTGATCTTCAACTGTGGCCCCCTAGAAGTTTCAAAACTACAACTCCCAGCATGCGCAGACAGCCTTTGGCTGTCTGGGCATGCTGGAAGTTGTAGTTTTGCAACATCTGGGGGGCTACAAACTGTGACCCTCCAGATGTTGCAAAGTTACAACTCTCAGCATGCCCAGACAGTCCAGGCATGCTGGGAGTTGTAGTTCTGCAGCCTGTGGAATTTCAGATGTTGCTGAACTACAACTCCCAGCATGCCTGGACAGTCTGGGCATGCTGGAATTTGTAGTTTTGAAACATCTGTAGGGCCACAGTTTGGAGACCAATACACAGTGGTCTCCAAACTGTGCACCTCCATCTGTTGCATAACTACAACTCCCAGCATGCCCTTCAGCTGTCAGTGCATGCTGGGAGTTGTAGTTTTGGAGATACAATGATGGAGAAACACTAAGTAAGGGGGCTCAGGAGTGAGAGCGCACTATGTACATTTGAGGCCTAAACTGGTGATTTGCACAGGGGTGGCTGCTGGTTACAGAGGTTCTGACATAAAAGCAGAAAAAAAAAAAAAAACACCTACATGTGACCCCATTTTGAAATCTACACCCCCACGGAACATAACAAGGGGTATAGTGAGCCCTAACACCCCACAGGTGTTTGACAAATTTTTGTTAAAGTTGGACATGAAAATGAAAAATTTGATTTACCCCAAAGTTTTCATTTTCACCAGGGGTAATACGAAGAAAAAAAAAATGTAACCCCATTTCTACTGAGTAAGGAAATACCCCATATGTGGATGTAAAGTGATCTGTGGTTGCACTACAATGCTCAGAATAGAAGAAGGAGTGCCATTAGGCTTTAGGAGAGAGAAATTGGCCAGAATTGAAGGTCATGTGTGAATTGAAGGCCATGTGCTAGAACAGTGCCCCCCCCCACATGTGACCCCATTTTGGAAACAACACCCCTCACAGAATGTAACAAGGGGTACAGTGAGCATTTACACCCCACAGGTATCTGACAGATTTTTGGAACAGTGGCTCGTAAAAAGGAAAAATTACATTTTTCATTTGCACGGCCCACTGTTCCAAGGATCTGTCAGATACCTGTGAGGTGTAAATGCTCACTGCATCCGTTATTAAATTCTGTGAGGGGTGTAGTTTCCGAAATGGGGTCATATGTGGGGGGGGTCCACTGTTCTGGCACCACCGGGGCTTTGTAAACGCACATGGCCCCCGACTTCCAGTCCAACCAAATTCTCTCTCCAAAAGCCCAATGGCGCTCTTTCTCTTCTGAGCCCTGTAGTGTGCCCGCAGAGCACTTTACATCCACATATGGGGTATTTCCATACTCAGAAGGAATAGTGTTACAAATTTTGGGAGGATTTACCTCCTGTTGCCCCTAGTAAAAATGAAAAATTTAGGGTAACACTGGCGTTTTAGTGAAAATATTATCTAATTTTTCATTTTCACATCCAACTTTATTAAAAAATGGTCAATTACCTGTGGGGAATTAAGGTTCACTGTACCCCTTGTTATGTTCCTTGAGGGGTGTAGTTTCCCAAATAGTGTGCCATGTGTTTTTTTTTATTGCTGTTCTGGCACCATGGGGGCTTCCTAAATGCGACATGCCCCCCAAAAACCATTTCAGCAAAATACGCTTTCCAAAATTCCATTGTTGCTCCTTCCCTGCTGAGCCCTCTAGTGCACCCACAGATTCCTTTACATCAACATATGAGATATTTCCTTACTCAAGAGAAATGGGGTTACAAATTTTGGGGGACATTTTCACCTATTATCCCTTGTGAAAATGAAAAATTTGGGGTAACATCAGCATTTTAGCGAAAAAAATCTGATTTTTCATTTTCACATCACACTCTAACGAAAGTTCGTCAATCACCTGTGGGGTGTTAAGGCTCACTGTACCCACTGTTATGTTCCTTGAGGGGTGTAGTTTCCCAAATAGTGTGCCATATGGGTGTTTTTTGCTGTTCAGGCATCATGGGGGCTTCCTAAAAGCGATATGCCCCCCAAAAAAACATTTCAGCAAAATTTGGTCTCCAAAATCCCATTGTTGCTCCTTCGCTTCTGAGCCCTCTAGTGCACCCACAGTGCACCCACTAGAGAGAAATGGGGTTACAAATTTTGGTGGCCTTTTTCTCCTTTTACCCTTTATAAAAATTTAAAAAAATATGGGTCTGCAAGAACATGTTATTGTATAAAATGAAGATTAAGAAGTTTCTCCTACATTTTGCTGCTATTCCTGTGAAACACCTAAAGGGTTACCAAACTTTCTGAATGTAATTTTGAATACGTTGAGAGGGGCAGTTTTCACAATGGAGTCCATTATGGAGTATTTATAACATAAAGACCCTTAAATTCACTTCAAATCTGAACTGGTCCCTGAAAAATTCAGATTTTGAAATTTTCATGAAACATTTGAAAGTTTCTGCTAAACTTTTAAGCCTTCTGATGTCTTCAGAAAGAAAAAACATGTCAACCTTATGATGCAAACATAAAGTAGACATATTGTAAATGTGAATAAATATATAATTTATTTTGAATGTCCATTTTCTTTTCAAACAGAGAGCATCAAAGTTAGAAAAATGCAAAATTTTCATGAAATTTTTGAATTTTTCACCAAGAAATGATGCAAGTATCAACGAAAGTTTACCACTTGCATAAAGTAGAATATGTCACGAAAAAACAATCTCGGAATCAAATTCATAAGTAAAAGCATCCCAGAGTTATTAATGCATAAAGTGACAGTGGTCAAATGTGCAAAAAATACTCTGGCCCTTTACCCCTTAAGGACCCAGCCATTTTACACCTTAGGACCCGGCCATTTTTTGCACATCTGACCACTGTCACTTTAAACATTAATAACTCTGGAATGCTTTTAGTTATCATTCTGATTCCAAGATTGTTTTTTCGTGACATATTCTACTTTAACATAGTGGTAAAATTCTGTGGTATCTTGCATCCTTTCTTGGTGAAAAATCCCAAAATTTGATAAAAAATTAGAAAATTTTGCATTTTTCTAACTTTGAAGCTCTCTGCTTGTAAGGAAAACAGATATTCCCCCCCCCCCAAATTTTTTATTCACATATACAATATGTCTACTTTATGTTTGCATCATAAAGTTGACGTGTTTTTACTTTTGGAAGACACCAGAGGGCTTCAAAGTTCAGCAGCAATTTTCCAATTTTTCACAAAATTTCCAAAATCACAATTTTTCAGGGACCAGTTCAGGTTTGAAGTGGATTTGAAGGGTCTTCATATTAGAAATACCCCACAAATGACCCCATTATAAAAAACTGCACCCCCCTAAGTATTCAAAATGACATTCAGTCAGCATTTTAACCCTTTAGGTGTTTTACAGGAATAGCAGCAAAGTGAAGGAGAACATTCACAATCTTCATTTTTTACACTCACATGTTCTTGTAGACCCAATTTTTGAAATTTTACAAGGGGTAAAAGGAGAAAATTTATACTTCTATTTGTAGCCCAATTTCTCTCGAGTAAGGACATACCTCATATGTCTATGTAAAGTGTTCGGCGGGCACAGTAGAGGGCTCAGAAGCGAAGGAACAACAAGGGGATTTTGGAGAGTACGTTTTTCTGAAATGGTTTTTGGGGGGCATGTTGCATTTAGGAAGCCCCTATGGTGCCAGAACAGGAAAAAAAACCACATGGCATACCATTTTGTAAACTAGACCCTTTGAGGAACGTAACAAGGAATAAAGTGAGCCTTAATACCCCACAGGTGTTTCACGACTTTTGCATATGTAAAAAAATGTTAAAAAAAATTAAATAAAATGTGTGTTTCCCCCCAAATTTCACATTTTTGCAAGGGTTAATAGCAGAAAATACCCCCCAAAATTTGTAACCCCATCTCTTCTGAGTATGGAGGTACCCCATAAGTTGACCTGAAGCGCACAACGGGCGAACTACAATGCTCAGAAGAGAAGGAGTCATATTTGGCTTTTTGAGAGCAAATTTTGCTCGGGGGGCATGTCGCATTTAGGAAGCCCCTATGGTGCCAGAACAGCAAAATATTGGCCATATGTAGACCAATATATGGCGGGTTGATACTCAAGTTTTATTCCTATAGGTCACCTAAGTGACCCAAAAATAACCCAATTTCCCATATATTCCCAAAAACTTTATTATTAAATCTTAATTAAGCACACATTAATTTAAAAAAACAGTGTTAGCTCCTACATTGGTTGTACACGCTGCAGGTGTACACCGATCAAAAATACGGAGAGTGCTATATAGCAGCTATTACCTTAGGAGCATACCATTTTGGAAGCTAGACCCCTTGAGGAACGTAACAAGGGGTACAGTGAGCATTTACCCCCCACTGGTGTCTGTCAGATCTTTGGAACAGTGGGCTGTACAAAATTTTTTATTTGCACAGCCCACTGTTCCAAAGATCTGTCAGACACCAGTGGGGTGTAAATTCTCACTGTACCCCTCATTACATTCCGTGAGGGGTGTAGTATACGAAATGGGGTCACATGTGGGTTTTTTTTTTTTTTGCGTTTGTCAAAACCACTGTAACAATCAGCCATCCCTGTGCAAATCACCTCAAATGTACATGGCACACTCTCCCTTCTGGGCCTTGTTGTGCGCCCCCAGAGCCCTTTGCGCCCACATATGGGGTATCTCCGTAGTCGGTAGAAATTGCATTACAAATTTTGGGGGGCTTTTTTCCCTTTTACCTCTTGTCAAAATGAAAAGTATAGGGCAACACCAGCATGTTAGTGTAAACAATTAATTTTTTACACTAACATGCTGGTGTAGACCCCAACTTCACCTTTTCATAAGGGGTGAAAGGAGAAAAAGCCCACAAAAAGTTTTAGGCAATTTCTCCCGAGTACGGCAATACCCCATATGTGGCCCTAAACTGTTGCCTTGAAATACGACAGGGCTCCAAAGTGAGAGCGCCATGTGCATTTGAGGCCTGAATTAGGGATTTGCATAGGGGTGGACATAGGGGTATTCTAGGCCAGTGATTCCCAAACAGGGTGCCTCCAGCTGTTGCAAAACTCCCAGCATGCTTGGACAGTCAACGGCTGTCCGGCAATACTGGGAGTTGTTGTTTTGCAACAGCTGGAGGCTTCATTTTGAAAACAGTGGCGTACCAGGCGTGTTTCATTTTTATTGGGGAGGGGGGCTGTGTAGGGGTATGTGTATATGTAGTGTTTTTTACTTTTTATTTTATTTTGTGTTAGTGTAGTGTAGTGTAGTGTTTTTAGGGTACAGTCACACGGGCGGGGGATTACAGCGAGTTTCCCGCTGCGAGATTGAGCTGGCGCGCAAAATTTGCTGCATCGCAAACTTGCAGCCTGATGCTCACTGTAAGCCCCTGCCCATGTGAATGTGCCCTGTACATTCACAGGGGGGGGACCTCCAGCTGTTGCAAAACTACAACTCCCAGCATGCACAGTCTATCAGTGCATGCTGGTAGTTATAGTTTTGCAACAGCTGGAGGCACATGGGTTGGGAAATACTGAGTTAGGAAACAGACAATTTTTCCCAACCGGTGTGCCTCCAGTTGTTGCAAAACCACAACTCCCAAACATTCTCAGGCATGCTGGAAGTAGTAGTTCGGCAACATCTTTAGAGCCAGATGTTGCCGAACTACAACTCCCAGCATGCTTGGAGTTGTAGTTTGCAACATCTGGAGGACTACAGTTTGCAGACCACTAATACAGTGGTTCCCAATCTGTGCCCTTCCAGATGTTGCAAAACTACAACTCCCAGTATGCCAAAACTGTCCAGCCATGCTGGGAGTTGTAGTTCTGCAACATCTGAAGGACTTGATGTTACAGAACTACAACTCCCAGCATGCCTGGACAGTAAGGGCATGCTGAGGATGTGTAGTTTTGCAACATCTGGAAGGGCACAGTGGTCCCAAAACTGCGGACCTCCAGATGTTGCAAAACTGCAACTCCCAGCATGCCCAGACGCCAAGGGCTGTCTGGGCATGCTGGGAGTTTTAGTATACAGGGTCCCATTACAACAATGCATGTCGCTTTACGGCGACGTGCATTGCTGTAAAGGGCCCGACCGCGGCTGAAGACGAAGTCATCTGTCGCCGCCGCCGTCTTCATCGCCGGGATCCGGGTCTTCGGGGACGAGGTAAGTGCCGGGGCCAGGCCTCAGCCCTCCCCAGTCGCCCGCCACGTTCTCCGGTCTTCCTCCCGCCCTCTCCAGACTTCCAGGGGCCGGGCAGGGTGGGAGGAGCTACCGCCCCCCCCCTGCGATTGGTCGGTTAACTAACCGACGGATCGCAGGGTATGGGAGGAAGTGGCAGGCTTGCCACCTCGCTCCTATACTTTAGCATGGTCCTGGCTGTCTGTGACAGCCGGGATCATGCAAAATTACCGGGTGGCCGGGTCCCAGAGACCCGATCAGCCCGGTATCACCGAAGATCGCAAGGGAAATTTGCGGCGATCGCCGACATGGGGTGCCTACATGGCCCCCTTCGGCATTTGCCCTGGATCCCTGCTGAAGGATTTCAGCAGGGATCCGCTTCCGATCTCCGCCGGGTGAGGAAAAGACCATGACGTATGCATACGTCATGGGTCCTTAAGACCCAGGGTGTGATGACGTATGCATACGTCATGGGTCCTTAAGGGGTTAAAGGGGTACTCCAGTGGAAAACTTTTTTTTTTAAATCAACTGGTGCCAGAAAGTTAAACAGATTTGTAAATTACTTCTATTAAAAATCTTAATCCTTCCAGTACTTATTAGCTGCTGAATACTACAGAGGAAATTCTTTTCTTTTTGGAACACAGAGCTCTCTGCTGACATCATGAGCACAGTGCTCTCTGCTGACATCTCTGTCCATTTTAGAACTTTCCAGAGTAGGAGAAAATCCTGAGTGCAGCAAGAAGTAATTTACAAATCTGTTTTACTTTCTGGCACCAATTGATTTAAAAAAAAATGTTTTCCAACGGAGAACCCCTTTAAGGCCATAATGGGCTTTATCCTCAAAATGTTAAGTGCATGTTCAGTTCCAGTGACTAGAATCCATCCTGAGACAGATTTGTGTTGGATCACAGTGACTACAACAATCATGTGGAGTTCAGGAGGTTTTCACCCAAAACTGTCTCCAGTCCACACTAATAGAGCATTTATCTTCAAGTATACTTGTGTGCCCTGTGATAGGGTATCATGCCACTTCATGGAGTTTGCACAGTTTTCGTTTGTCTAGTAACACTGCATGTGTTCAATTCTAAACAAGTGTAAAAGAGAATAACAAAAAAGCTCTTCTTTGAAATATCAATTCCTTTGTAGTGGCCATGCCTTGAAATTCTCACAGGACTTCAAATGCATATACATGTCCTATACCCAACCACTCCGACATGTTTCATTTGAATTACTTTTTTATACAATAGGTTGTTTATTTGTGAAATGTTTTATCTACTATTGTAAACATAAATGGATTAAAATTGCACACTGATTCTAGACACTTCAAAGCAATAAAGGCTGTTACCTGACTTAGGTATTTTGAATGAATAGACCCCAGGATAACACCACTTCTCATCATCTAAAGTATGCTTATTATATGGATATATGAAAGTATAAAAGATAGTCAGCACCAAGTGGTGAAAACATATTGGCCCTGATTTACTATTGTAAACCCAACATGTTTTGTCGGTTTGTGAGCCAGATTCTGTCAGCACCAGAATATGCACCAGAATGGAAAAAAACACCCGACCAGCTCTCCATTTTACTGAGAAAACGTGAAAAAGGGGTGTGGACGTAGAGAAAAGGGGCGTGGCTACCAAAAGGGGCATGCCCCCGACATTTTCACAATAAAACAACATATTTACTAAGGTTTCCACAGAAAATGTGATGGATTTGAGCTGAAGAAAACCCAACAGATCAGAACATAAACAAAGCAAAATGTAGGGAAAAGTGAAAAATGTAGGGAAACCTTACTAAATATGTAAATATTAGTAAATCAGGGCCATTATTTATATATGGTTAAAATAACATTCATACAAATAGAAATTTTGAGGGCTATATAGGTGCTGTAGATGTACTGTAGATGCTGTGTACATCTTTGCCTCCTGTTGGGCAAAAGATTTGTAAGCAGGGACCCTGCACATCACCACTTACACTCCTTAGAGGCGCAGGACCGGGAACTCTGTGTGCCATTTGTAATACTGGTGTTCTATTGCATGACATAGGTATCTTTGGGGCCCTCTCAGGTACGGGAGCCCAGGTGCAACCACTACCTGTCAGTCGCCTTTGGTTACACCCAGATCTTGGTAATTCCTGCTCCTAGGTAAATCTCATCACCAATACCAATTTTTCACTACCCATATGCCATCAAAACATATATATGGACAGTGATATATGGGTAAAATGTATGGCAAGCTTTAGTCATTCAGCAGTCTACAAACCAAATTGTTAATAGGTTGCAAGCTTTTGGGTCTCTCTGAACTTGTTTCCTGAAGGCACTGGTAGGCTGCATCCCTCCCATCGGTCTTCTACATTTACTAACTCTCAGTTGTGGACTCTTCTTCTTGCACCTAGCATCACTCTCCAACAAGCTCCTCTCTCCAGGAGTGAGCACGCTGCTGTACTCTTCTCTCTGCTGGACGCCCTTTCAACCAGATTCTACCCCCTCCCCTGTAAGCTACTGACATCTTCTCATCTTAGTTCCTCTTGTTCCAGAACTTTAAACATCAGAAATACAGATCTCACCTCCACTGTGTTTGCCGTGCTCCATCTGGTGTAAGCTACAAGTAATTATTATATTATCTTCTCATGAGGCATAAGACTTTGGTCCCTCAGATTCTAAGGTTGGGGTGCAACCAATACCCCTGCACCCCATGTCTCTATGCCCCTTTGTATAAAACATATGTTCAGTAAAGCTGCTTCTTAGCTAGATTTCACATTTCCCATCTAAATTTTTCTCTATTTTTTTGGCCTTGATTTACCTGCAGTATTCAGTAACGACCAAGAAACACAAACATATTCGCTGTCACTTAAATTTGTTATTGTGAGTAATAAACGCTCTCCCTCTATTGAGTTACAGAGAAGTTACGGGGCCCAGGCTGAGCGAGTTCTCCAATAAAATGAAGGTAACATGAAACAAGACAGGACATTTGCCTTTGGCATGTTCCATGTGTAATGTTGTTAGCACATTACTAGCATATGAATTATGGTTTGTATCTGTCTGTGGTGGGTTGTTATCACAGAAGGATAAAAGGCTCCCTGCTATTTGTGTCTGGCCGTAAGGTACATTGAAAGGAGCAATAGAAATGCCGGGCCTAGTTATCAGGTATGGTATAGTTAGAACATGTAAAATGATAACATATCTCTTACAGTATCTCCGGTAGGTGGTGATATACCGGAGGTAGTTTGGGAGATATGTTATCATTTTACATATTCTCGTGATCTGTGGTGGTCCAATCGGTCAGACCCACTCCGATCAGATACTTAACACCTATCCAATGGATTAAAGTTATAAGCTTGGGACCATACCTTTAAAGATATCCATACACCTTAGACTTGAAGGGGTACTCTGCTGTAAACATCTTATTCCCTATCCAAAGTGGCGGGACCCCCGCAATCTAACATCTTATCCCCTATAAGTTGGCCTTCAGCGGGTTTGGCCTACTTTCTAAGGTCTATGGCAGCCTACAAACTCTTGACTGGCAGATTATGTCAGGTCATATGCATTTGGTTTTTTACCCAATGCCGTATTGTTCTGAAAGGGATGAGCCAGTACCAAAGCTGTCTGGCTGCAGTTTTCCCTTCCACACCCAACCGAGAAAGCATGAATGTTCAGTCGAGCTCAATTTTGATGTATATGGGGAGGTCTGTAGACACAACTGTTTTCTGAGCAAATGTTCAGCCGACAGCTATTTAAAATGTATGGCCACCTTAAGACCAGTAAATAAAACGTTTGTCTTAGTAAATCCCTCCCACCCCCCCACTCCATGTCGATTTCCCCTCCCAATTTCCCACCTGTATATAGTATGTACTGGATGCCCTTGTACTCAAAGGTGTTATCAGGACAAGAAAAACAGAGCTAACTTTCTTCCAAAAACAGCACCACTCCTGTCCTCAGGCTGTTTGTGGTACTACAGCTTAATTACTTTCACTTCAATGGAACTGAGCTGCAATACCACACATAATCTGAGGGCAGGGGTGGTGCTGTTTTTCAAAGATATCAACCTTGCTTTTCTAGTCCTGAATAACCCTTTAATATGGCTTTAGTGCAGTAAGACACCTGCTTTGATTGTATAGCTTGCCATGAGCAAAATCGAATTGCTTATTTATTGTAGCAATTTAGTTTAGTTTTTTTTTTCTTTTACATTTGTGATGTCAATAAATAAGAAGCAATGGTGGAGGTATAAGAGGACGGGAGATGCCATTTGTACATCAGGCGAATATTTCATGCAGGATCAGGAAAGCTTATCTGAGTTTTATCTGATACATTTTTCCAGTTTTCTATTTGAGGATTTTAATAGAGTTGAGGATTTAGATATTTCTGTGATAAGAAGTCACCTCCTCTGCTGTACTCCTGATCCAATAATGTCATCTTATTATCAAAAGCTGCATCTATCTTTCTGAAGAACTGTACAGTAGATCTGCATTAAGTTCATACATACAGAGCTAAGGTGTAGTTAACTCATATTATACAATTTACCCCTCTATAGATTGCTTTCATGGTTATTGCTACTGTCTCTACATACATTAATTCAGTAATTTTATATACTGTATATGCAAATGCATACCAACCATATAGGCAGGGTAGGCCACGACTATGGGACCCAATGAAAAGGTGGCCCTGGTCAGGGATTAAATGGTCCTGCCCCCAATCCACCTGAATCTGTAGGTTATAATGTGGTCAGGTTGAGTGGTTGTACAAGCCACCTATTTTATAATTCACTTGCTAGCAGGGGAATCGAGGACACTTATCCCAGATCCCGAAGCAAGCAAGCACCAACAAGCTGTGGCTGTAGACTTGGTGGTGCTGGCTTTAGGCAGCAGGATACACCGCGAGCAGAGTGTGAACTTTGCCCTGGCATAAGCCGTGATGTCACCTGTCATGGTGGTCTGCACTAGGGCAGAGGAGGAAGGACCCGGTCAGCTGATGTTCTGCACGGTAGAAGAGGTAAGAGGTAGGGGGGGGACTACTATCCTATTGGAAGGGGAAGATACTTGCTTCCGGGCTAATCTGAGGACTACCTGGCTAAATTTGGGACTACCTACCTATTGGAGAGAATTGCCTGCCTAATCTGGGGAATACTAATAGGAAAAATTGCTCTATATTGGATCTGCCCCAGGTGGCAAATAGTCTAGGTACGTCCCTCTTTACAAGTCATTTTCATGGCATCACCCTCATATAGATCTTTAGATAGAAAAACAAAATCTTTATGGATTTTTAGATGGAAGGTGGTTTTTAGAACTCTTTTTCTCTTGAAGTATTGGGAGATTGTATAGAGAAGGGATGCATGTTGGAAAAGGAAGCAGTCTAAGATTTTTTTTGCCACATACTGCAGAAACGACTCATGGCTGAAGAAGTCATCATGGTAATTTGGAGATGAAAAAGGAAAGGGAATGACTCCATGAAGATGTCATCTGTGAGTGACTGCTAGTATATACTACTGTATGATCACCATATGGGGGGATGTTAGTCTAGGGGGTGGGGGTGTGCAGACTTATATCGTGGGGAGAAGGAGGCAGGTAAAAAAATCCCCCCCCCCTGAAAGTATGGTTTGCCAAACTGCAAGCATATTATATATGATATATGTATATATATATATATATATATATATATATATATATATATATATATATTTATTTACATATATTTTATTTTTTTTTGTTTTTGTTAAAGGGGTACTACCGTGCTGACAACTTATCCCCTATGTAAAGGATAGGGGATAAGTTGCCTGATCGCACAGTGTACCGCCGCTGGGGACCCCCGCGATCTCGCACGCAGCACCCCGCTCTCATCAGGTCCCGGAGCGAACACAGTCTGATGACTGCCGATCACGGGGCCGGAGTATAGTGACGCCACGGCTCCGCCGCCGTGTGACGTCACACTCCGCCCCCTCAATGTAAGTCTATGGCAGGGGCGAGTCAGCTGTCTTGTCCCTGCCATAGACTTGCATTGAGGGGACGGAGCGTGACGTCACAGGGGGCGGAGCTGTGACGTCACGATCACCGGCCCCGTCATCAGACCCGGAGTGGATGTTCACTCAGGGGCCTGATGAGAGCGGGGTGCTGCGTTTGAGATCACGGGGGTCCCCAGCGGCGGGACCCCGCGCGATAAGGCAACTTATACCCTATCCTTTAGATAGGGGATACGTTGTCAGCACTGTAGTACCCCTTTAAAGGAAATCTGTCATCAGAATCACCTGCACTAAACCTGTTACACAGGCTTGTAGTGTGGGTGATCCTGATTAAAACGCTTCTTATCTCATTAAAAACTGTGCAGCGGTTCGCCAGATATCTTCATTTTTAGTTATATGGTATTCCCAGGCTTGGGACTCAGTGGGAGGTCCGTAGCATCAGCAGGGACTTGCTTACTTCATTTTCGCGGGGCGGAGCGGCTGCCCTGCTCATGAATATTCATGGCTGCCTCATCGCAGTCTAGATAGATAGATGTGCAGGAGAATGCCGCTTCCGGGTGTACGGCGCGCGGCGCATGCACGGCGCTACCCACGTGACCTACACCAGGAGGAAGACTGCGATGAGGCAGCCATGAATATTCATGATCCGGGCAGCCGCTCCGCCCGGCAAAAATGACGTGAGCGAGTCTGTGCTGATGCTGCGGACCTCCCACTGAGTCCCAAGCCTGGGAATACCATATAACTAAAAATGAAGATATCTGAGGTAAGAAGCATTTTAATCAGGATCACCCGTTCTACAAGCCTGTATAACAGGTTTAGTCCTCCAGCAGTTGCAAGACACACGGACTGAACTTACAGCCCTTTTAATACTGTAGTTAGTTGCTTGAAGGAACTTAAGTTTTACACTGGAGTACCTCTTTTAACTAGTGGTTCCCTCCCAACCAGGGTATCTCCAGCTGTTGCAAGACACACAGACTTATATTGGATCCAGGGGCGGACACAGACAGCAGAGGGCCCTTGTGCAAAGAATGTGCCTGTGCCCCCCCCCCCCCCCCCCCAAATCATCAATTGTTCAGCACCCCCCCTCCATGTGTCACTTACTCAGGTGGACCCCCATATGTCACTTGCTGTATAAGTTTCTAATTATTTATTAAGGCCTCCCATATGCCGCAGCTCATTCAAGCCCCCCACATTAGGTAGCATAGATTCCCAACATTAGGTAGCATAGATTCCCCACATTAGGTAGCATAGTTTCCTCACATTAGATAGCATAGTTTCCCCACATTAGGTAGCATAGATTCCCTACATTAGGTAGCAGATTCCCCACATTAGGTAGCATAGTTTCCCCACATTAGGTAGCATAGTTTCCCCACATTAGGTAGCACAGATTCCCCACATTAGGTAACATAGTTTCCCCACATTAGGTAGCATAGTTTCCCCACATTAGGTAGCACAGATTCCCCACATCAGGTAACATAGTTTCCCCACATTAGGTAACATAGTTTCCCCACATTAGGTAGCATAGTTTGCCCACATTAGGTAGCACAGATTCCCCACATTAGGTAACATAGTTTCCCCACATTAGGTAGCATAGTTTCCCCACATTAGGTAGCACAGATTCCCCACATTAGGTAACATAGTTTTCCCACATTAGGTAGCATAGCTTCCCCACATTAGGTAGCATACTTTCCCCACATTAGGTAGCATAGTTTCCCCACATTAGGTAGCACAGATTCCCCACATTAGGTAACATAGTTTCCCCACATTAGGTAGCATAGATTCCTCACATTAGGTAGCCATAGCCCCCCCAAACACACAGACAGACACAGACACACACAGAGACACACTTACCTGCCCTGCACAGCGCTTCTCCTCTCCGGCAGCGGCCTGACGAGTGACGTCACTTGTGCGACGTCCCTCATCAGACCCCGGTCGGCCGGAGGCAGACTCACTGTCTAAAGTGCCCGCTGCGCTATTATACCCCGCAGCTGCTTTAGAACAGTGAGCAGCGGCGGCGCCAACCCTACCATGAACCTATTAGGCAAAAAAAAAAAAATGGGGGCAGCAAAATGCCGCCCCTGAAAAGTGCCACCTGGGACTTATGGTCCCACCGGGTCCCATGGTAGGGCCGACCAGAGGCGGCTCTAGACTTTGTGAGGCCTTAGGCAAAACTTGAACATGAGGCCCTGCTTTATTTTCTGCTGAAATTACATGGTGGTCCGGCTGTGAGATGGTTATACTGTGACATCACTGTGTATTATCCCTGTACTGTGACATCACTGTGTATTATCTCTGTACTGTGCCATCACTCTGTGTATTATCCCTGTAATGTGACATCACTGTGTATTAACTCTGTACTGTGCCATCACTGTGTATTATCCCTGTACTGTGACGTCACTGTGTATTATCTCTGTACTGTGCCATCACTCTGTGTACTATCCCTGTACTATGATATCACTGTGTATTATCCCTGTACTGTGACATCACTGTGTATTATCCCTGTACTGTGACATCACTGTGTATATTATCCCTGTACTGTGACATCACTGTGTATTATGCCTGTACTGTGACATCACTGTGTATATTATCCCTGTACTGTGACATCACTGTGTATATTATCCCTGTACTGTGACATCACTGTGTGTATTATCCCTATACTGTGACATCACTGTGTGTATTATCCCTATACTGTGACATCACTGTGTATATTATCCCTGTACTGTGACATCACTCTGTATATTATCCCTGTACTGTGACATCACTGTGTATTATTCCTGTACTGTGACATCACTGTGTATTATTCCTGTACTGTGACATCACTGTGTATTATTCCTGTACTGTGACATCACTGTGTATTATTCTTGTACTGTGACATCACTGTGTGTATTATCTCTGTACTGTCACATCACTGTGTATTATCCCTGTACTCTGACATCACTGTGTATTATCCCTGTACTGTGACGTCACTGTGTATTATCCCTGTACTATGACAACACTGTGTATATTATCCCTCCCTGTACTGTGACATCACTGTGTGTATTATCTCTGTACTGTGACATCACTGTGTGTATTATCTCTGTACTGTGACATTACTGTGTGTATTATCCCTGTACTGTGACATCACTGTGTATTATCCCTGTACTGTGACATCACTGTGTATTATCCCTGTACTGTGACATCACTGTGTATATTATCCCTGTACTGTGACATCACTGTGTATATTATCCCTGTACTGTGACATCACTGTGTGTATTATCCCTGTACTGTGACATCACTGTGTGTATTATCCCTGTACTGTGACATCACTGTGTATATTATCTCTGAACTATAACATCACTGTGTGTTATCTCTATACTGCAACATCACTGTTGATACTTACACTGCACTGTGACATCACTGTATATATTATGCCTGTATACCCTAATGCCACTGTACATATTTACCTTGCACTGCGAGTGACAATACAGGGTAAATATGCACAGTGACATCACAGTTCAGAGTTAATATAAACAGTAATGTCTCTGTACAGGGATAATAAACAGTTTTGCCACTACAGGGTTAATAAACGCAGTGTTGTCACAGTAGAGGGTAACTATACAGTGATGTCATTGTACCGGGAAAATATACACAGTGAAGTCAGCATTCAAGAATAATAAACTGTGATGTCACTACACTACACAGTGACATCAAATTACAGTATGAAGCACAGTGATGTCACAGTTTATTATGAAGCACAGTGATGTCACAGTTTATTATGAAGCACAGTGATGTCACAGTTTATTATGAAGCACGGTGATGTCACAGTTTATGATGAACCACAGTGATGTCACAGTTTATGATGAAGCACAGTGATGTCACAGTTTATGATGAAGCACAGTGATGTCACAGTTTATGATGAAGCACAGTGATGTCACAGTTTATTATGAAGCACAGTGATGTCACAGTTTATTATGAAGCACGGTGATGTCACAGTTTATTATGAAGCACGGTGATGTCACAGTTTATTATGAAGCACAGTGATGTCACAGTTTATGATGAAGCACAGTGATGTCACAGTTTATGATGAAGCACAGTGATGTCACAGTTTATGATGATGCCCAGTGATGTCACAGTTTATTATGAAGCACAGTGATGTCACAGTTTATTATGAAGCACAGTGATGTCACAGTTTATTATGAAGCACAGTGATGTCACAGTTTATTATGAAGCACAGTGATGTCAGTTTATTATGAAGCACAGTGATGTCACAGTTTATTATGAAGCACAGTGATGTCAGTTTATTATGAAGCACAGTGATGTCACAGTTTATTATGAAGCACAGTGATGTCAGTTTATTATGAAGCACAGTGATGTCACAGTTTATTATGAAGCACAGTGATGTCAGTTTATTATGAAGCACAGTGATGTCACAGTTTATTATGAAGCACAGTGATGTCACAGTTTATTATGTAGCACAGTGATGTCACAGTTTATTATGAAGCACAGTGATGTCACAGTTTATTATGAAGCACAGTGATGTCACAGAGACTACAGAATGTACAACTGTACGTATGATGAAGATGGCGGGATGCTATCGAAACGTCACACACACATGGGGGGATAAAACACTTTGTTTTTGCCCCTTATCTGGGAGTGCCGCTGGATCTTTAGTTTTGTAGATAGATAGATAGATGATATATAGATAGATATAGATATGAGATAGATAGATGATAGATATGAGATAGATATATAGATAGATAGATAGATAGATAGATGATAGATATGAGATAGATATATAGATAGATAGATACATAGATATGAGATATGAGATAGATAGATAGATAGATAGATCAGTGTTTCCCAACCAGGGGGCCTCTAGCTATTCCAAAACGACAACTCCCAGCATGTCTTTGGCTTTATGAGCATACTGGGAGTTGTAGTTTTGCAACAGCTGGAGACCCCCTGGTTGGGAAACACTGCTCTATCTATCTATCTATCTATCTATCTATCAATCATCTATCTATCCATCTATCTCCTATCTATCTATCTATATCATATCTATCTATCTATCATCTATCTATCTATATCATATCTATCATCTATCTATCTATCTATCATCTATTAATCTATCTTTCTATTTATCTCATATCTATCTATATATCATCTATCTATCTCTCATATCTATCTATCTTTCATCTATCTCTCATCTATCTGAGATAGATATGATATAGATAGATAAATAGAAAGATAGATAGATACATAAATAGATGGATATAGATAGATGGATAGATAGATATGAGATAGATATAGATATGAGATAGATAGATATGAGATAGATGGATAGATAGATATGAGATAGATGGATAGATAGATAGATAGATATGAGATAGATGGATAGATAGATAGATAGATATGAGATAGATATATATGAGATAGATAGATATGAGATAGATAGATAGATATGAGATAGATAGATAGATAGATATGAGATAGATGGATAGATAGATATGAGGATAGATAGATATGAGATAGATAGATATGAGATAGATGGATAGATAGATATGAGGATAGATATGAGTAAGATAGATAGATGCATAAATAGATGGATATAGATAGATGGATGGATGGATACATAGATAGATAGATAGATAGATAGATAGGAGACATATATATAATAGATTGATTGATAGATAGATAGATAGATAGATAGATCAGTGTTTCCCAACCTGGGGGCCTCCAGCTGTTGCAAAACTACAACTCCCAGTATGCTCATGAAGCCAAAGGAATGCTGGGAGTTGTAGTTTTGCAACAGCTGGAGGCCCCCTGGTTGGGAAACACTGACCTACCTCCCACGGTCTCCTACAACTTTCCCCCTCTCCCCCAAGTAAGTTACTTACTTTAAAAGGGCAGCATCAGCAGTGGGCACTGGGCAGGTAAGTCTTCCATACTGGTGGTGTCCGGGCCTGTATACACACAGCAGGCCTGCTCCACAAGGTCCAGCAGCAGCATACAGGGGAGTGAGAGAGGGGGAGGAGCTTCCTGTCTGCTCTTCCCAGTCTGCATAGCGCGGCCCCTGCGTGGTGACAGGGCTGCTGGCTGAAGATTTATTTCAAAAAAGGCCGGAGTAGATGCTGCTAGTGACCTACTAGAGCTGCTAGTGACCTACTGCTGCTAGGGGGGGGGGGGGGGGCAATCATGATGTAGGGGTGGTTGCAGGGGTGGTAGAACGCAGCGTCCATCCGGGTGCTGTAAACTTGCTGTGGTCGGGGAGTATGCGGTGATATGTGGCCTAATGCTCGCCTCTGGGGCCGGACCTGGAGAGGGCAGCGGGCCCCCTCTCACGCTGGGCCCCTGTGCTGCTGAACAGGATGCACAGGCGATATGTCCGCCCCTGATTGGATCCCTAAAAAGGTATTTTTTGGGTGCTGTCCTTAAAGCAGATGTTACACTAGTGCTTTTGGAGTAAAGTGAACCCTGAATACACCACCTAGCAGCAACCTAGCTATCGCTTTCCCTATTACAGCAGGAGCAGCTTCTCTGACCATCCAATTTCTAAGCCTGCAGCATGCCGAATGAAGGTAAAATGGCGTCCGTGCAGGAGGTAGGAGGGTCTGGAAGGGAGGGACTGCTGCTGGTTGGCTGTAATGTGTCTGCTGACTCTGACTTACAGGGTCAAAGTTCACTGCAATGTTAAAGTATAGGGGGCGAATCGAACTTCACATATGTTCGCCTGGCGATGCAAACGCAAACATGCTAAGTTCGCCGGGAACTGTTCGCCGGCGAACAATTTGCAACAATTTGCTACATCTCCCTGTTCTGTGACCCTCACATATAATGCTCCCAGGGCCATAGTGCCTCAAACATTAATAACAAATAACAATAATACCCACCTAACCCACACTTCCACGTGCAGCTCTCTCCCTCTTCATGCTTGCAGCGTGTGAGCCATGGGGATGGGATCACTGGGCAGGCACGATGACATCATATAATTGCGCTGGCCTGCTGGTAATCACGTCACTGTAGCTCACACGCTGCAAGCATGAAATATTCGCAGCATGTGACAGTTAATGGTGAAGTGGGAGCTGACAGCACCCGCTCCACCATTCTAGTGCACTGTGTTGCTGGTGTGACACCATTGCAGGATTACTTCCCGCTTGGTGGTGTCACCTGGTGCAGTCCGCACACCCCGCATTCCCCTAGCAACGCCACTGATTAAGTGCTGAAATAAATTGCATTGATAGCAAGCAAACAGGAAGCTTAGGAAGAAAGCACACAAGTCTTAGGAGCAGAAGGTCAATATGAATCATGACAGTGAACGTTTATCATTTAGTAAAACTATTTGACACGTCAGACACATGCCAAAAGTATTGATTGCTTGGGATCTGAGTGTCCAGACCCCCAGCTATATCTAGATATAGCCAGGAGAAGTGGGGGGTAGTTCGTTTCACTTCCGGGCTCACCAGGATCTCCATCCTGCTGCACTGGAAAGGTTTCATAGCCTTTGAATGGAGCCCATCCAATGCAGTAGGACAGAAATGGCGCCGGAAAAGAAGTGTAACACCCTTCTGCGTGCTTCTCTCGGCTATACCTAGAGATCAGTCACAGTCTGAACACTCAGATCCGCAGAAATCAAAACTTTTAGAATGTCTGCCTGACATGTCAAAAGCTTTTTTCTATATGTCAGGGACTCTTTAAGAAGGGAGTCTCTGTGAGGGTTAAAGGGGTGCTCTGCCCCTAGACATCTTATCCCCTATCCAAAGGATAAGGGATAAGATGTCAGTTCGCTGGGGTCCCGCTGCTGGGGACCCCCGCAATATAGCAAGCAGCACCCACCTGTAATTGCTTCCGGAGACGCTAGATGCTGTCAGGCTAATTCCTCCCGACCATGAGGACGGAAAATCGTGATGTCACTTCTCTTCCCCCGTGTGATGTCACACACCGCCCCCTCAATGCAAGTCTATGGGAGGGGGCGTGACGTACGTCACGCCCCCTCCCATAGACTTGCATTGAGGGGGCGGGGCGTGACATCACACAGGGGTGGAGTCGTGACATCATGATCTTCCGTCCCCATGGTCGGGAGGAATTAGCTGCTTGCTATATTGCAGGGGTCCCCAGCGGCTGGACCCCGGTGATCTGACATCTTATCTCATAACCTTTGGATAGGGGATAAGATGTCTAGGGGCGGAGTACCCCTTTAAATGTATCTCTTGCAAAGCTCGTAGTGCACACTGGGCAATACAGCACTTTAGCCTTACTAAAAGGTGAAGTGTAATTGAACTTGGATTATTAATGATATTACAAGATCCTAATGATACAGATGCTTTGGCAAGAATATCGCCTCACACATAGATATTATTTACCTGTTTATGTGACACATTTGCAGCTGGTCAGAAATAGCAAAAATCAATGATGTGAGGCAGGCGGTAATAGTCATTCCTCAGGACCAACAATAATTAATGAAGTGTAAACTGTAGGATGGTTGTTGTGCCATTGGTGTAAATGTATTATTTATAGAGCTCATGATCCATGTAGTTGTTATTATTAGCACACTGGTATCATGGCTATGCATTGTTCATCCTGTTTACACCTGATTTTACCTTTAAAATATTCCATGTTTCTTTGAATGACATGCAGAGCGAGATTTGTCGTAAATCTGGTGCATTTTTAAAGGGGTACTCCGATGGAAAACTTTTTTTTAAACAACTAGTGCCAGAAAGTTAAACAGATTTGTAAATAACTTCTATTAAAAATTCTTAATCCTTCCAGTACTAATTAGCTGCTGAACACTACAGAGGAATTTTTTTTTTCTTTTTGAAACACAGAGCTCTCTGCTGACATCAAGAGCACAGTGCTCACTGCTGACACTTCTGTCCATTTTAAAAACTGTCCAGAGTAGGAGAAAATCCCCATAGCAAACATATGCTGCTCTGGACAGTTCCTAAAATATACAGAGATGTCGGCAGAGAGCACTGTAGTCATGATGTCAGCATAAAGCTCTGTGTTCTAAAACGAAAATAATGTTTTCTGTAGTATTCAGCAGCTAATAAGTACTGGGAGGATTAAGATTTCTTTTTATAGCAGTAATTTACAAATCTGTTTAACTTTCTGGCACCAGTTGATTTAAAAAAAAAAATAAAACTTTTCCACCGGAGTACCCCTTTAAAGCATTATTATCATTATAAAAAAAACGTTTAACATGTCACAGGGATGTGTCTAAAGTTTTGATCTGTCAGGGTGCTGAGACGGATTGCGAGATATAGTAGGGTGAAGTGGGCAGCAATTGGGCGCTTCAATCCCAGCTTGGCATTTAAAAAAGTTCCAAAGCCACCACACTACCTGGATATGTTTCTTTCCTGTAAATGATCCTGCCTGATATTCATGGGTCATGTGGCCCCTGTGGTCTTTTCTGGCTGCTTGATATTCTTTGCCATTCTGCAGCATGAATACTACATTTCAGGGCAGCCATTGCAGCTCTCCTCTCACTGCCCTCCAACTGCCTCTCTAAGAGCTGACCCCACTCTCCTGCTCTGTGAGGAGAGAAATCCAGTGTCTGATTGGCTAAGGCTAGACGCATCTCCCAGCTTAAGGGAACATGATACATCAGTGCAATACAGAAACCACATGGTCTGTGTCTCTCAGGAGGGTGGGGGCTGCTTTCAGTGAGGGACTTGGACAGAGACACAGTGAATGATGTATTTTCCTCACTCCCTGCATGTAAGTTACAACTGAAAAAGGGGAAACTGCTCTATATAGCTAATGAATGATATTTAGACAAATAGGTTGGTGAAAGTTAAAGGGTGGGCTATGGGTTTAGTTCCCTGGAGTACCCCTTTAAGCTTGTCTGAGTGCAGGTGATGGCTCTACAGTCTATAATTGCAATCAGAGGGGCTGAGCGCCAATCCAGGAGTGAAGCATGCTAGTTTTGTGCACTTATCCTGGCTTTATTTCATGATTAGAGGGCATCTCTGCATTGAGACCCCTACTGATCAAAACTTTTGACATGTCCCTGCAATATGCGTTTATTTTTTTTTTTTATAATGATAGTAACACTTTTAAGTTGCCTAGTTTAAAGGGTTATTCCAGAGTCACAAACTTCCTATAATACTTGTCAGGATTCGGCAGGCTGGAGGTGGATCCTCTGTGTCAGAGAGGGATTGGCGTGGACCGTGTCGGTGGACCGGTTCTAAGTTGCTACTGGTTTTCACCACAGCCCGCCGCAAAGCGAGAAGGACTTGTAGCGGCGGTAGCAACCAGGTCGTATCCACCGGCAACGGCTCAACCTCTCTGACTGCTGAGATAGGCGCTGTACAAGGGATTAGACAAGAGCAGGGTCGGACGTAGCAGAAGGTCAGTGCAGGCAGCAAGGATCGTAGTAAGGGGCAACGGCAAGAGGTCTGGAACACAGGCTAGGAACACACAAGGAACACTTTCACTGGCACAATGGCAACAAGATCAGGCAAGGAAGTGCAGGGGAAGTGAGGTGATATAGGGAAGTGCACAGGTGAAGACACTAATTAAAACCCATGCGCCAATCAGTGGCGCACCAGCCCTTTAAATCGCAAAGACCCGGCGCGTGCGCGCCCTAGGGAGCGGGGCCGCGCACGCCGGGGCAGCACAGACGGGGAGCGAGTCTGGTAAGCAGGTCGGGATGCGCACCGCGAGCAGGCGCGTCCCGCATCGCAAATCGCATCCCGGCTGGGGGCATTATCGCAGCGCACCCGGTCAGCGGATCTGACCGGGGCGCTGCGAACAGGAGAACGCTGTGAGCGCTCCGGGAAGGAGCGGGGACCTGGAGCGCTCGGCGTAACAATACTGAAGCTTTAAAAAGAGAAAAAAAAACAATACTTACGTACCATTGTCCCCTACAGGTCTTTTTGCGACTTCTTCGGGTCCCTCGCTGCTTGTCTGTTCTGCCTGCTGCTTAGACTAGTTCTAAAAGCAGGACCTTTCTTCTCAGCCAATAATTGGCTATAGCAGAGTCCTGTTTCAGCCAGTGATTGGCTGAGTGGTCAGGGTCCTCTTTC
Source organism: Hyla sarda (assembly GCF_029499605.1). NCBI lineage: Eukaryota > Metazoa > Chordata > Amphibia > Anura > Hylidae > Hyla > Hyla sarda. The sequence goes on from NC_079189.1 coordinate 68,679,441, forward strand.
AACCTCTCCTCTTCATAGCAGACAGAAGAGCAACTGGAACTGGAGTGAGGAACTGGAAGAAGATCCAATATGAGCTAGAGTGAGAGTTGCTGGGGACCAAGTACTGTTTTATTGTTTCTTGTTTTGTTTTTACACTCCCAGAATTATATGACAATCAAGGGGACACCAAAATAACCCTTTACGTGTATACATATTTTTAAAATGGCACTTTTATAAACCAGGAATGTGGGTCACAATTTTGGCACATTTTCGGTGCCTTGTGTTACATTTAAACCATTTTCACTTCCTAGACAAGCATGGCACACACATGTTTTTTAGTCTATGTTGTTCTAAAAGTCTGTCTAATGATACATGTGCCAGTTTTTGGTGCAAACTCCATAACAAGCTTGGTGCACACACTTTTATTTATCTCCATCAATGTGCAGAATAAGCTTCAGGCCCTTCTCAGATTCCACTGATCCCACACAACAGCTACTTTGTAACTGAGGTGCCGCAACCGTCCCACAATTAGGTGTAGCATATATTAGTCTGCAAATATAATATGAGAGTACTTTATACAGACAGATGACATATATACTATGTATAATGATGACAGGGTGTGCATTTCTGCCGCCCTCTTTAACTGCCCTTCTGGGCCTTGTTGGCCTATCGGGTGTCAGACCATACAGTACACCGGAACTTGCTACATAAGGAGCTACATAGTCTCAGACACATGTCAGCTGCCAAAAGCACCTTGAATGGGCACCTGATGCTCTGGGGAATGTTCTTCTGGTAAACCTGACATTGATGTGGACTCTTCTTTGACATATACCATCTACTTAAACATTGTTACAGACCAAATCCCTTAATGGCAGTGAAATCCCCTAATGGCCGAGGCCTCCTTAGCAAAATAATTCCCCTGCCACACTGCAAAAATTGCCCATGAATGGTTTGAGGAACATGCGAGGTTAACTGGTATGGTCTAAGAACCCCGAAAGACCAAATAGTAGGCAGAGAAAAATTATATAATAATAAAATATTATATAACCAGTCCTCAAGGGGTAGTGGAAAAAAGAGAAAGAGAAAAGGAATAGGAGAAAAGGGGGTGACAAGAAACCATATACAGTAATAGTAATAATAAAAATAAATATGGAATAAAAAGCCTGAAAGGGTACAATTAATTAAATAATCTTAAACATTTATTAAATTGTAATAATACAATCAATACCCAAGCAGGGCCCTTGCTCAGGTATTAAAAATATAGAATAAAGTGAAGTGACCTAAAATATGATGCTAAAAATTGCCAGCCATCTCAGAAAAGAAGAAAAAATAGTCTATAGTAGCAAAAAATTTAGAGCAAAAACTTGACAGATTCCACAATTTTACATGTGCAAATTCAGGTAGACTTAAATGTCATTCATCAAAGTGTTGAGAGGAGAAGTTAGTAAGATGCCGGTAATTGTATCCAAAAAGTAACAAAATTGTAATAGAATGCTGAAACAGTTAATAATAGGATTAAAGCGATACTTTACCGCTGAATAGACAGAGCTTGTAGGCAGCCGAGTGTCCCTGAAAACGGCAGATTCCAGAGAACAATAGCAGTAAGTGTCCGCATGGACGATGTTCGGTGCTCAGATCGTCACTGCCCTGGCATGGGCATGTGGATACCTTGATGTGGCAATGTATGAGTGCGCTTCTCCTGCGGCAAGCACTCGCTTTCGGTACAGCAGTAACCGGCTTTGGATATTTGTGTGGTGAGAAAATCACTCTGCTTGGCACGGATCGTCAGCCGGCCTATAGGGGAGTTTCAGCAGAGGTGAGTCAGCGTCCGCGTGCAGTGTGAATTGCGCGCGATTTGCAGTGGTCCTCAAACCGGGGTACTGCAGCGCTGTCAAGACTGGATCGGCCCTTGAGGACTGGTTATATAATATTTTATTACTATATAATTTTTCTCGGTTTGAGGAACATGACAGAGACTTTAAGGTGATGACTTGGTCTGCTATTTCCTATGATGTCGATACAATTAAGCATCTGTGGGATGTGCTGCGAAAACAAGTCCAATCTATAAAGGCCGCACCTCACAACTCATTATGGTTTTTTACATTGTCTGCAAAGTATATATATATATATATATATATATATGTATATATATATATATATATATATATATATATATATATATATACATATATATCTCAAGCATGTCTGTGCATTCAGCGTGGCAGAACATCAGATGACGATTAATAACCTCATTGATAGCATGCCAAGGTGGGTAAGATCTTGAATAATATTGAAAAAATTGATCAGTTATATTTGTACATCATTAACATGTCAATTCATCCTGTGAATCCCATAATTCCACAACTTTCCTTTCTTGCTGGGATTTCGATGTTAAGGAGTATATATATATATATATATATATATATATATATATATATATATATATATAGTTTGTATTTCTTATAAACAAAAAATGCCTTTGACTGTATCACTAACACATGGATTGCAGTGTGGCGCAGAATATGAGCGTTCGTATATAATTACAGATATATCACTGCTGCTCTCTACTGGCTAAGAGCAAAAATGAATTGACTAAACTACAGTGATCATAGCAGAAGATGAAGTCACCGAGGGGCAATTGGCATAATATTTAGTCAGGACTTCAGCTGGTACAAACCTCTTACTCCCCATATGTCACACTCACAGGGATCTAAGAAGCTGAGATATGGAGACTTGTTTAGTATGGTCTGGACGCTGTCCCTGTCTGTGACATAGAGGTTTTCCATTCTCTGACAAGCAATACTCAAGCACAGCGTTTCTCAACCAGTGTGCCTCCAGCTGTTGCAAAACTACAACTTCCAGCAAGCCTATTTTCTACTGGTTGGTGAATGATAAAATAAGCAGTACAAATGACGATGTGATACGTTTTTATTACTTCTCTCGACCCCTCACGGGGTATATGGCTTATCCCAGCTGTATTATTGTATTGTTTTTTTCTTATATTGTCAATAAATTTCTCCTTTTGACACTAAAATAAGCAATACAAAATAACAGCTGAAGCTAAGCTGAAAACATGCAGTAGAAAATCTGCAGCACAATATGCCGTGTGAACGGAACCAAAAGCCAGGTTCATGCTATCGAGTATTCTGGGCAGAGATCCCAAGGGGGGGGGGGGGGGCTGCGCTAAATGAATCAGCTGGCGCTAGGACTGCATGGACACTGTCGATCCCTATAGATGGCAATGTATTCCACACAACTTCAGTCTTTCTGCAGATCAATTTCAGCTACGAGAAGCTTTGAAATTTCATAGAATGCACTGTGCTGCAGAATCCTATTGAAATCAATCGGATTCTGCTGCATTGGAATTTCCAAGCAGAATTATGTAGTATAAACCCAGCCTTAAAGTGTGACGTCCAAAAATTGCCTTGAGTCAAAGAAATAAGAAAAATTATCATATAATTATTGAAAAGGTTATAAACACTTATACCCTTTCACTTTATAAAACTTCTCACATGTCCTAGGGACATGTCAGAAGTTTTGATCGGTCAGAGTCTGAATGTTCAAACCCCAACCAATCACTAGAATGAACGGGGAGAGAAGCATGCACTGACCGAGACAATCCCATAGACTTACGATGTAGCTCTGTCTTCCTAGCACTCTTTTCTCCTGACTCATTCTAGTGATCGGTTGGGGTCTGAACATTCAGACCCAGACTGATTAAACTTTTGATGTCTCTACAACATATCAAAAGATTTTGTAAGTGACATTGCCCATCTAAAAAAACAGAGAGATGTATACCCACATATTCACCAAAACACCTGCATCGAAATCTGTGCGAATGATGTAAAAGCATAATAAGACAAATGTATAATGTAGACAAATAATGACTGTTACGCCGAGTGCTCCTGGTCCCTGCTCCTCCCCCGGAGCGCTCGCGGCGTTCATCTTCTGTTAGCAGCGCCCCGGTCAGACTCGCTGACCGGGAGCGCTGCTCTGAGTCCCCCGGCGGTGATGCGATCCGCGCGGCAGGACGTGCCTGCCCGCGGGTCGCATCCCGTTCTGCTCACCTCCCCCGTCCTCCTTCCGTCCCATCCCGGCGCGCGCGGCCCCGCTCTCTAGGACGCGCGCACGCCGGCTCTCTGAAATTTAAATGGCTAGTGCACCACTAATTGGTGCCTGGCCCAATCAAGTGCAATCACCTCCACTTCCTATATAAACCCACTTCCCCTTCCTATCCTCGCCGGATCTTGTTGCCCTAGTGCCCTGAGAAAGCGTTTTGTGTATCCCAAGCCTGTGTATCCAGACCCTTGCCGTTGCCTCTGACTACGAACCATTGCTGCCTGCCCTGACCTTCTGCTACGTCCGACCTTGCTCTTGCCTTGTCCCTGTGTACCGCGTCTGTCAGTGGGGTTGAGTCGCTATCGGGTGGAACGACCTGGGGGTTACCCTCCGCTGCAAGTCCATCCCGCTTTGCGACGGGCTCTGGATACCAAGTCCTCTCTGCATACCAGTCCGGATCCTGACAAAGACTAGCAAAGCAAAGTGCAATATATAGGAATAAACTATGAGAACAGAGAAGATGAGTGGACAGCCCCAATATAGATATCACCCAAAAAAACAACTTTGATCAAACAAGTATAAAACGCATTGCAGAGATTCAATTATTATGCAAACATGCAGGATATCGGGATAGGCTGTCTCATCCTGAAGGGTTTAATGAAAAGCTGGAGAGAGTAAAATATTAGAATGAATTTGGATGTTGCTAAGTGAGTAAGTAGGGGTTAATAATATGCAAATTGTATGGTAATGTCCGGCATTTGTGAGATTGATATTATGTGAATTGTTAGTATAACAAGGGAACGGAGTAGGAAGGCTTATAAGAAGGGTTATCTGATGATTATGGAATACTTTCACATCGAGTCTGAGCCCAGGAGGGCTTAATTCATTGTTAATTTAAAGGGTATATTTATCTGTGTGGAGCGTGTGGAAGGGAAGAGGATTTTATATATATGCTGTGGTTTTCTAAAAAAAATAAAAAAAAATAAAAAAAAAATAAAATCCTGTATTTAAAGTCATTTATTATTATTATTAACTTTATT